>NC_091481.1:48504345-48841578 GCF_036971445.1 Narcine bancroftii | reverse complement strand
AGACTTCTCGTTGAAGGAATCAGCTCGGGAATGGTACATGGATATGGAGAATAAAAGTCCATCCACATCCTCCACATCACCCACTCCTCTTAGTTCATGGTTAATAATTATTATCTGGAAAATCAAATAACTCTGGGAATAATAGCAACTGTATAGATTGAGGTGGGTTACTCTTTCTTTTCTTTGGGGAGGAGGAGGGAGGGGGTGGGGAGAAAATAGATTAAAGGTTTGGGATCATTTTGTATTCTATTGTTATAAGATATTCTCTTTATTGAGTTAATGCTTGTATTGATGTAAATGATAAACAAAAAAAGATGTGGGACTGAAACAGGAATTTTTTGGTTTTGTGTGAATGTGAGGCCATTTTGGCAAGACATCACTGAAAAATTAACCAGGATAACAGGAGTGGCTTTCACAGGTGGCCCAGACTGCTATCTACTAGGTAATGTGATGGACGTCAGCAACAAATTGAACAAATATAAAATCTCATTGATAAAAATAGCATTGGCTGGAGCAAAGAAAAGTGGCGCGATCACTTGGACGTCGGACTCCCCTCGACTTATCGCAGAACGGACGGCAGAAATGGACAGCTGGAAACCCATGGCAAAAGTCACATCTAACAAAAAGAACAAATATGACACGTTTGTAAAGATCTTGCAGCCAGACCTGGACCACATTGGGGCCCAAATACAGTCATAAAAAAGAAAAAGGACTATAAATGCAACTATTATATTTATTTAAGCATGGTTTCCCCAATTGGATACTATATATTTAAAAGATTTATCAACTCTGATGGTGAGCGGATTCATTTGTTTGGAAGGGGGGAGGGAGGGAGGGACCATTTTGCTTTTGTTGATTGTTTGTAAGAAACAGTTTCATATATTATAATATTGAAAAATTTATTAAGGATATTTTTGAAAAAAGTTGTAAATAAATATGTTCATTCACCAGGGCTGAACCTGGCCCCTGGTGATCAAGGAGGTCCTACGCGCCCCATAGCTGCCTGGGGATAGGGATGTAGGCCTGGTCAGCGTTGTCATATGTTGGAGGTTGGCGTGGAGTGGTGGGTGTTCCTGCTGGTGCCAGGTCCCTGGTTGAGACGGTTTTCTCCCTGCCACTGCCGAACCTAACGTAGGCGTAGTTATGGTTCGCATATAGGAGAAAGAACTGCTTGACCAGGGCTTCGGCCTTGTGTGTCCATACGTGCTTACACAGGAGTACCGGTCCCGGGAACGTGAGCCATGCTGGTTGGGACATTCCAGACGCAGACTTCCTGGGGATTGAGAACAGACGTTCATGAGGGGTCTCGTTGGTAACTACCAAATGGCATGGAGCACTTCGGTGCTGGGCGTCCTGCCTGTACTCAACGGCTCACCCTTTTGACTTGAGATCCAGGAGGACTGCCTTCCAGAACACCCCATTTTTGTGTTCCACGCCCATTGCCTCTCGGGTTATAACTCGTCATGCAACTGGTCGCGATTCCCCTCGCTGTCAGGTACTGGCACAGCTCATCACTCATGAAACTAGACTTCCGGTCACTGTGGATGAAAACGGTGTAGTGAAGAAGTAGACGTTTCGGTTCATGGAAGGCAGGGGCTCTTTGAAGTCTATGCCAAGACACTCGAAGGGCCGAGTGGTCTTTACAACATGGGCCTGTGGAGCATGGAATAAAAGGGGTTTGCACTCTGCACAGACCCGGCAGGCTTCCTAGTGAGTATATGTCCCAGTGAGGATCAAAGGAAAGACTGGAAGTGATAGGGAGCCTTGGTTTTTGAGGAATATTAGAAATTTGGTTAGGAGAAAGAGGGAGGTGTATAAGAGGTATAAAGATCAGGGAGCTGAGAAATTGAAAGAGGACTATAAGGAGTGTAGAAAAAATCTTAAGAAAGAAATTAAAAAGGCCAAAAAGGGGCACAATGAGGCTTTGTCAGGCAGAATAAGTATAAATCCAAAGGGTTTCTAAAGGTACATGAAAAGTAAAAGATTAGTCAGGGATAAAATTGGACCCTTTGTAGATAGGGAGGGTAGGCTATGTGAGAAGTCAGAGGAGATGGGGGGAATTTTAAAGGATTTATTTTCCTTGGTATTCACTAGGGAAAAAATATTGCACCAGTTGAAGTAAAGAAAAATAGTGGGGTGGTCATGAATCATATAAGGATAACCGAGGAGGTAGTGATGGCAGTGTCAATAAAGATAAAGTTGGATAAATCTCCGGGTCCAGACAATGTATTCGTAAGGACACTCAGGGAGACTAGTGTAGAGATAGTGGGGCCATTAACAGAGATATTTCGGATATCACTGGTCATGGGGGTTGTGCCAGAGGATTGTGGGTGGCTCATGTTGTTCCGCTGCATAAGAAAGGGTCCAAATGTAAGTCTGGAAATTATAGACCTGTGAGTCTGATGTCTGTGGTGGGTAAGTTGATGGAAAGTATTCTGAGGGATGGCATTTACAAATATTTGGAAGAACAGGGATTGATAGGTCGTAGTCAGAGTAAGAGATCAGTAACACTGATCATTGTGAGAGATCAGTATCACTGATCTAAAAGAAAAGTGAGGATTGTGAGAGATGAGTAAAACTGATATAAAGTATGAAGATGAGGAAACTAATATAGATATATGGGTAAATGAATAAAGCCAGTATGAACAGGATAAAAAATGGATATTAGAATGTAGGAAGCAGAATCAGTCTGAGTAAGATAAGAATCTTCTAGTCTTTAGACAGAATCAGCAAGTTCACCGTATGAATGAGATAAGGATAGACAATAGATAGAATGTAGGAAGTAGAGTTAGTCTGAATAAGATAAGGGTCTCCTATCCCTAGACAGAACCAAGTTCTGCATATGAAATTAGTAAGCCCTAGACAGTATTAGCAAGTTCTGCATATGAAGAGGCTGTAGCCCTGAGAGTTGGGAAGGTGTAAATTAAAACAAAGACAGGTTTGTGAATAAGGACAATGAGGTTAATGACATGATGTGACACCGACAGGATACCCCCCTGGTGCTCCAAGTTCACAGAAACAGCACGTAGGCAGGCAGGATTGCCAAATGCCAAACCTATCCAGGAGGCAGAAGAATGTAAGGGGGAGGGTATTCCTATACTGAAATAAACTGTATAAAAGTTGGGTGAGCCCCAGTGTATGTGGGTATTCCCAGGGTAAGGAGAAGCACCCAACTTTGCATCGTTGTATAATAAATGTTCTTTGTTCTCAATTTTTGTCTCGAGCCATTTCTGTGAAGGTACTTCTG
The DNA here is from genome assembly GCF_036971445.1 of Narcine bancroftii. NCBI lineage: Eukaryota > Metazoa > Chordata > Chondrichthyes > Torpediniformes > Narcinidae > Narcine > Narcine bancroftii. The sequence continues at coordinate 48,838,331 of NC_091481.1, read as the reverse complement.
TTTCTAACATCAGCATGGTTTTGTCAGGGGTAGATCATGCTTTACAAACCTTATAGAGTTTTTCGAGGGGGGTATAATGAAAGAATTAAACTGTGTTCTTACTTCTGCAGCTGCAAGGCTGAGAACTTGTTTGGAATCAGCAGACATAATCTAAATTCCACCATGAGCCCAGGATGGATATTTAGTAGACACCCACCATGGGACCCTGGGATGCAGTTGAATAGAAAGACATTATCTAATTTACACTTATGAGGCCCAGAGTAGTTTACATTTGTTGGTCACAGACTGTCAGGAGACCCTGAAGATAATTAAACCATTTGTTCAAAGAAATAGGATTTGAGGTAAACAACTTTTGGGGTTATATGAGCCATGGTCCCACTGCTGAAGTGAGAGATTCTCCAAGAGGTGACAACATCTCTCAGCAAGAGGAAGATAATAAACCATTTGTTCAAAGAGATAGGATTTGAGGTAAACAACTTTTAGGGTGATATGAGCCATGGTCCCACTGCTGAAGTGAGAGACTCTCCAAGAGGTGGCAACATCTCACAGCAAGAGGAAGATAATAAGCCATTTGTTCAAAAAGATAAGATCTAAAGTAAACAACTTATAGGTAATATAAGCCCTGGTCCCACTGCTGAAGAGAGAGACTCTGGAAGAGGTGGCTACATCTCTCAGCAAGAAGAAGAACTTCAAGAGTCCAGCTAACGTCCCGGTCGAGGGAGGTAGAGAAGCTGCTACCGGTGCCCCGACAACCTACTACAAGTGTTCAGTCGTTGCCTCGCTTCGGCAGTTGGGACCAGTCCAGGCGTTGATAAGTATAATTGGGAAGGGTTTGCATATTGTAGTGTGAATTCAGCTTTGGATTGAGTAATAAAGACTTGGATAAATTGAATTGCTCTCGGTGTGTGTGTGTCTATTATTTTTCGGTAGCTGAAACACTGTGACCAAGCTAAAACGAACAAAATGAGAGGTATAAGTTTACCCAAGACAGGGGGTTACAAAAAAGATTGATGAAGGGAAGGCTGTTGATGTTGTCTATTTAATCTTCAGCTGAGCTTTTGACAAAGTTCCCGACAGGAAGTTAGGTAAAAAGGTAGAGGCATTAAGGTATAAATAAGGAAGTAGTGAAATGGATTCAGCAATGGTTGGATGGGAGGTGTAGAGTGTAGTGGTACAACATTGTTTGTCAAATTGGAGGCCGGTGACGAATGGAGTTCCTGTGGGATTCTTTCTGGGTCCACTATTGTTTGTTATATATATTAACGATCTGGAAGAAGGGGTGGTGAATTGGATAAGTAAGTTTGCAGATGATACAAAGATTGGTGGTATTGTGGATAGTGAGGAAGATTTCCGTAGCGTAAAAATAGATATAGGAAGGTAGAGGAGTGGGCTGAGAAATGGCTGATGGGATTTAATACGGATAAGTGTGAAGTGATGCATTTTGGAAAGGCAAATCTAAACAGGTCATATACATTGAATGGTAGACAATTGAGGAGTGCAGAGCAACAAAGGGATTTAGGAGTTATGGTAAATAGTACCCTCAAAGTTGATACTCAGGTAGATAGAGTGGTGAAGAAGGCATTTGGAATGTTGGCCTTCATAAATCGGACTATTGAATTCAAGAGTTGGGATGTTATGATGAAATTGTACAAAGCATTGGTGAGGCCAAATTTGGAACTATAAACAAAATAGAGAGAATGCAGAGAAGGTTCATGAGAATGTTGACAGGATGTCACGGTTTGAGTTACAGAGAAAGGTTGAGCAGCCTGAGGCTTTTTTTCTCTGGAGCGTAGAAGATTGAGGGGGGGATTTGATGGAGGTGTTCAAGATTTTAAAAGGGACAGAGAGAGTCAACGTGGATAGGCTTTTTCAATTAAGAGTGTGGGATATTCAAACCAGAGGCCATGATAGAGGAATTAAGGGATATGGGGAGAAGGCAGGTAGGTGGAGTTAGGTCATAAATTAGATCAGCCATGATCGTATTGGATGGTGGAGCAGGCTCGATGGGCCATTTTTGGCCTACTCCTGTTCCTACTTCATATGTTCCCATGTTCCTAGGCCATGGTTTGAGATTGAAAGGGGAAAATTATAAGGTGAACATGAGGGGAAATTTCTTCACGCATAGGGTGGTTGGGATGTGGAATAAGCTTCCGGCGGAGGTGGTTGAAGCAGGAACATTATTTACATTTAAGAAAAACTGGATAATTATATGGAGGGGAGAGGATTGGAGGGGTATGGACCAGGTGCTGGTCAGTGGGACTAGGATGGTGGGGATTTATTCCGGCATGGACTGGTGGGGCCAAACTGGCCTCACAGTTGTCCCTGGACAGCATATCTGGGGGCTCATTGAGCCTCCCTGGATGGTAAAGAATGTCATAATTATATTTAGACAATTCTATCCCCCAGGCGCAAGATTTTTTGGTTTTTTTATCTTCTGTTATTCTGGTTGTCGAACGTAAAAGCCATGGATCATTGGTCCTGACGAGGTTTCCATGCCAGATAATGTCTCCAGTGCCTTACCACTTCCACAGTGGCTTGAGCCTCCTTTTCCACTGCTGAGTCTCTCACCTCTGACCACTGTAGGGTCCATGAGAAAAAGGCTATCGGTCGCCCCTCCTGGTTCAGTGTAAGAGCTAGCGCTACATCTGATATATCGGTCTCCTCTTGGAATGGGATCGTCTCATCTATGGACGGCAGGGTTGCTTTTGCAATCAGGTCCTTAATATCTGTGAAGGCTTTGATAGATGCTGGGCAGGTGGGGAACCGGAGGCTTTTATCAGTGGGCAAGCCCTCTCCTCATAGTTGGGGACCCACTGTGCATAATATGCAAAGAGCCCCAATCATCTCTTTAAGGTTAACTGTGAGTGTGGGACTGGGAGGTCAGGGAGCAGGTGCATGCGGACAGGGTCCGGGCTGACTTTCCCTGTTCTGTACCACATATCCCAGGATGGCCAGTTACCTAGTGCTAGAGACATATTTGTCCCTATTATACATTAGATTGCATTCCTCTGCTGCCTGAAAAAAAAATAAGGTTAATGTTGTGGTCAGCTTGTCAGTGGCCACCTACCAACTGATCCCTTCGCCATGCGGACACTCGGTCCTGGGACGCGTGTGCACCCTCTGGGAAATTGGGGTTTGCTAGGGGTGTCTCAGAGATAGCAACCCATCCAGGAGATCCTGGCAGTAGATCGTGCTCAGGAGGGCAACTTGTCGTATGCCTTCTGCCTGTACTTGTCACGATCCTTAATTATAAGTCAGAAACCCATGTGGTTGCATGACCAATCCCAGATCCGTTGAATTAACTAACAGGTGGGCCTCTTGGCCACTCTTTACCTGCTCCAGCATACTTCTGTCCCCCTCATAGTCCACGGTCGCTGGGTGAGTCCTTCTCTCCATGACAATTTCGGTCCCACAGCTCTTCATCTGGTCCGTACTTGGTTTCACGGTGTGGGAAGCATCTCCATTTCCAGGTCCTTAGATAAGTTTTCGGTGGAGTTGAGAGGTGGACGAGGGCAGAAGAAGCTTTCATCCCAGTTAGTCTATTAAATTGTGACTAAGATCAACCACACAAGACAGAGTGCAAGTTAAATGCTAGTTTTAATTGACAAATATATAAAGCAAGTTCTTGACTCTGTTCAAGCCTAGGTCAGAATGGAGGAGCCTAGGACTGGTCGGCTTTATATATGAGGTAGTCAGGTGGTGGTCCTGGTGACCTAGAGCTGTAATAGCATTTCACCACAGTATATTCTCCACTTATACAAATGCAAATCATTTATTTTATAAAGAAGGCAAGCCAGGTCAGGTGCCTATTCTTTGGAGGTGAAAAGAATGGTGTCCTTAGAACATAGAACACTACAGCAAAGTAGAGACCCTTATGCTCTCAATGTTGTGCAGACGCATATATTCCTTCCAAAATAAAATACTAAACTCTTCCTACCTTGTGACCCTCTATTTTTCGCTAATCTAGGTGCCTGTCTAAGGGTCTCTTAAATTCCCATAGAGGGGAGGCAGCGCCCACTTTTGGGAATCACTATGCATTGTTAACTTTTGGTTTACGGTAGCTTAACCCTTTCTTCAGCAAGGTGAAGGATGTCAATGTGTCATAAGTTGGACGGCGCTTTGTCACAGAATTTACTATCTTCCATTCATCTTCACGTCCAACACAAAACTGTACTCTCTGAATGTGATCTTCCCAGCAGGAAGCCAGCACAATTCTCTGGTGTTCCATAAATGGAAGACAGGTATTTCAGCCACTGAATGGAGCTGTCCTGGTCAGCCTGCCCGAAGGACAGTGCCCACAGAACATCTGTGTAGGGATCCACTATTGTCCTGGGAGTTGGGGCTTAATGGGTTAGAGAAGAAGACATTGTCGAGGCTGATCATGGCATACCAGAGTTTGTCGTCCCTGCCCGTGATATCTTCCACCAATTTAACCACATCGGAAACGACTGCAGCAAGAGTGAGTTGGGGGGAGGGAGTGAATTTGTCCAATTTACAGTATCATTCACCACGTGCCATTTTTCTTACAGACAGGCCGGATTGGGCTGTTTTCGGGGGGCACGGTGGGTCTTATCACACCACCTCATAGAGGAAGGTATCAATCACTTCCCCGATCTGCTCATAGCCCCCGGCACCCAATCCAGGTGGGTGCAGACTACCTGGAAGGGAGGGGCAATGACAAGAGGAGTCTACATGGCTGCCCCGACCACAATGGTTGGTGGGAGACCCTCAAATATAAACTGCCCCTTGAGTACATTCATTCCAAAATGTGGGGGGGGGGGTGTTTGGGGGGGTCTCATTGTGACATCAGAGCGATTGCCATGGTTTAACTTGTCTTTCTGTATTATTGTGTAACAATGAACCCATTGATGACATCACGCAGCCAGCAAACCCAGTTGCTGAGACTGCAGTCGTGTTCATTGTGAGGGTTGAACGTGGTGCGAGTGTGTGGCACAGTCTTTGCCAAATACCAGGGCTTTTTGGCCAAGTGAGGCTCACGGTGGTGACGTATTTGAATTACTACATCATACGTCACTGAAAACACATCGCGTGTGACTTGCCGGAGAATGGGCAATGCCATGGGCAATGCCTTGGGGATGAGGAGCAGTTGTTCACTCCTCGGAAAAGAATGACATGCAACTGCTGCAAGAAGATCAGAGGCAGATGGTTACATTCCTGAGTTGCTGCGGAGGAATCACCAGACTTCAATGTCGACTGCAGGGAAGAAAACACACAGCAGGTTCTCTCGGTCACGTGTGAAACCTTTTATGAAGCAATGTAGAAACGAACATAAGTTGTACTTTGTGCACAAGGTTCATTACTCACATAAACATCAGACACTCATCATACAAGGAGAGTTTTGTGTTTCGCAGCTAATTATCTCCAATTCAGTGTTGGTAAATCATTTATGCTTTGTCCAAAGCATCTACAGATTGGGTGCTTCTTTTATTCTGAAACTTAAACAAGGACATCAACAAGTGAATCCTACTTGGAATTTATACATTCCTATTTTATAAATGGGTCCAGATAGTCTTATTTTTGTAAATTAAAATGAAAAACATTCTCTTTTAAGGATCCCCAAGGTTTAAAGTGTAAATGATAAAACTGGAATTACTGGATATTTCAATAAAAACAGAAAAGGCTGTAAACTCCCAGCAAGTCAGTATGTGACCAACCTGCTGACTATTTCTAACATTTGCTGTTGTTACATTTGAAGTATAATCATTTTAAATATTTCTTCTGGGAATAATTGGCTGTCAAAGGCAGGAATTAAATTCTCTTTATTGTTTTGGGGTAGGGAGAGTTTAGTGCTTTTTTTAGGAAGGAACAACATCGAGGGTTGAAGGGCCTGTACTGTGCTGCAGTGTTCTATGTTCTCTGTTTCTGTCGTGGTGATTTAAGAGTAAATATTAACCAAGGACCCCCAGAAGAATGTGCCCTTTACTTTGGTTTCTGCCCTGGAATGAGATGAGATGAAAGATTGAGATGAAAGGTTTTGTGGCTGAATCCAAATCAAGAGTGTTCTTCGTAAAGATGCACCAAGAATCTGTGGTTTGCTTTTCATCAAATTCAAGTCAGAAGCCTCAGCCTTGAGTGTATTGTCTATAGGTGTGAAATCTGAATGTCTCTGGGGATTGACCCTGTGCCATGTGTTCAGTTGCAATGGCTTCAGCAACCGTCGAACCAATGTTCATTGGGCCAATCCTGAAAGGTGTTTTGCCTTGCTTTTTCCAGATACTTTTGTTCTGTTAACTGCCGTGGTTCACATGATAATACTTTGAAGTGGATTTGTAAATAGTCATTAAGTTTTAACTGTGATTTTTACCTGCAAACCACATGCTTGTTCTTTGTAAAATGTTTTTATTGAGTTTAACATATAAGCATACATACAGAAATCTGAAAACCACGTAACAATTCATTCATTTACGAGTAAGGACGCGAAGAAAACAAAGTAAATGAAACTACATTGAGGATTACTTGTTCACCTCCAAAACAATTACACTACAACTCCAATCATCCAAAATCAGATTTTCTGAAATCCTCATATCCAAAACAAATCAGGAATCCTCATTTATCTGAAGTATTTTTCGGAGCCAAACTAACCTCTCAGGTTGAAAAAAAATTAATTGAACGTGAAATTAGAACATCGATTGTTTTCGTTTCAGGTAACTCCCTCCCCTCTCTTTTTCTATTCCTTCTTTACCTTCCCCTATTTACTTTTCTCTCCAACTCTCCCATCAAACTGCACACCACTCACTACCAGCAAGTGGTTGGAAGAATCCCTTGTCCTGCCGTCATCCAGGAGAGCGGCCTCTCGGCAGCAGTCAGTTGTTCACAGCCATTTCAGATAATCGGAGTTTTATTGTAATAAGAAATAATCTCTATGGTAAACCCATTTATTGAAATAAATTGTACAAAACAAAAGAATAAAAAGAAAAAGAAAACAACTCAAAAAATTAAATCTTAAAAGTACATCTAATCTAATCCCTCTCTCTAATCAAGGTTACCTTGTAGACAGAGTAGAATGGGGATTTTTGTTGAAGGTATTGGAAAAATTTAAATTTGGGCCACTCTTTATTGGTTGGGTGAAGGCCTTATATAAAAATCCATTGGCTAGAGTGGTGACAAATGGACAAATATCTTCTTCCTTTATATTATCTAGATCAGGGGTGTCAAACTCAAATTCACGGAGGGCCAAAATTAAAAAATTGGACTAAGTCGAGGGCCGAACTAAATATTTATTGAAAATTTTCAACAACATCTGCATGTTTTCTCTTCTTTCAACATATGTAATGTTAAACTTTAGGATATAACTTTAGGAGGATAATGTTACAGGTCAGGAGTAGGTAGCTCAAGTTCACCCTCTGCTTGACATGAGGGAAACATATTTGGTTCCTGTGGAGATGTAGTCAGCATTCACAGGCTGTGTCCATTTTGGCCTGCATCAGGACTCAGCATTTCCTGCTCATTCCTCAGGCTCTAGGCCTCTATTCACCCTTGACCCACCATCCCTCAACCTGACCAGTCCTTTACCCAACCTCTACTCACCCCTCACTCCACTCGCTCTGCCTCTACGCACCCCATCCTATACATGCCCCTCTACTGCATCTCCCCTCAACCTGTTCCTCCCTCTACCCGTCTCTCACCCTCTAATCACCCCTCCCATACTCACCCTGCCCCTCCCCTTTTACCTCTACCCTATCCACCCCTCCTTCTACTCATCCCTCCCTCTAACTGCCCCTCGCACCACCATAACTTCCCCTGCCCATTACTCCTCACCTACACCCTCTGCCCACCCCTGCTTACCCACCCACTTAGGCCCAGCGCGCTGCCGATCAGCCTTTGCGGACAGCCATCATCTCTCTCTTCACGTGCAGGGCCAAACCAGCCATCCCTGGGGTCCGCGCGGGTGCAAGCGCTGAAGGCTGTGGCGACAGGGAGAAGTGCGCTCACGCTGTGGAAGGGCCGTCCGGTGCCAGTCGCACGGGGCTCGCACTGCCCGGGGGCCGTGCACAGCCTGCCATGCCCATCACACCGACAGGAAATCACAGGCGCTCGCCAATCCGCCGCACCGCTCGACAGGTGGGAGAAGTGACTGGTTGTGCGGGGAGTCTTCCAACTGGCTTGCCGGCTGATGACATCGACAGACTTCTCGTGTTACAATTTCTCGTGTTACAATGGGGAAGGATGTGCAATGAAGGGGGAGAATGGTGGGGGTGACATTACCAAAAAACAGCATCGGCTCTCGCTGCAGGGCGGGCCACCTCTAATACATTTTTGAAATGATCTTGCGGGCCAAATATAATTCTATATTTGGCCCGCGGGCCAGAGTTTGACATGTGTGATCTAGATCAACTAGACAGGGGTGTCTTTTGTCACCGGCTTTATTTGTTTTGGTTATTGAACCGTTAGCGCGAATGATTAGACAAGATGGTGATATTAAAGATATTAAGGCAAATGAGGAAGAGTATAAAATGAATTTATTTGCCGATGATGTTTTGATATATTTAACAAATCCTATGCAGTCGTTAGGAAGGGTACATGCAATGTTGGAACAGTATGGTGCATTATCAGGATATAAGGTTAATTGGGATAAGAGTGAAATGATGCCTTTGACAAGAATGGATTATGCAAACTGCATAGATATTGTTAAATTTAAGTGGTTGGATAAAATTAAGTATTTTGGGATAAATGTAGATGATAATTATAATCATTTATATGAGTTGAATTATAGACCATTATTGCATAAAATTAAATTAGATTTAAATAGGTGGAAAGATTTACCGATAACTTTAAAAGGGCGCTGTGGCGGCGCAGTCTCTCATGGTGTGTAACACCTCATGGTGGAGCAGCCATGGGAAGATGGCGCTGTCAAGGTTTTCTCCCTGCCTCAAGTTGCGTGCCCAGCGCACGCCTGGGGCAGCGATTCTGATGTCACAATGCACGAGGTGACTGAGCTCATGCTGCCTTTAAGAGGGTGCGCGCTGAATTTGAATAAAAACGTCATTAATGGCTTTCAATGCAGTGGCTGAGTCTTCCTTGGTTGTGTCCAGCATGACAGTGTTTTAAAATGAATGTTTTCCCCCGTATTCAGTATTTTTGTCAATCGATTCCATGTAGGATTCCTAACAAGTTTTATAAGGATTTCCATGTGCTGGGAAGATCTTTATTATGGAAAGGTAAATTGGCAAGAGTGTCTATACAAAAATTGTCTTGGAGTTTTATAATTACCACATTTTCAGAATTATTATGAAGCGGCACGATTAAAGTTTATTAATAGAATGGTTGGATCATAACAATCTTTATGTTGGGCTAAAATCCAAATGGCTCAGCTTCATGAACAAAGAATGAAACAGTTTATTTTTAAATGGAATGCTCAACTTTTCCAAAATTATCCTTTACTGGTGTTAAAACATTTGATCGAATTATGGTATCGGACCACAATTTTATTAGTGCTGAGTGTAAAATTTTGGCGAAAACCCCTTTGTATTATAATAAGCTTTTTTTTCTTTATAAATAAATCATGTATTCCTGAAAATTTGGGAAAAGAAAGGTATTATATTGGTCGAAGATTGTTATGAAGCTGGCAATTTTGTTTCATTTCAATGATTGAATGAAAAATATGGAATTCCTTCAAATACATTGTTTACTTTTGATCAGGTCCATGCTTTGTTACTGGATAATTTTGGACACAGTTTGAGATCACCTAGAAGGACGAGATTCGAATGTTTAATTATTGAAGGAGGGAAAAAGGGATTGATTACAGAAATGTATGCTTTATTACAAAATAAGATGTCTAAGTCGGATATTTATAAAGCGAGAAGTAAGAGGAAGGAGGATTTGTCGGTTTCAATTTCTCAGGATGATTGGATGACATTATGTGAGGACAGTGTGACTAAGTCAGTAAACGTAAAATATAGATTCGTTCATTATAATTTTATTCATCAACTTTACTTAACTCCTGAGAAGTTGAAGAGGTATGTATTTATCTCTTTGGATATGTGTTTTCAATGTGGGGAAGAGATAGGGTCTTTTTGCATTCAGTATGGTTATGTGATAAGGTGAAACCCTTTCGGAATGGAATTATGGAACTTTTGCAGGGGTTGTTTAAATTTAAGCTTTCATTAGAGCCGTTAGTATTTTTATTGGGACATATTAAGTAAAATGGAGTTTAGAAATGAAATTGGATAAATTTCAAATTGCATTTATTCGGTTGGCATTGGCAGTAGCGAGAAAATGTAAAGCTATAACCTGGAAAGATGAAATTGAATTAAGTATTCAGAGATGGCACATGGAATTGCAATTATGTACTCAATTGGAAAAGATAACTTACAATTTTCACCATCAGTCTACCTTTTTTGTTAATGTGTGGGGACCCTCTGTGAAAAGTATGGGTCTAAATATGTCATGGTTGGTTGGTGACATCAAACCCGACTATGATGGTTTGTTTTTTTAGTTTGAAGTTGTAGGGGATGGGAGGGAGCTAAGAGGGGGGGTGGGAGGGGGGTATATATGGGGAAATTTTTTCTTTCTTTCTTTTTCAATCTTTTTATTATTATTATAATTTATAAACACATACAGTTCAAAGAGATATAAAAAATACATAGTAAGTAATGAATTAATACAGAGATATTAAACAATAATATTACAGAATAAAAATATATCATAAAAAAAATTTTGATCAGTTTAGGGTGTGAACTATCTCTAAAAAAAAGATATAATTAATAACAATATATGAAAAAAGAGAGAAAAAAAAACCCCAAAAAAGAAGAAAAAACAAATCTGAATTAAAAAAAACTTTAAAAAAAAGTCTACAGATATAGCTAAACCACGCCGATCACTCCGATCTCATCTTACAGCCCAATTATCATACATAAACATAGAAAGAAAACAGAGCCAGATCAACTCACCACAAATGAAAATATTGAATAAATGGTCGCCAGGTTAACTCAAACTTAGAATGGGATTCATAGACAGAGTTTCTAATTTTCTCTAAATTTAAACATAGTATAGTTTGGGTAAACCATTGGAAAACAGTGGGAGGATTTACCTCTTTCCGATTTAATAGTATAGATCTTCTAGCCATTAGTGTAAGAAAAGCAATCATACGATCCGCAGGAAGAGATAAATAAGTCAAATCTATCACAGGTAATCCAAAAATTGCAGTAATGGGATGTGGTTGTAAATCAATATTCAAAACAGTAGATATAATGGAAAAAATTTCCTTCCAATAATTCTGTAAAGAGGGACAGGACCAAAACATATGTGTAAGGGAAGCTATTTCCAATTGACATTTATCACATATAGGATCGATATGAGAATAAAAGCGATGGAGTTTATCTTTAGACATATGAGCTCTATGAACAACTTTAAACTGTATTAGTGAATGTTTTGCACATAGAGAAGAAGAGTTTACCAGTCGCAGAATTTTATTCCAATTTTCATTAGAAATATGAAGGTTGAGTTCTCTTTCCCAATCATTTTTAAACTTTTCAAAAGTCCCAGAATTTATTTTTGTAATTATATTATATAATTTAGATATCACACCTTTTGGAGGGAATTTTGAATATAGTATATCCTCTAAAACAGTCGTAGTCTCCCGATTGGGAAAAGAGGGTAAAGTCGAAACTAAGAAACTCCTAATCTGCAAATATCGAAAGAAATGAGATCGAGGTAAATCATATTTCATGGATAATTGTTCAAATGACATGAAAGAGTTATCCAAGAATAAATCCGAAAAGCATGTTATACCTTTAACTTTCCAGAGTAAATAAGCTTGATCAATTAGAGAGGGATGAAAAAGGAAATTTAGTACAATAGGAGTTTCCAAGATAAAATGACTTAGGCTAAAAAATCTCCAGAATTGAAACCATATACGTAGTGTATGTTTAGCCATTGGATTATCAATTTGTTTATATAATTTAGTAAGAGTAAAAGACAGAGCAGCTCCCAAAATAGAGCTAATTGAAAAATTTTGTATCGGTTTAATTTCTAAATTTACCCAATGGGGATTTAGAGATAATTCTGAATAATTCAACCAATACCTTAAGTAATTAATATTAATTGCCCAGTAATAAATTCTAAAGTTGTGGGAAATTTTTGTATGTTAATATAATGTATTTTATTGTGGATTTTGAATTTGATTTTAAATAAAGTATACAAAAAGAAGGTTACTTTGTAGACCACATGCTAATAGTTCCTTTTATTGTTGTTCAATAATAACTGATCCTTTCCTGCTTTGAAACCGTAGTTCTGTGAAATCTCCACAGCGGCTTCTCTGTGTATTTGTTCACAACCTGATCCCATGCACTAATTCATAAGGTGGTGTCTGCAACATATCTTAAGGAAGGCTGAGACGACCACAGACAGATTACTTGTGATTGTTGTTTACTTTCAAGCAGAATTCCTAAAGTTGGCTCGGCGAAGTGTTCTTCTCACTTCTCTGAATGTGCAGTGTGACGAGAGTTTTAGAGGTGGCTTGGAATGAATTACTAGAGCACCTTGCCCACACACATTTGAAAACCCAGAATTTTAGCGGACTTTTCCATCCTGCTTTTTGCAGAGGATCAAAAAAGTATCCACATACAGCTCGCCTAGGAGAGCATGTGACTTTAGTAGGCAGAGTCTGAACACCTTTGCTCTCAGAGAGGGAGGGAGTGAGAGAGAAGGAGTCACAGAAATCAGTTCCAGAGGGACAAACTTTGAAAGGCTGCCTGGTCAAAGGAGAAGACTGATGGTCTGAAAGATGACCTGAAAGAAAAAGGATCATCCAGAGAATCCTGAAGGGGGCAAGTTTTGTCAGAAAGACTGATTGAGAAGGAATCAGTTGCTTATGCTCTGGAAATGGAATCTCTCTCTCTGAAAACCAGCAAGAACCCTCCTGAGTGGTAACCATTTGTCTGTTAAACTCTAAAGCCTGGTGAACTTTGCTAATGTTAATTTATGTGCACAGTGCAAGAATTGCCTGCAACCAGTGAGATTGGACTGTGATCCAAAGAACTTTTCTAATCTTCAATAGACATTACACCCACCTGCGCTTAGTATTTGAGGGTGGATTAAGTGGGTTAGGTAGGATAAGTTCAATTCTGTTTTCTTGTTCAAATATAATTCTGAACTACTTTTGTTTAAATAACCCAGTGTTGTCGTGCATATCTATTGCTGCTGGGTTTTGGGGTCGTCTGGACTCTGTAACCTTTTATGGGGGCTCATCCTTTAGGATTTGGACATTGCAGTTTTATGATTTATTAGTTGATTGGGTTGTTTTTGCAGGCTATTTTTGCAAGCTAACTTAAAGCTTTTGTCTGGAAAAACTGCAGCAATGGATGTTGATACATTTTTGTTACATCCATCACCTGCATAACTGCAGAAGGTGAGAAAATAGCAACTAATGGCTATTTCTGAGGCATTGAAAATTGTTGAAGTTAAACATTGGATGAGAAAAGTACAAACGCAGAGGATTGTAATAGTGAAATATTATATGTGAAGGAAAATTTGTTGAGGAAGACTTCGAAAATTTTCCAGAGAATAGATCTTTTGAATTGCAATTGGGATTGGAGAAATCAAGGGTGCAAGATGACCTGGAGAAACCTAATTTTGAGTTGCAGAGACAACAATATGAAGCAGTCCAAGCAGGAAAGCAAAGAGAAGAGGCTTAAAAGCAAAGAGAAGAGGCTGAAAAACAGAGGAAATATGAGTGAGAGGAAATTGAAAAGGACAGTTTCAATTAGAGAAGTTCAAAATGGAGATGGAGCGAAGTAAGAGGATTGAGGCTGTAACTCCTGGGGAGAGGTATTTGGCGAATGAATAGGTAAATCTAGGGTCTCCTTTTGATGAGGGAGATAGAGATACATATTTTCAGCTTTTTGAAAAGGTTGGTGAGAGCTCAAGAGGCTGAAAGAAAAGTGGCCTCTCATGCTTCAAGGTGTATTGAAGGGATAAGCACAAATTGCATCTTGTAGCTTGACTGCAGAGCAAGTGGCAGATTGTACAGAGATACCTTCCCCCTAACATTCTTCTGCCTCCTGGATTGGTTTAGCATTAGGTAATTCTGCCCACCTGGATTCTAACTTCTTATCAGTTTATGTGCCTTCCTGCAAACTTGTTAGCCAGGAAATATCATGTCTTTGTTCTTTACTCATTAATCAATCCCCAAGACTTGCTAAAGCTATCTACTTGCTATCCTGTTTTGAAGATCCTTATTTTATTATACTTTTATAACCCTTCCTCCCATTCCAGCATCCCTTCACCCTGATTTAACCCATAATACTTCATTTCTAATGAGCACTTGCTTGACTCCTCACATTCCAGTATCCCTTCACCTTAAGTTAACCCATAATACTTCATTTTTAATTAGCACTTGCTTGACTCCTCACATTCCAGTATCCCTTTTTCTTTAGCTAGGCTTAGTAAATCCCCATTCGGTAGTGTTCTGTTAAGCTTGGTCCCTTTCCCAGCGAGTGAGTAAACGAACTGCGGCCTCAGCGTCATCAGACGGAGTTTGGGAAGCATACATCATTTGGGTTGTAGTGACCTGCCGAAGGGCCCGTTGAATTAAACATTGCACACAAGTCTTTAGGAAGGGAAGCACTATAATGGTCAGAATAGCGAGTCCAGCTGCTATAAGGGCTGTGGGTATCAGACTCCAGTTACCAATAAAAGTCTAGTTCATCCCACACCGGACCAAGGTTGCCCCGTCTGAACCTGGGGATGGGAAGATTTTCAAACTCCTGAAGAAGTGTCTTTAACCGCCTGACCGTTGTGAGCATTGTCCTTAACCAGTCTTTCACAAACGCTGCCTTCAGCAGCCAACGAGTAATGAAGAGCCAGGCGGTTTTGTTGAACTGTGGCTCATATCTGTCGTTTTTCTTCAGCCCCTAAATTCAGGCCATTGCTATCTGTTCGGTAATGATCTCCAAGGCTGCCTGGAGTCTGATTAAATGATTTAAATGCCAAGCAGCCTTAGTATTCTGGAGCAGCTAACTTCATTTACAGCTGGAACTCCCCTTACAGTGGTGGGTTTTTTTTTGACATTCCGAATGTCTGTGTGACCCAAAGGATGCTTTACAGGAGACCAAGTTGGGGAGGGGTGTTTCTTGTCACTTAACCTGTGAATTGCAGCTTGTCTGCGAACATTAGCATAAGTATCACTGAGCCTGTGAGTTGCAGCCTGTCTGTGAACATTAGCATATGTATTAACTCTATCTCTGCCACATGTACAATCCTGACTACCATTCTGTCTGTCTTTGTGCTATCCCTTTAAAACTCCTCTCTTTAATACCTGCAGAGGCCAAAATACAAATCAAATCTACTCCGCTAGAGCCGTTCTCTTCCCCTGGTCCATGTTGGGATTCTATATTAACCCATACCCCACTATGACTATACTTTATATCTATGCCCTGTCTACATTCTAAAGGTAAATAATTGTCACCTCTGCTGCCCCTATTCCAGGAGGACTTAATATATCGTGAGTAATTTAGGGATGTTCCAAAAATGGGGAACCAACAAGTAAACAATACAGTAAATGGTAAAAACAACATTACAGCACTTTTACCTGGCGTAGTGTAACTTTCAGATCAGAAGGATGAAGGACAGCACGCCCGGTGGAGGGTAGATTATCAATGTCTTTAGTCCGTGGATCAGCAGCTTGTTTAATTAGTTGTATTTGAGTTCACCCCTTTTCTTTCATTCGCACTGCAGTGTCTGTAATCAAAAGTACACAATAGGGGCTATCCCAGACAGGTTTTAGTTGGTGATCTTGCCATGCTTTTACATATACCCAATCACCAGGTTTAATAGAATGAATAGGATACTCCAGGGGTGGGCAGTAACAGCTGTATGTCTATTTTCTCCGTGAGCGCAGCCTGTTTGGAAGCTGCATCTGCCTGACTGTCACCACTTTGATGGCTCCGTACATGAACTACAGCTATTTCCTCAGGTAATGTAAGAGCATCTAGAGATTGGACAATTACGTTTTCATGGATCAACTTTTGTCCTTTTCCAGTTATCATTCCCCGCTCTTTCCAGATCTCCCCAAAGGTGTGCACTACACTAAAAGCATACTCTGAGTCTGTGTAGATCGTGCCCACCTTGTTCTCTAGACCCTGGAGAGCTCTAACGAGGGCATACAGTTCACAAGATTGTGCTGACCAATGACCGGGAAGGTGATTGGCTTCAATCACCACTCCTTCTTTCCCATCAACTACACCACACATGTCAAATATAATTATATTTGGCCCGCAAGATCATATCAAAAAATGTATTAGAGGTGGCCCGCTGGCCGCCGCGCCAGTATAGTGCATGCACAGAAACCGCTGTGTCCCAGGGTGAGAGAGAGAGAGAAAAATCCTGGTCCTTGGAAAAGTAGTGGTGGGTGGTTTTATAAACACACTGTCATGTCCCCCCGCCCACCCCCCCCCCACCGCAGCGCGGCCTGGCCGGTGTCAGGGGAAGCTAAGGCCACTTCCCAGCGCCCGGAACCCCAGTGGCACAGCATTTCTTGGAGCTGCAGATGGAGTCGGGACGCCGGAGGGAAGATTGGGGCTCCCAGCCGGGCGATGGGGGCGCCGGCCGCCCTGCGCCTTCCCACCGGACCAGCGGCGGGTGCCCGGAGTACACATGGAGAGCAAGGCTGGTCGGGCAGGTAGGGTGGAACCCCCCGCCAATCTCAGGAGTGGCGTGGGCTGGATCAGGATTAACCGCGCTCACCTGCTCCTCCACTGCTGACCAGGATCCCAGCGTGGTCCTGAGCGCAGAGACTGCCCTGGAAATGTCCTGGGTCACCGGCACGGAAAGAAAAGGGGGTCCGGGAGAAACTCAGCAGGTCAAGGGAGGTCCGGGTGAAACTCAGCAGGTCAAGGGGGGTCCGGGAGAAACTCAGCAGTCAAAGGGGGATCCGGGAGAAACTCAGCAGGTCAAAGGGGGAGGGGTCCGGGAGAAACTCAGCAAGTCAAGGGGGAGGGGTCCGGGAGAAACTCAGAAGGTCAAGGGGAGGGGGTCCGGGAAAAACTCAGCAGGTCAAGGGGGGTCTGGGAGAAATTCAGCAGGTCAAAGGGGGTCCGGGAGAAACTCAGCAGGTTAAAGGGGGATCCTGGAGAAACTCAGCAGGTCAAGGGAGGTCCGGGAGAAACTCAGAAGGTTAAGGGGGGTCCGGCAGAAACTCAGGGGGGGCCTGACCTCGCCAGGACTGTTGCCCACTCCCATTCCCTGCCGCAGGCCGACCCGCGACTCACAGTGACGGGGACACTGATCCGCCGAGATGCCGCCCTGCAACGAGAGCCGATTCCCCCGCACTGTCGTTGTCCAACCCGATCGCCCGCAAACCCCGCCCTCCCACACACAGGCCTGAGTAAGTATTATGAACTTTAATCTCAGGATAAAACGAACTTCCAATAGTTTCATGTCACAGTGATAAATATATTCCTGGTTAAAAATGGTCCTGCACCTGGATACAAGCTCATTAGGCATAAAACTTGAAAAGTGTGTAAATCAAAGGATATCTGTACCAATGGAAAAAATAACCCTGCTAGAGTTCATGCCCACAATCAGTCACCAATTTGATTGTTTCAGGAATCATGTTATTCTCCCACATTCTCAATAGCCCTCAGATTTTACTATTCAACAGCACACTAGCAACATTTGACAAATCCTCTATAGAGAAATATTATTCATTGAATATTTTATTTCTCATTTGTAAATGCTTCTGGAAAGAGTTTATCCAAAACTATTATTAAACATTTATTTTAATAAGAAAAAGTTTAACATTACATATGTTGAAAGAAAAGAAAACATGCAGATGTTGTTGAAAATTTTCAATAAATATTTAGTTCGACTTAGTCCAAGTTTTAAATTTCCTCAGGTAATGTAAGAGCATCTAGAGATTGGACAATTACGTTTTCATGGATCAACTTTTGTCCTTTTCCAGTTATCATTCCCCGCTCTTTCCAGATCTCCCCAAAGGTGTGCACTACACTAAAAGCATACTCTGAGTCTGTGTAGATCGTGCCCACCTTGTTCTCTAGACCCTGGAGAGCTCTAACGAGGGCATACAGTTCACAAGATTGTGCTGACCAATGACCGGGAAGGTGATTGGCTTCAATTTTAAATTTTGGCCCTCCGTGAATTTGAGTTTGACACCCCTGCACTACACTATACCTGCTATAGCGAGTGCCATCAATGCAACGAGAAGATCCATCAATAAACCACCTTTCACCCTCCTGTAAAGGCTCATCACTTAAATCCTCTCTAATTTTGGTCTGTAAATCTATTACCTCTAAACATACATGCTCTAACTCATTAATGGTATTGTCAGAATTTGGAGAAACCAAGAAAGCTGCTGGATTGTGTTCTTTATTCATAATCAGGGTCAAATCATCCCTATCCATTAGGATCGCTTCATATTTTAAAATTCTAGAGTCTGTGAGTCACCTTCCAGCACGTTGTAACAGAATATTGCGGACTGTGTGAGGTGTGTGAACTCTAAAATAGCAGTGGCTGCGATGGCTTGCACACACTCTGGCCAACCACGACAAACAGGGTCTAAAACTTTTGACAGAAAATCAACTGGCTGTCTACAGCCTGCCCTCTCTTGTGTTAGTACTCCGGTGGCTACACCTCCTTTCCCATTGGTATATAGGTCAAATGGCTTATTTAGGTTGGGTAAAGCCAACACTGGGGCACTAATAAGGCACTGTTTCACCAAGTTAAAATCTTTAATCTCTTCCTCTGTCCAGACAACAGCTTCGCCCCCTAGAATTGTGAGTTTATAATAGAGAAATCTGACCAGGCTAGAATAATTTTCAATCCAGATTCTACAGTATCTCACTAAACCAAGGAATTTCCTAAGTTCTTGGGCATTCTTGGGAGGGGGGATCTGTAGAATACCACGTATCCTCTCTGGACTTATTTTCCTAGTTCCCTGCCTTACCAGATGACCTAAGTATTTAACTTCTGATTGAACAAATTGTAATTTGGATTCGCCCACCCTGAGACCCTTATTCTCCAGAAAATTCAAAAGTTCAACAGTATACTGTTTAGCTAATTCATACATTTTTCCTGCAATTAACAAATCATCAACATATTGTATCAACTGACAATTCTTTCTCCGAGGAGCCTCATCTAATATTTGTTCTAAGACCTGACCGAATAAATTTGGTGATTCTGTAAAGCCCTGTTGAAGGACTGTCCACCGATTTTGATTCTTGTGTCCAGTAAAAGGATTTTCCCATTCAAAGGCAAACATGTCTCTGCTCTCTGTTGCTAATGGACAGGTCCAGAAAGCATCTTTGAGGTCAATCACAGTAAACCATTTACTATGTGGATCGATTTTACCCATTATTGTATAGGGATTAGGTACAACCGGGTGACGGGTGAGAATAATTTTGTTCAGCTCCCTCAAGTCCTGCACTAATCGATAGGTACCGTCTGGTTTTTGGACAGGTAAAATTGGGGTATTAAAAGGTGACATACAAGGTTCGAGTATACCATCAATTACTGGCTGCAGCCCCTTTCGGCCAGCCATAGGAATTGGATACTGTTTTCGTCTAATTACTTGTTCAGAATCATTTAAAGTAACTTGCAGGGGAGGAATATCTAACACTTCTCTATTGCCTCTTTCTGCACATACTCCAGAATTTATTAGTTCTCGACCTTCCTCGCTTAATACATACAATTGAAGCCTGATACTTGATTCCTGTGGGCTGGTGCCGATAGCCAATTGGTCCTGTAAATCTCGTCCTACCAAACTCCAGCTTGGGGAATTAATAAAATATCCTCTGTTATTATCTTTTCTTCCATTTGTATTCTTTCATCTCTTAATACAGGGACTGTAAAGTCTCTTCCTCCTACTCCTGAAATCATCACTGTCCCCTCTATCTTAACACCCTCGAGTGGTTGTAAAATACTAGAGCGGGCTGCCCCAGAATCTACTAAAAAAGGTCACCTTGTCACTGTGGGGTCCTATGCTTAAATTTACCAATGGTTCTCCGTGCAGCCCCACGGTGTGTATTGACTGAGAACTGTGACCCCCCTATTCATAATCTGCTTCCATCTGTCTGACTCTGGCTTTACCCTACCCTTAATTTAGTCTATGTGTCATCTGAGTCCAACGTGTTCGTTAAATGAAGTGATAGGAGAATCAGTTTATTACACAGCATAAGAATAAAGCTTAACAGAGCTCTGGTTCAGTCATTAGTTCATAGGTCACCTGCACTGTGAGCTATTCCCCGAGACTGACCTCTACTGTACAGTCTCTACAGTTTATATAGCTCAACCTTATCATACAGAACAAAAGTTGACTTCCTTTGCTAGATTTCTTGTATAAGATTTATTACAAGTAATTTCCTGCTCTGCAGTTATCTGGGGTGAAGAACTCCCATCTTTTTTAATCCTGAAATTCAGAATATCCTGTTGTTTTGATCAGAAATCAATTCATACCCCAGATATTTCTAATTATTTCTTTGTTCTCATCTGGCCATATTCTTCTGTTCTACTCAACACCTCCTTCTGTCTTAGCTTCTTACTGATTCCATTCTCTTTGTTTCTGACAGTCTCTGTCAGATTCTATTTGTTTGTGCTAATCAACACCTCCTTTTGCCTACTAAATTGTTTCATACATATCCTCTCTTTTGTATTTTGGGAACAGACATTCTAAACCTACTGTAATCAGCCAACTTTGCTACATACTGTGGCTGCCCCTTACTTACATTACTCTTTCCCTTCACCATGAGGTAAACATTAAACTGCCACATAGTACTGGATCCCTGCACACAAACTGAACAGTACATAAGCACACACTCCACACACTCCCCACGATTAATTAACCCCTATATTCTAGCACATCAGTGCGTAAGATCGCGTCTCCCTGGCTTGCATTGGGCATTTTCTCTTAAAATGTCCCTCCTTTTTACAATGGTAGCAAACTAATGCTCCTGTTTCCCAATTCCTACCGGGATTACCACGAGGTCCCGGGAATGGTCATCATCCCCGGAATTCCCCTCGACCCTTGCCCCTGCTCTGGTCTCTACTGTCCCACTCCTGGAGCTCCTCCCAATGTCCAGGAGCTGGCACACAACTCCTACCCTTTCCTTGCTATCCCTCAACGACTTCCTTGACTGCCTGCTTCAAAATCTTAGCCTTTCCTTTCTGTTTATTGGGCATTCTCTCTTAAAATTACGCACCTCCGTACTAGTCAGGGGCACATTTACGAAACTGAGACCCCCTCCCATGGGAACTTCCCGTAAAGGTCTCATCCAGTTAATTTCTGGCTTATCCTCTCCTTTATAATGTCTAGATTCCTGCTCTCTGGGAAATGAATCAAAGGGTTCTGCCCTTTCTTCCCAGAGGGTCTCACACTGCTCTGAATTAAAGTCGTCTCTCTCTCTTGTCAATAGAGGTGGTAATCGAGTACTTTGTGAAGGGTCATCATACGACCCTACTTTCTTCTTCTTTCTTTAGTTGTGGGGGAGGAGGGGAAGGTGCAGAAGGGTAGAGCATAGGAGGAGCATAAGGTGGAGGAAGGGAATGTAACACATCCCATCCTTGTGTTTCAGGGACAAAAGTTTCCTCATCCTCCTTGTCCTTACATTTCTTTTCATTCAAAACCAGTTGATCAACTGATCCACTGAGCCAGCAGGTTGTATATTCTCTGCTCTCAATATTATCTCTTTGATTTTGATAGAGCCAGATGTTCAATGCCTGACACATCCAGTGATCATCAGATCTGAACTTTGGCCAATATACCGAATTCCTTTTTGTCGGGTTTTTTAACCCATTCCAGACAGCAATACCTGACCATGGTCTGTTTGTCTTTCCCACGGGTTTTCTCTGCACCCCAATCAGATAGCATTAATCCTAACGGACTTTGCTTAGTTATCTGATTGTCCCGTCCTTCCTTAGGACTATTTCCCTTGCTACTCACACCTCCCATACTAACAGGTAAGTAAAATTCCTCTTACCGGGATCAAGTAGCTATTCCTAGCGTGCTTCCTTAACATTCTCCCGTCGTTTGTTCTCAATGCTTCTTCTCGGATATCACTCGCTTCGTCCCCTGACAAGTTATCCGCCGTCCGTGAGTCCAGCTGAATCAGCCGGGGTGCACCTACCCTCGTCATCGGGCACTCTGTCAGTGGAGGGAGTGGGATCCCGGACGAATCTCCATTTGTGAGAAACAGAAGTACCTTCACAGAATTTGCTTGAGACAAAAATTGAGAACAAAGAACTTTTATTTTACTATTACAACAATGCAAAGTTGGGTGCTTCCCCTTACCTTGGGAATACACACACATACTGGGGCTCACCCAACTTTTATACAGTTCATTTCAGTGTCGAGATACCATCCCCCCCTAACATTCTTCTGCCTCCTGGATTGGTTTGACATTTGGTAATTCTGTCTGCCTAAAAACCTGCAGTTTCTTGTAAACTTGAAAGACCATGGGGTATCCTGTCTGGGTTCCATCATGTCATTGTCCTTATTCATGAATCTGTCTTTGTCCTTATTCACACATCTCAACCCCCAGGACTTACTAATTCTATATGCAGAACTTGTTAATTCTTTCTAGCCTAGACCCTTATTCTATTATACTTGTGTAACCCTTCCTCACACTCTTATCAGAATTCATCCCTACTCAGCACTTACTTAACTTCCTCTAGTCTAGTCTAGTATTCCTTATTTCATTCATACTAACTTTACTTCCTATATTCTATTATCTCTCACAATACTGTTAATCAAGCAGTAGTGAAAGCTTGTTGGTTCCAGAAGCTCACAGACAAAAATTTAGGAGTTGGGTGAAAACATGGAATCAATTTTCTGTGGTCTTTGCTCTGAAAACAATCTGTGTGTTTGGACCGTTGGTGCACATCAAAAGGAATAAACAATGATTTTGTCAGATTGAGAGAATTAATATTAATAGAGGAAATTACAAGGTGTATCCCAGAGGTGATTAAATTACGCCTGGGTGGCTAGAGTAGCCAAAAATACATTCCAGAATAATAGACATTTTTAGAGAGCTAATGTGGACCAGATTAATAAACCTGTTCGTAAGGTTAGGGTGGAGCAGGATAGCAGGCCTGAAATAAAGTCTGGAGAATATGTTCTGAAAAAAGATGAAGGAAAGGTAGGAAAGGACAGAACTTCTGCATTTATATGCCATTTGTGTAAGAAAGCTGGTCATGTGACTGCAAATTGTCTAGAAAAAGAAAAGAGAAAAACAGGTTTAACCAGAAGCATGTATATACAAACAGTGGAATTTAAGGAGAGCAGAGCTGCATAATCTGGTAAGGAGGTCATGGATGTTTTCAAACCTTTTGTCTCAATAAAGGAGGGAGAACCACAGGTTCCAGTTAACATTCTTAGAGGCGACTCCAATCCCGGCACCACGGCGGTCACGCCGGATGGTCAGACCCCCTGACCGCTACAGTCCTTAACTTATCCCTTCCTTTTATTCTCTCCCTCATTTTTTTTGTTTTTTTTTTCCAGGGCAGTTCTCCAAGAAGGGGTGAATGTGATAGTACAGATCTATCACCAATGTATATAGTGTATATAGTTACAGTATCTAGACTGTGCTTACAGCAATTGACTGAGAGCTAAGCCACGCCTACTGTCTGGGCCTTAAAGGGTTGTGTCCCTAGCCAGGTCGGAGGCTGCTCAGTCATTGTTGTTAGAAACCGTTTTAACTGTGGATCAAAGGACAGACACAGTAGAGACAACTTTGATTAAAGGTGTTAGAGATGAGGTAGGGTCAATATTGCTTCACAAGGTTGTGCTAAATTCAGAATTAGTCAAAGGACCTGTTGTAGTAGGACTTACCCATGCAAGGTGTCTCAATTTTGTTGGGGAATGATTTGGCAGAGAATAAAGTTGGGTCAGTTTAAAGATTGACAAATTGGCCTAGTAAGGATGTGGTTAGAGAGGATGGTGAGATATATCCTGCATGTGCGGTAACTAGGTCTGTGACTAAGAAAATGATGACAGCTGAAGATGATCCAGTTACTAGAGATTTGCCCAGTACTTCTGAAGTATTTTTGAAAGAGCAGGGTCATTGTGAGAGTAAGGATTTTTCTTTTTCAAGGAAAGAGTTAATTCTGCAACTGAAAATAGATGCAGATCTTGTTAGCTTAAGGGAGAAAGCAGTAACTGAACAGGAGATTAAAGAAATGGCTTGTGGATATTACTTAAATGGTGAAGTGTTGATGAGAAAATGAAGACCTCTTGATATTCCTGCTAATGAGGAGTGGGGAGTGATCTAGCCCACAGTACACCTTTGGGTGGTCATCTTGGTGTAAAAATAAACATGAATAACATTTTGGAACAATTTTTCTGGCCTGGTTTGAGGAAGGATGTTGTAAAATGTCATGTTTGTCAGGTAGTGGGGAAACCTAACCAGGGTCCTGCAGTGGCTCCATTACAATCTATTCCTGTTGTTGGGGGACCTTTCACTAGGGTTATTGTAGATTGTGTAGGTCCCCTGCCAAAAATGAAGTCTGATAATCAGTACATTAACAATTATATGTGTAGCGTCAAGATTTCCACAACTTAGGTTTGTCACATAAATATGTTGAAACCTTATTACGAGAATAAGGGTAGTGGAGAGCAATCTGTCTCAGCGGTCTTGGCTGTTTACAGAGTGGAGGAAGTGGAAGATCATAAGATTATGGAAACAGAATCTTGTGAGGGTTACCTTAAAGAAACCATGGTTCCTGTACACCTGTCAAACTCAGCAATTTTGGAAAATTTGGAAGAAAAGTTAGACCATCTTAAGTTACAAGAGCAGATGCAGTTGAAAGAGTTACTTTTAAATTACACAAATTTGTTCTCTGATATTCCAAAAAAGACATCAGTGATTTAACATGATGTAGATGTAGGAGAAGCAAATCCCATAAAACAGCCACCATATAGAATAAACATTCAGAAGAGTAAAATCATGGATCAGGAGGTGGAATATAGGATGATGAATGACATTATTAGACCTTCGAACTCAGATTGGAGTTGTCCTTGTATTCTGGTACGAAATCCAGATGGAACTGTTAGGTTCTGTTCAGATTGTAGGAAGGTCAATTCAGTAACTAAAACAGATACTAATCCTATTCCGAGAATAAATGACTGTATTGATAAAATTGGCAAAGCTAAATTTCTTACTAAGTTGTATTCGTTGAAGGGTTACTGGTGTGTGTCTTTAACTGAGAGAGGAAAGAATATTTCAGCTTTTGTAACTCCAACGATTTATACGAGTATAATGTGTTACGATTTGGCGTGAAAAAGGTCCCCTGCCACATTCCAGAGGATGATTAATTCTGTAATCCAAGGGTTAACTCACACAGATGCTTATATTGATGACTTGGTCACAAAAAGTGACACATGGAAAGATCATCTAAGAGAATTGGACAAATTGTTTGCAAGATTATCTAAAGCAAACTTAACTGTTAATTTAGCAAAGAGTCTATTTGCAAATGCAACGGTAACATATTTGGTTTATATAGTTGGTCGTGGCAAAGTTGCACCTATTCAAGCTAAAGTGAATGCAATTTCTGAGTTTCCTACTCCCAATGGCAAAAAAGCATTGAGAAGGATTTGAGTAATGGCAGAATGTTACTGGAAATTTGGCTCAGGTTGCTCTTTCTTTAACCAATCTTTTGAAGAAAGGGGATAAATTGGTGTGGACTAAAGATTGTCAGACTGCTTTAGAAAATTCAAAGGAGATGCTATGCTATTGCCCTGTGTTAAAATCTCCTGATTTTCACAGACCATTTTCTGTAGCAGTGGTTGCCAGTGAGGGAGCAGCAGGAGCAGTTTTATTGCAAAAACAGAATGAAAGATGACCTGAAAGAAAGAGGATCATCTGAAGAACCCTGAAAGGGGAAAGTTTCATCAGCAAGACTGATTGAGAAGGAATCAGTTGCGGATGTCCCTGAAAAGGAATCTCTCTCTGAAAACCAGCAAGAACCCTCTTGAGTGGTAACCATTTGTCTGTTCCGCAACAAAGACTTGTGAACTTTGTTAATGCTAACTTCTGGGCACAGTCCAATAATTGCCTGAAATATGAGAGATTGGATTTTGATCCAAATAATTTTTCTAATCTTAAATACACGTTACACACACCTGCACTTTGTATTAGAGGGGGGATTAAGTGGGTTACGTAGGTTAAGTAAGTAGATTAACTAATAAGTTAAAGTTTAATTCTGTTTTCTTGTTCAAATATAATTAAAAACTACTTTTGTTTAAATAACCCTGTCCAGAACAGCAGTGAAAGCTTTTTTTCTCTACAAGTCACATTTTGTGGATTTCTAATTGGCAGCAGGATGCATCAATTTTCTTTCCATCTAGCATGAATTAGGAAGTTGGTTGGGGATATGAGGGAGGCCTATGCTAAATATAAGAAACAAAAGGTTGATGAAATGCATGATCCTTACTTAGATTGAAGAAAGAACCTTAAGAGGGAAATTAGAAAGGGAAAAAGAAGGTATGAGGTGTCCATGGCTAATAAGGTGAAAGTGAATGGTGAGGGTTTTTAAAGGTACTTGAGTAGTAAAAGGAGGGTTAAGGATAGAGTAGGTCCACTGAAAAATGGGAACAGTGGACTATGTGAGGAACTGTATGAGATGGGGGAGATATTGAATGATTTTTTTTTCCCAGTCTGTATTCAGGAGGGAAAGGGACATTGGACTATGTGAAATAAGTGAGGCAAATGGCTTAGTTATGGAAAAGATAGAGATTAGTTAGAAGAGGGTTTTGGAGCTCCTGGTCCTGATGGGATTTTTCCCAGGATGTTCAGGGAGGTCAGGGAGTAAATAGTGGGGGCTCTGACAGTGATTTTAAATGATCACTGGAGAAGGGTGTGGAGCTTCATGATTGGAGGTTTGCAAATGCAGTTCCATTGATTATACAATGGCACAAGGTGCAGGCCAAGTAACTACCTTCCAGTAAGTTTGACCGGTGATAGGGAAAGTTATGGATAGTATGTACAAATATCTGGATAGGCAGGGATGGATCAGGGACACCCAGCCCAGATTTGTGAAGGGAAAGTCATGTTTGATGAATCTTGTTGAGTTTTTTGAAGAGGTAACAAGAAAAGTGGATGATGGTAGGGCGGTTGACGTGATCTATTTGGATTTTAGTAAGGCTTTTGATAAGGTTAGTAAGGAAGGTTCAGTCACTAGGGATTAAAAAGAGATGGGTTAAGAGGTGGCAGGAAGATAGACACCAGAGAGTCATGATGGACAACTGTCGGTCAGCATGGAAGTGTGAAAGATTAGTAAACTTGACATGAAAATATGAAAGATGGTGAAACTAGTACAGACACATGGAGTGATGGATTAAACCAGTATGAACAGGCTAAGCATGGAAATTAGAATGCAGGAAGCAGAGTCAGCCTATGTAAGATAAGAATCTTCTAGTCTTTTCGACAGGATCAGTGAGCCCACCATATGAATAAGATAAGGAGAGGCAAGGAATAATAGAATGTAGGAAGTTGAGGTAGTCTGGATGAGATAAGGGTCTCCTAGCCCTAGACAGAAGTACCAAGTTCTACATATATAATTAGTAAGCCTTACACAGATTTATCAAGTTATGCATATTAAATTAGTAAACCCTAGTCAGGATTAGCAAACTCTGCATATGAATAGACTGTAGCTCTGAGAGTCGGAAAGGTGTGAATGGGGACAAGGGCAAGGTTGTGAATAAGGACAATGAGGGTAATAACATGATGAGACACTGACAGGATACCCCCTGGTCCTCCAAGTTCACAGAAACTGCACGTAGGGAGGAAGGATTGCCTAATGCCAAACCCATCCAGGGGGAGGGTATTCCTACACTGAAATTCACTGTATAATAGTTGGGTAAGCCCCAGTGTATGTGTGTATTCTCAGGGTAAGGGGAAGCACGCAACTTTGCATTGTTGTAAAATAAATGTTCTTTGTTCTCAATTTTTGTCTCAAGCAATTTCTGTTAAGGTACTTCTATTTCTAACAGAAGCCTGTGCCAAGCGGTGTGCCTCAGGGATCAGTGCTAGGTCCCCTGTTGTTTTTCATTTATATTAATGATTTGGATGAGGGGATGGTTAACTGGGTAAGCATATATGCAGACAATATGAAAATAGGTGGATGGTGGATAGTGAGGAAGGTTTTCTTGGATTACAGAAGGATTTGGTTTGTTTGGAAAACTGGGCTGAAATGTGGCAGATGGAATTTAATGTAGACAAGTGTGAGGTGCTGCATTTTGGAAAAAAATAACCAAAATGTCTATTCCATTCATAATTGTAAATGCTTCTACCAAATCCCCTTTCAACCGTCTACATTCTAATGAATAAAGTCCCAGTCTCCTTAATCATTCTCTGTACCCTCGATGTTAAGGAAAGAGCATTGAGGAATGCAGAGAAACAGAGGGATCTTGGAGTTATGGTACAGAGTTCCTTGAAGGTGGATTCCCATGTAGAAAGGGTAGTTAAGAAGGCATATGGTATGCTGGCCTTCATAAAACATAGCATAGTGTATAGTATCTGCGAAGTGATGTGACTGTTTAAGGCATTGGTGAGGCCAGATTTGGAGTATTGTGTTCAGTCCTGGTCTCCAAATTATAGAAAGGAAATAGATAAGGTGGAGAAGGTGCAGAGAAGATTTACAAAAATGTTGCCTGGCTTACAACATCTAGAGTGTAGAGAATGATTAAGGAGACAGGGATTTTAATCATTGGAACGTAGACAGTTGAGAGGGGATTTGATAGAGGTATTTAAAATTATGAAGGGAATAGATAGACTAGACATAAGTAGACTCTTTCCCCTAAGGGCAGGGGAGGTTGGAACAAGAGGGCACAAGTTGAGGGTAAGGGGGCAAAACTTTAGGAGAAATGTTAGAAATCTCAGAGAGTGGTGGCAGAATGGAATAATCTTCCAGAGGAGATGCAGCAGGGTCCTTTCTGTCATTTAAGAAAAGGTTTGATGTGTACATGGATATGAGGGGGTTGGAAGGTTATGGGCAGAGAATAGGAAGGGGGAAACTAGTGGAGGTGTTGAAGAGAACCGCCACAGACACAAAGGGCCATTATGGCCTGTTTCCATGCTGCCAGTTGTCATATGGATATATGTGACTGAAGATTTTCCCAACATTTTCTGGGAGACACTCTCATTATAGGGTAGGCCACAGACTTTGGGAACAAGACAGCTTGAGGAGTGGAGTCATTGTAAGAGTGATTGGCAATGTGGGAGCAAACCTGAAGAGGGTGGTGAGAGTGGCTTTGCACTAGAAGAATTTTGGGCAAGTGGGAAGACAGCTTTTTATGATGGTAAGGAAGGAGCTAAGCGGAGGGAGAGTGAAGTGAAAGGGGAGGGAATAGACGAAGGGGCCTGAGAAAGGGAGGCTGTGTTAGGGAGACATCAGCAGGGAAATGACGAAGCAGAATTCCGTCGATGCCCATGTGTGTTCGGTTAAAGAGAGTCGGTGGGCCTGTCAGTGTATATGAGGCTGGTCTTTAGTATTTTCCATCCTTTTCTTATTGATCCAAGACTGGGCAAGATGTGTTGCCCATATGAATATTTATATGAAATGGTGTGGAATGGCCACTGTTTATAAACAGGAATCTTAAATTCAAGTGGTTTCGCATCCTCCTCAATCCCAAGGGTTTGCAAATAGATGAGGGAATACGGAATTGCTGCCAGGAAAAGTTCAACATGTCTTCAAACTTACAGGATTTTGCAATTTGTAGGCAACAACAGAAGAGAACCTACAAAAACATCAGAAGAAAGTAGGTGATCTTTTGAAATAGTTGGCAGTCGAGGGTCACTATGGAGTTCATATCACCGAAGATGAAATCTATGCTTTAGGTGATGGTTTCAAGCTGGAAGAAGAGGACGATGTGATGTGGTCATTTGCTGAGATGGGCGAAAGACTGAATGACCACCAGCAAGGCCTGAAGGTATGAACACTTCCAGTTGTTTTGGATAAGTGGATGTTCGAACAATTGTAAAAATATTTTGGATTGGACTTTTCATCAGAACCTCTGATCAGTGCAGATTTGATGAAAGGCTACTGACTTAATTTAACTTAAATAATGACTAACATAATTTACAAATAATGTTGAATTGAATTTTGACAGTCTTCTCCAAATCCTATTCAAAGATCGATCAGATCCTCTTTCTAACTCAGCCCTACTTTCTGTTCTTTGCTCTGGCCCAGTCACGCACGTGATGAGAGATGATGGGAATATGATTAACTCACTAGTGAAGGGGCAGTGATTGACGATGGTCACAGAGGCCCTGCACTAACAATCTCACCATGGCAGCTTCTTAACAAAAACTCTTCACCTCAGTAATGCTGTTTTCTTATATAATGAGGATATTGATGTTGTAAAGGGAAGAACCTCCTCTCCTATTTTGATAACTCCAGGCACCCACTCATGTGATTAACTCTTTATAACCCATTGAATTGGCCATGCAAGCTATTCAGAACCAAAAAGGGATGAGAAAGCATACACCACTGGAATGAATTGTGGCATAGCAACGTCACTGTTCGTCCACTCAACCAAGCCAGATCTTTGTGTAGATCAGGTGATTGGTTTGGAAAAGAGAGTGAGTAAGGTTACACCCCCTCACTACCACAATTTACCTGTTGTTGAGGCATCTGTTGGTGACAGCAGGAGCAGAAAGATCCATCCCATGTTACTCCAGGGGCTCCCTCAATTGTGGTGTGTGGTAGCACCATTGTGCCAAATGGGATAGATTCAGAATAAATTGACAGCTGGAATCACAGTGGCGAAAAGGTACGATGGGCCTTTAACATTTGCAGCAGGAAAGTGTTACTTACCCATTTGATTTTATCAAATGCTCCCATTACTCCCGTTAGTGCTCCCATTACAACCAAGCCAAATCATCACCATGGTTTAATAGGGAATGCAGATGCACATACAGGGACACATGAGGTGCCAGACTGATAATCTTGCAACACTGGACAGTGGGCACGCAATGCAGAGAAAAAAATAACATTCCAAAGACAGAATTAACCGCAGATGAAATTTGAGTTCTGTCGTCCTTCTGGCTGGGTCATGAACAGTAAACAGGAAAAGAGGGACCAAGGGTCTCCTCATTCTCAGTGGAGGTAGGCCTCAGCTTCTGAATAACAACATTGGGGTTAAGACACTTTCTAGCATGTTCCATCAGTTTCTTCCGACACCATCACAGAAATCACTTTCACCGCATTTGATCTACTGAGGAATACCAAGTGCAGCAGACAAATAGGACCAGACTCCATCACATTCGAAGTACTGGAGAAGTTCAGTCTAGATTTTTTTGCACCTCTTGTCACAGTTGATCCACTGACATCCTTCTGACAAAGTGGCAAATTCTTCAGATATTTGGTCCATCTACCAAAAGCAGGACAAAGCCATACTTTATTGAATCAGCTGCCCAATGGAAAGTGTGGCCCACACACTGTGTCATAAAGTGGCATTGTTCACCAATAACCTGCATAATGGTATTTCAATTGGGTTTTGTCACATGACTCCAGGTCTCCTTCTCACTCTGGTCCTAACATGGACCAGCCACTTTGAGTACTGTGATAACCAAAGCAGATCAGAGGCTACCTGTCAAGCAGTAGGTGGCAAACCATTGCTCTGCACTTGACTGGATGAGCACAATTCCCAAAGGGCCCAGGGACCTCAACAGCAGAGCAAAGCAGTTGGCTTGATTGGCCCTCCATTCATTCTCTCCACTGAGGTGGTCCTGTATCCTATCAACGGAGTGAACGACATCTACTCGACTCCAACAATATGTCCAAAGAGGTGCCATCTGACATGGAGAAGGATGTGCGGTAAGTCCGTAGGAACACTACTACCTGCTGATTCCCCTCCACACTCCTCTCCCTTCTAACTAGGAAAGATATTGCCATTCGTTCTCCATCTCAGGGGCTAAATTCAGAACTCCCAAACTTGAAACTTTGTAGAAGGAGCTTGACAAGTAGCATGACAGCTATTCAAGAAGGTGGTCCATGATGACATTGCCGGCAGTGAGGCAGAACTAATCAGTTTGGGCCCTGGCAGGGATACCTGCATCTTGAAGCACTAATGTGAAAGTGATAACTACCCAGAATGTTTTCACTAAAATGGGGATGGATTTTCATGTTTGTCATTCCATAATATGCAGTGTTCAAGTCAGATTTTCATAGTTAAAAAAGAGCAAAGATCTTTAAACATTTGCCAATTGGTGTTATCTTCTTTTAGTAAACATTGCTTAAAATGTATGCAAATTATTGCCCTGTGTGTGCTTGACAGCCTGTTTTGTTTTGGAATAAGGCTACTTGAATAAAGTCTTGTAAATACCAAAGGATGTTGAACAAAATGGTAAAGATAAATACAATAAAGTCACTGTTATGCCTCTGTGTGGGAGGCTCCTTAAATAACTTAGAGATGTAAGATTCAAATAGCAGAAGAGATTTTACTTGTTGATGCCTTCCACCATTCCAGGAAATGTTCATACTCACAGTGGTGCATGACATTTACAACAGTATAAAGGGTGTGTTATCTCGTCAGGATCATGTGAACTCTTTTGTAACTTCCTAGGAATACACCCTTCTCATAGTCGTAACTGTCGTGCACTACTGTGGGGCGTATGTATATGAATGTGAGTGTGAACAGTTTCCTGAGATGGAGGAAGGCATCAGTAAGTAAACTACCTTCTGTTATTTGAATCTTGCATCTCCAAGTTATTTAAAAAGCCTCCCAGGTAACACGGAGACAGAACATGTTGGCAGCGGTCGGTAGAAGAGAACAAGAATAAAACTATAAAATTGATTGGAAGTCACTGAAATCTGAAGGGGAAGAAGAGAAAAAGTATACCTAAAAATGAATGGCTGGTGCAATAGCAGTTCACTTCAGTGATGGATGGGAGGCTGAAGACATTGTTGAATCGTTTAAAACGTTTCAGCAGAATTGACGGGGAAGGGATTCATCCTTTGACACAAGCAAAGAATTTTTGATCAAGGTAGTTGATTAAACCTCCGAAAGGATAAAACCATTTAGGTTTCTGGACTTGAAATACGTTTCCTGTGTGTATTGAAAGTGTTTTGGTACACTGATTTTTAATAAATTGGGAAACCTGAATATTTTATTTCAATTGCAAATGCAATAAATAGAAGCCTTACCTCCCCCAAGACAACTTGGAGCAATAAAAATGAACCTAGGCTTGTTTATTTTCTAGGAACATTGCCAAAAGTTGTCCTGGAAAGAGCAAGAGTTGGTTTTGGTCAAAGAGGCAGCTCAGACCTTCCTGGATCAAAATGTCCAGGACCCTTTGCGAGAAGAGGAAGATGTACTGCAGGAGAAATTGAATGTCTTGATAGAGGAGTATGAATCCGCTTTATCAAGTGCAGATTCTCAGTTAAACGTGATTGTGGATCTGCATATAGAATTGCAGAAGTTCCGAAAAGGTGAGAGAAAATATTCATTTATTTTCCAGATTACTATAAAATACTATTTACTGAGAGTTGAAAAGAATTCTAAGTAAGACAACAGAAAGCTACATGTGGTTTGGAATAACCCCAACTTGTAATTATTACAGGATCCTGTCAATGTGTCAAAGTCTATATAATCTGGTATTTTTTGATCATTTTGAATGCTTTAAAACATTTAAATATTTGACCATTATATTCCTTGAAACAGATCACGATGAATTCGAAACATTCATGATTCATTTAGAGAAGGAACTAGCAAAGATAAAAGCTGGGGAATTTGACTCCAAGTCATTGACATTCAAACTTAAGAAGCAGCAATTCCTCTTCAAAGATCTTCAATTTCACAAAGGGGATCTAAGACACCTCAGACGATCTTGGAAAAGTGTCTTCGATGCTGCCTTTCACTTTGAAATCAGGAACGCAATTGAAAGCTACAAGATCCAAATTGATCCTGATGCCATAAGCCAACGTGTAAAGGAGACGGTTGAAAGCGACGATGCTCGTTTCAACACACTTCGATCAGAAGTATGACATATTTCCATTTTTTTTAGACTAAACATTTAAACTCCAATTTTATTTAAGATCAGTAACTTGAGAGCATTTTGATAGACTGAGCAACTTGTGTAAGTTTTAGTCTTATAAGAGTGGCTCTGGAAAAGGTTTGCAGCTATGATCAATAATACCCATAAAGAACAGGAACAATAATCAAATCTTTCCAGTATTGTGGAGCTCTCTTGGTGGCCGAACTCACTCAAGTTGGACAGAGACCATTGCAGAAAATAAATCGTGATCTCATTTCCTTTTAATAAAATCAAATGTCAAACAGATCATAACTGGTGAAGATTTTCCAAACAGGACTTCCATGTGCATTTGTCACTGAACAAGGTGTAATGTGTCCATTCCACAAAGGTCACATCACTGGTTCAGTATCTCCTAAACCCAAGGGTGATGCTTGAATGTCATAACAGAAATGCAGTGTTCAGCTGAAACATGTCCAGCCCAAAAAAGATTTCTGTCAAATCTTCACTGACACACTAAATTTGTGAAGGTTTTCAATGCTTCTGATATATTCCTGATCATCATATTTTTTTTAAAGCAAACTCAAAATAGTAATTAAAATAATTATTGACATAAAAAGAACATGGAACAGTACGGCAGGGTAAAAGGCATTTCACCTTTGGTGAGGTGTGAACATTGCCTTTTTGTCTGTGACCCTCAAAAAACGATGCTGGGAACAAAAAAATGATAGTTGGCATAAGTAATGGACCAGTAATGTATCACTTGACCCATTTGGATCGATTAGACACTCGATATTTGATAGTATCACAAAATCGTACATTTTAAAAATCCACATACTCATTCATTTCTTTCACTCTATAGTGCATTGAACTTGGATCCCGTCTTGGCACAAAGTTATTTCAACAATGGCAAGAGAAGGCAGATGAGCTGTATTTGAGCCAAGAGAGCGTAGAAAGAGAAAGAAAAATGGTTCAGCTGGAGGACATCTCTAATCCAGAAATCTTGCAGCAAGAACTTGAAAATATCATGGTAAATTAAAGTTGTTATTTCATAAATCACTGTGTAATGTTGCTTATTCTAATTTAGGAGTAGAAAGATGAATGCTTTGAAATAATGTTAAAGTCCACATCCTATAACAGTGGCTAAAGCCACATGGGAGGTTTGTAAATTTGGCACCTGAAATAGGAAGCTGAGCTCCATCCATTCCACCTTGATGAGGTTTTAATGGGAGCCTGATGAAGAGCCAACAGCCAATTTGCTTCCAGATGGTGGGGGCGAGATTGGAAACTGTTACAAAGAAGCCAAACAGTTCTGCTCTCATTGTGTGTCTATTTTCAGTATGGGTTTCCTCAGACCTTATGTTGCCTGTATCCATGTTTAATGGGGGCCTGGTGACTAAGGATATGGTGGCAGAATTTTGGACGACCTCCAAGATTATAACAGCAGAGCAAAACAAGTCAGAAAATCATTAATGGGATCATCAGGTGCAGAGATATTCTGTGCTTCTTTTCTTTGGCTTGGCTTCGCGGACGAAGATTTATGGAGGGGGTAAAAAGTCCACGTCAGCTGCAGGCTCGTTCGTGGCTGACAAGTCCGATGCGGGACAGGCAGACACGGTTGCAGCGGTTGCAGGGGAAAATTGGTTGGTTGGGGTTGGGTGTTGGGTTTTTCCCCCTTTGCCTTTTGTCAGTGAGGTGGGCTCTGCGGTCTTCTTCAAAGGAGGTTGCTGCCCGCCAAACTGTGAGGCGCCAAGATGCACGGTTTGAGGCGTTATCAGCCCACTGGCGGTGGTCATTGTGGCAGGCACCAAGAGATTTCTTTAGGCAGTCCTTGTACCTTTTCTTTGGTGCACCTCTGTCACGGTGGCCAGTGGAGAGCTCGCCATATAACACGATCTTGGGAAGGCGATGGTCCTCCATTCTGGAGACGTGACCCATCCAGCGCAGCTGGATTTTCAGCAGCGTGGACTCGATGCTCTCGACCTCTGCCATCTCGAGTACTTCGACGTTAGGGATGAAAGCGCTCCAATGTATGTTGAGGATGGAGCGGAGACAACGCTGGATAGTGAACCTGGTGTAACAGTAACTGACACAGTTCATCACTGTTAAACACTCTTCGCATCGTGAACCTTGTGTAATAGTATCTGAAGTAGTTCATTACTGTTAAACCTTCTCCCCACGGTGAAACTGGGGTCCCATTATCTGAAAAGTTCATCACTGTTAAACATTCTCCGCACAGAGATCCTAGTGTAATACTATCCGACGCAGCCCATCACTGTTAATCCTTCTCCCCACTGTGAACTTGCTGTAACAGTATCTGACACAGTTCATCACTGTTAAACTGTCTCCCAACTGTGAACCTGGCGTAAAAGATCTGACACAGTTCATCCCTGTTAAACATTCTCCGCACTTTATCCAGAGGTCACAGAACCTTACGCAGTTCATCACTATTAAACTTTCTCCCCACAATGAATCTCGTGTAACAGTATCTGACACAGTTAATCACTGTTTATCCTTCTCCGCACAGAGAACCTGGTGTAATAGTATCTGACACAGCTCATCACTGTTAATCATTCTCCCCACTGTGAACATAGTGTAACAGTACCTGACACAGTTCAGTTCATCACTGTTAAACCTGATCTGCACCATGAACTTTGTGTAACAGTATCTGAAATAGTTCATTACTGTTAAACCTTCTCCCCACTGTGAACCTGGTGCAACATTAAGTGACACAGTTCATCACTGTTAAACTTTCACCCCACTTTATCCTGGGGTCGCAATAATTTACATAGTTCATCAATGTTAAACCTTCTTGCCACAGTGAATCTCGTGTAACAGTATCTGACTCAGTTCATCACTATTAAACCTACGCCTATTCTGAGCCTGGTGTAACAATATCTGACACAGTTCATCACTGTTAAACATTCTTCGCACTGTGAACCTGGTGTAACAGTATCTGAAAAGGTTCATCACTGTTAAACCTTCACGCCACTATTAACCTGGTGAAAGAGTATGTGATACAGCTAATCACTGCGGAACCTTCTCCCCACTGTAAACCTGGTGGAACGTGTTGTGAGAAAGTTCATCACTGGTAAAAATTCTCCCGACAGTGAACCAGGTGTAACAGTATATTAAACAGTTAATCACTGTTAAACCTTCTCCAAACTGTGAGACTGGTGTAACAGTATCTGACACCGTTCATCACTATTATACATTCAACCCAGTGTAAACCTAGTGTAACAGTATCTGACTAAGTTCAGCACTGTTAAACCTTCTCCGCACTGTGAAACTGAGGTCACTGTGTCTGACACAGTTTACCACTGTTAAACATTCTCCCGAATGTGTACCTAGAGTCACAGTATCTGACACAGTTCATCACTGTTAAACTTTCTCTGCACTGTGAAACTGGTGTCAAAGTATCTGACACAGTTCAGCACTGTTAAACTTTCTCCCCACTTTATCCTGTTGTCACAGTACCTTACACAGTTCATGAATGTTAAACCTTCTAGCCACAGTGAATCTCAGGTAACAGTATCTGAATCAGTTCATCACTGTTAAACCTACGCCTTCTGTGAGCCTGGTGTAACGATATCTGACACAATTAATCACTGTCAAACATTCTCCGCACAGTGAACCTGGTGTAACAGTATCTGAAACGGTTCATCACTGTTAAACCTTCTCCCCACTATGAACCTGGTGAAGTAGTATGTGATACAGTTCATCCCTGGTGAACCTTCTCCCCACTGTGAACCAGGTGTAACTGGATGTGACAAACTTCATCACTGTTAAACCTTCTCCGCACAGTGAACCTGGTGTAACAGTATATTAAACAGATCATCACTGTTAAACCTTCTTCAAACTTTGAGCCTGGTGTGACAGTACCTGACACCGTTCATCACTATTATACATTCACCCCACTGTAACCATGGATACCCACTCTTTCCCCCCATTTCCAAATCTGTTTCCCACTTTTCCCCACTGTTCCCCCATTCTCCACAGTTCGCCATCTGTTCCACTCTGTACGCGATTGCACCAAACACTTTTCCACAGTTCTTCAATGTTCCCCAATTTTAACCAGGTGATCCCACACTGTTCCCGACTGTTCCCCACAGTTTCTCTCTGTTCCCCACCTTTTACACAATTTTGACCACCGTTCGCCGCATTCCCCACTGTTCCACTTTGTGCCCCACTGCTCCAAACTTTTCTCCACTGTTCCCCCGCTCTCCACACTTCGCAATCTATTCCCCACTGCTCCCCACTATTCCACTTTGTTCACCACATATCTGCAGTTTTCCTAGATGCCCATCTGTTCCCTCTGTTCCTCAATGTTGCCATTTGTTGCCCACTATTCTCCACTTTTCCCCAATTGTCCCCAAGGGTTTCCCACTATTCCCCACTATTGTCCACTCTTTTGACCACTGTTCCCCACGTTCTCCACGGTTCACCATCTGATCCCCACTGCTCTTGCCTGATACCCGCTGATCCCCAGTGTTCACCAATGATCCCCTCTCTTCCCCATTATTTCGCAATCTGTTTTCAACTGTTCCCCACGGTTCCTCTCAGATCTCCACAGATACCCACATTTCTAAAATGTTCCCCACTGTTCTCCAGCTGTTCCCGAATTGTTTCCCTTTGTTACCCCATTCTCAATTGTTCGCCATCTGTTTCCAACTGTTCCCCACTGCTTCCCACTATTCTGCTCTGTTCCCCACAGCACCCCTCTGTTCTTCACTGTTATGCAGTGTTCCTATCTGTTCCCCCTTATTCCACTCTGCTCCCCTCTGCACCCCATTATTCCCCTCAGTTCCCCGCTGTTCTCCACTGTTCTGCAGTTTTCCCTGCTGTTCCCATCTTTTCTCTCCATTCTTTAATGTTCAGTGCGCCCTATCTACCAGCTGTTCCCGAGATGTTCCACAAATGTTTTCCAATGTTCCTCACTGTTCCCCACCTGCCACACACTTTAACCACTCTTCCCCACGATTCGCCATCTGTTCCCCACTGCTCTCCCCTTTTACGCTCTGTTCCCCACTGTTCAGAATTATTCACTGTTCCCCACTGTTTACCAATGCTCCCTTCAGTTCCCCACTGTTCCCCAATTCCCCACTTTTCCCCATATTGCCCACTGTTCCCCACATTTCTTCACTCTATCCCACTGTTCTTGACCTGTTCTGCAACTCTTCCCCACCAAACTCTACTGTTTCCCATCCGTGTTGCACCAGTTCCCCACAGTTCCTCCCCGCATTCAATCAGTTCCACAGCTGTTCTCCCTGCTCCCCACTCTTAACATAACAATTACAGCACGGAAACAGGCCATTAGGCCCTTCTAGTCCGCACCGAACCAAACACCCCTTTTTAGTTCCACCTCCCTGCACAATGCCCATAGCCCTCCATCTTCTTCTCATCCATATACCTGTCCAACCTTTTCTTAAATAATACAATTGACTCCGTCGCCACTATTTCTCCCGGAAGATCATTCCACACGGCTACCACTCTCTGAGTAAAGAAGTTCCCCCTCATGTTACCTCTAAACCTTTGCCCCTTAATTCTTAACTCATGTCCTCTTGTTTTAATCTTTCCTCCTATTAACCCTCTTTTCTCCAACATTCTGCAGTGTTCCCTACTCTTCCCATTTTCTAATTGTTACCGCCTGCTCCCCACTATTCCCCTCCAATCCCCATTGTTCTGCAGTGTTGCCCACGCTTCCAAACTGTTCTCCATTTCTTCCACACTGATCCCCATCCATTCAAAATAGGTTAACCAGAGGTCCAAGCTGTTACCCAACAGTTGTCCCCCATTCCACCACTGTTCTCCACTGTTCCCCACATTTCCCCATGTTCTCCACTCTTCACTGGTCCCCACAGTTCCGCAGCAGTTCACCACCATTTCACCACTGTTCCACACTGTTGCCACAGTTCTCCAGCGGTTGCACATCTCACCTCCACTGTTTCCCACTGCTCCTCACCACTTTGCCACTGTTCCCCACATGTTCCCTACAGTTCCACAGCTGTTTCCCACATTCTCCACTGTTCCCCACATAGACTCTAAAATGCCCACTATTCATTAAAGTTCACCATCGGTTTTTCTCCCGTTCCCCATTACGCCCAAGCATTTTCCACCAGTTCCCCACTGTTCACCTGTCCCCCACAATTCCCCTCATTTCCCAATCTGTTCCCCACTTTCCCCACCGTTACCCACATTTCCTTAGGTTCTCCACTGTTCACCATCTATCTCCACTCTTCTGCAGTCTTTCCCCACCATTGCTCCACTGTTTGTTACTGCTCCCCATCTGTTCACCACTGTTCGCCTTCTGTTCCCTACTGTTCCACAGCTTTCTTCAACATTCCACAATGTTCCCAATGGATACCCACAGTTTCCCTCATTTCATGATCTGTTTCCCACTTTTCCCAACTGTTCGCCATCTATTCTACTCTCTACCACACTGTTTTCCACAGTTCTTCATTATTCCACAAATTTAACCAGCTGATCGCACACTCTTCCCCACTGTTTCTCTCTGTTCCCCACCTTTTACACAATTTTTACCACTGTTTCCCATATTCCCCACTGTTCCACTCTGTTCCCAACTTCTGCCCACTTTTCTCCACTGTACCCCCGCTCCATCGTTCGCTCTCAAATCTCCACGCTTCCCCACTATTCACCACATTTCACCATCGCTTTCGCACAAGTTCCCCACTGCACCCAAGCATTTTCCACAAGTTCCCCACTCTTCACAATTTCCCCCACCATTCACCTCATTTCCCAACCTGTTCCCCACTTTCCCCACAGTTAACCACATTTTCCCATGTTCTCCACTGTTCGTCTTCTGTCCCCAATCTTCTGCAGCAGTTTCCCTCCATTGCTCCACAGTTTCCCACTGCTCCTCACCTGTTCCCCAATGTTCCAATCTGTTCCCTACTGTTCCACAGCTGTTTCCCAAAAGTGTCACACTGTTTCCCATGGATCACCACTGTTCCCCATTTCCAAATCTGTTTCCCACTTTTCCGCAATGTCCACCCATTCTCCACAGTTCGCCATCTGTTCCACTCTCTACGCCATTCCACCAAACTGTTTTCCACAGTTCTTCAATGTTCCCCAATTTTAACAGCTGATCTCACACTGTTCCCGACTATTCCCCACTGTTTCTCTCTGTTCCCCACCTGTTACTCAATTTTGACCACCATACGCCGCATTGCCCACTGTTCCACTCTGTTCCCCACTGCTCCCAACTTTTCTCCACTATTTCCCCGCTTTCCACACTTTGTAATCTATTCCCCACTGCTCCCCACTATTCCCCTCCATTCAACACATTTCTGCAGTTTTCCCAATTCCCCATCTGTTCCCTCTGTTCCTCAATGTTGCCATTTGTTCTCCACTATTCTCCACTTTTCCCCAGCTGTCCCCAACGGTTTCCCACTGTTCCCCACTATTGTCCACCTGTCACACTCTTTCGACCACTGTTCCCCACGTTCTCCACGGTTCACCATCTGATCCCCACTGCTCTCGCCTGATACCCGCTGATCCCCAGTGTTCACCGTAGATCCCCTCTCTTCCCCATTATTTCGCAATCAGTTTTGAACTGTTCCCCACTGTTCCTCTCAGTTCCCCACTGAACCCCACATTTCTACAATGTCCCCCACTGTTCTCCAGCTGTTCCCGAAAGTTTTCCCTCTGTTTCCCAATTCTCGATTGTTCGCCATCAGTTTCCTACTGTTCCCCAGTGCTCCCACGGGTTTGTTCTGTTCCCCACTGCTCCCCTCTGTTCTTCACTGTTGTGCAGTGTTCCTATCTGTTCCCCACTATTCTACTCTGTTCCTCTCTGATTGCCATTTTCCCCTCAGTTCCCCACTGTTCTCCACTGTTCAGCAGTTTTCCCTGCTGTTCCCATCTTTTCTCTCCATTCCATAATGTTCAACGCGCCCTATCCACCAGCTGTTCCCGAGATGTTCCCCAAATGTTTTCCAATGTTCCTCACTGTTTCCCACCTGCCACACTCTTTTAACCACTCTTCCCCATGATTCGCCATCTGTTCCCCACTGCTCTCCCCTTTTTTGCTCTGTTCCCCAACGTTACGAATTATTCACTGTTCCCACTGTTTACCAATGCTCCATTCAGTGCCGCACTGAACCCCAATTCCCCACTTTTCCCCATACTCCCCAGTGTTCCCACATTTCTTCGATGTATCCCACTGTTCTTCACCTGTTCTGCAACTGTTCCCCACCAAACTCTACTGTTTACCACCCGTGTTGCACCTGTTCCCCACAGTTCCTCCCTGCATCCAATCAGTTCCACATCTGTTCTCCCTGCTCCCAACTCTTTCCATCTTTTCTCCACTATTCTGAAGTGTTCCCTACTCTTCCCATTTCCTAATTGTTACCGCATGCTCCCCACTATTCCCCTCCATTCCCCATTGTTCTGCACTGTTGCCCACGCTTCCAAACTGTTCACCATTTATTGCACACTGTTCACCATCCGTTCAAAATTGGTTAACCAGAGGTCCACACTGTTCCCCAGCAGTTTTCCCTCATTCCACCACTGTTCTCCACTGTTACCTACATTTCCCCACTGTTCTGCACTGTTCCCCTAATTTCCCAATCTGTTCCCCACTTTCTGCCACATTTCCCCAAGTTCACCACTGTTCACCGATCCCCACAGTTCCGAAGCAGTTCAGCACTATTTCACCACTGTTCCATAGGTGGGGAGCAGTAGGAAACAGTGGAGCAATGGTGGGGAAATGCAGCAGAAGCACGTTGACAGATGACGAACAGTGGAGAACCTGGGGAAATGTGGGTAACGGTGGGGAAAGTGGGGAACAGATAGGGAAATTGGGGGGAAATGTGAACAGTGGGAACTTGTGGAAAATGCTTGGGCGTAGTGGAGAACGGGTGAAAAACCGATGGTGAACTGTGGTGATAATTGGGCATTATAGAGTCTATGTGGAGAACAGTGAGGAACGTGGGAAACAGCTGTGGAACAGTCAGGAACATGTGGGGAAAAGTGGGAAAGAGGTGAACAGCAGTGGGAAACAGTGGAGAACAGATGCGCAACCGTTTGAGAACTGTGGCGAACAGTGCTGAACAGTGGTGAAATGGTGGTGAACTGCTGCGTAACTGTGGGGACAGGTGAACAGTGGCTTCCCCACTATTCACCACAGTTCATCATTGGTTTCCCACCAGTTCCCCACTGCACCCAAGCATTTTCCACAAATTCCACACTGTTCACAATTTTCCCCACAATTCCCCTCATTTCCCAATCTGTTCCCCACTTTCACCACATTTCACCACATTTCCCCAGGTTCTCCACTGTTCGTCATCTGTCACCACACTTCTGCAGCAGTACCCCACCATTGCTCCACTCTTTCCCACAGCTCCTCACCTGTTCCCCACTGTTCGTCATCTGTTCCCTACCGTTCCACTGCCGTTTCCCACAAGTTCCACACAGTTCCCCTTGGATCCACACTGTTCCCCGCATTTCCCTATCTGTTTCCCCATGTTCTCCTCTGTTCACCATCTGTAAAGAGCTGCTCTCCCCTGATTCTCTCTGAGCCCCACTGTTCCACATTATTCCCCTCTGTTCCCCACTGTTCTCCATCAGTTCTACATCTCTTCCTGCCTCCTCCCCACTATACCACTCCATTCACCATTGTACTGCAGTGTTCCCCAAGGTTCCACTCTGTTCACCATTTGTTTCTCACTGATTCCCACCTATTCAAAACAGGTTCACTAGAAGTCCCCACTGTTCCCCAGCAGTCCCCCCCCCCCACCATTTCACCAATGTTCCCCACTGGTACCTATCAGTTCCCCATCTGTTTTCCTGTTTCCCACTGCTCCTCTCCTGTTCCCCACTGTTCGCCATCTGTTCCCTACTGTTCCACAGCTGTTTCCCACAAGTTCCACACGGCTCCCCATGGATCCCCACTGCTTTCTTCATTTCTCAATCTGTTTCCCACTTTACCCCACTCTTCACCCATTCTCCACATTTTGCCATCTGTTCCACTCTGTAGCCCATTGCTCTACACTGTTTCCACATTTCTTCAATGTTCCACAATTTTAACCAGCTGATCCTACACTGTTCCCCACTGTTCCCCACTGTTTCTCTCTCTTCCCCACCTTTCAAACAATTTGGACCACTGTTCCCTGCATTCCCCACTGTTCTCCCTCTATTCCTCACTGCTCCTCACTATTCCCCTGTTCACCATTTTTCTGCAGTTTTCCCCGGTTCCCCATCTGTTCCCTCTGTTCCTCAATGTTGCCATCTGTTGCCTTCTGTTGCCCACTATTCTCCACTTCTCCCCAGCTGTCACACATTTTTGACCACTCTTCCCAACGTTCTTAACAATTCACCATCTGTTCCACACTGCTGTCGCCTGATACCCTCAGATCCCCAGTGTTCACCATTGTTTCTCATTATTTCGTGATCTGTTTCCAACTCTTCCCCAAAGTTCATCTCATTTTCCCACTGATCCCTTCATTTCGTCAATGTTCCCCACTGTTCTCCAACTGTTACCGAATTTTTTCCCTCTGTTACCCCATTCTCGACAGTTCGCCATCTGTTTTCGTCATTGCTCCCCACTGTTCTGCTCTGTTCCCCACTTCTCCCCTCTGTTCTACACTGTTGTGCA
Organism: Narcine bancroftii; assembly: GCF_036971445.1. Classification (NCBI taxonomy): domain Eukaryota; kingdom Metazoa; phylum Chordata; class Chondrichthyes; order Torpediniformes; family Narcinidae; genus Narcine; species Narcine bancroftii. The sequence continues at coordinate 48,793,775 of NC_091481.1, read as the reverse complement.
GTGTTCCCATCTGTTTCCCCCTATTCCACTCTGTCCCCTCTGCTCCCCATTATTCCCCATTGTTCCCCGTTGTTCTCCAGTGTTCTGCAGTTGTCCCTGCTGTTCCCATCATTTCTATCCATTTTTTAATGTTCAGTCTCTGTTGCGCTCTATCCACGAGCTGTTCCCGAGATGTTCCCCAAATGTTTTCCAATGTTCCTCACTGTTCCCCACCTTCCACAAAATTTTGACCACTATTTCCACGATTCGCCATCTGTTCACCACTGCTCTCCCCTTTTACGCTCTGTTCCCCACTGTTACGAATTATTCCCCTCTGTTCCCCGTTGATCCCTACATTTCTTCACTGTTTCCCACTCTTTAACAATGATGCCTACATTTCACCACTTATTTCTTCAATATTCTCCACTGTCCTCCAGCTGTTCCCGATCTTTTTCTCTCTGTTACCCCTTTCTCGATTGTTCTCCATCTGATCCCCTCCGTTCCCCTGTGCTCCCCGAGGGAAACAGTGGGGAACAAGTGGCGATCTATGGAGAATGGGTGGAACATTGGATAAGAGTGGATAAATGTGGGGAAACGATAAGAAACATTGGGCAATATTGTGCAGCAATGGAGAAAAGAGGTCCCCAGCAGTTCCCCATCATTTAATCAATGTACCCAACTGGTATCTATCAGTTCCCCATCTGTTCGACTGTTTCCCACTGCTCCTCACCTGTACCCCAACTGTTCCGCAACTATTCCCCACCAGTTCCCAACGGTTCCGCAGCTTTTTCTCCCAAGTTCCCGAGTGACTCGATGTTCCCCCACTGTCCCCATGGATCCCAAATGTTCCCCTCATTTCCCAATCTGTTCCCCACTTTTCCCACAGTTACCCACATCCCCGGGTCCTCCACTGTTCGTCATCTGTCCTCACTCTTCTGCACCAATTCCCTACCATTGTTTCCACTGTTTCCCACTGCTCCCCACCTGTTCCCCACTGTTTTCCATCTGTTCCCTACTGTTCCATAGATGTTTTCTGCAAGTTCCACAATGTTCACCATGGCTATCCACTGTTTCCCTCATTTACTAATTATTTTCCCACTTTTCCCCACTGTTCCCCCGTTCTCCACAGTTCGCCATCTGTTCCATTCTCTACGCCATTGCACCACACTGTTTTCCACAGCTCTTCAATGTACCCCAATTTTAACCAGCTGATCCCACACTGTTCTCCACTGCTTCACTTTGTTCCCCACATTTTAGACAATTTTCACCACTCTTCCCCACATTCGCCACTATCCCACACAGTTCCGCACTTCTCCCCACTTTTCTGCACTGTACCCCCGCTACACAGTGCGCTATCCAGTCCCCACTGCTCCCCACTATTCCCCTGTTCACCACTTTTCTGCAGTTTTCCCCAGTTCCCCATCTGTTCCCTCTGTTCCTCAATGTTGCCATCTGTTGCCCACTATTCTCCACTTTTCCCCAGCTGTCCCCAAAGGTTTCCCACTGTTCCCCATTATTGTCCACCTGTCACACTCTTTTGACCACTGTTCCCCACGTTCTCCACAGTTCACCATCTGATCCCCACTGCTCTCCCCTGATACCCTCTGATCCCCAGTGTTCACCATTGGTCCCCACTCTTCCACATTATTCCACAATCTGTTTACAACTGTACCCCACTCTTCCTCTCAGTTCTCCACTGATCCCCACATTTCTTCAATGTTCTCCACTGTTCTCCAGCTGTTCCTGAAATGTTTCCCTCTGTTACCGCATTCTCCATTAATCGCCCTTCTTCCCACTCTTCCCAGTGCTCCCCACTCTTCTGTTCTGTTCCCCTCTGCTCCCCTCTGTTCTTCACTGTTGTGCAGTGCTCCCATCTGTTTCCCCCCTATTCCACTCTGTTCCCCGCTGTTCTCCACTGTTCTGCAGTTTCAACTGCTGTTCTAATCTTTTCTCTCCATTCCTTAATGTTCAGTGCACCCTATCCACCAGCTGTTCACGAGATGTTCCCTAAATGATTTCCAATGTACCTCACTGTTCCCCACCTGCCACAAACTTTTGACCACTCTTCCCTACGATTCGTCATGTCTTCCCCACTGCTCTCCTCTTTTAATTTCTGTTCCCACTGTTATGAATTATTCCCCTCTGTTCTAAATTTTTCCCTAGTTCTTTGCTATTCCCCACTGTTTACCTATTCTCCCTACAATTCCCCACTGTTCCCCAGTTCCCCAACATTCCACATACTTCCCACTGTTCCCCACATTTCTTCGCTGTATTCCACTGTTCTTCACCTATACTCCAACTGTTCCCCATCAATTTCTACTGTTTCCCAGAAGTTTCCCATCTGTTCCCCACAGTTCCTCCCTGCATTCAATCAATTCCACATCTGTTCCCCCTGCTCCCTTCTGTTTCCCTCTTTTCTCTTCCATTCTGCAGTGTTCCCTACAGTTCCCATTTCCTAATTGTTACCGCCTGCTCCCCACTATTCACCTCCATTCCCCATTGTTCTGCAGTGTGCCCCATGTTTCCAAACTGTTCACCATTTCTTCCACACTGTTACCCATCCGTTCAAAATTGGTTAAGCAGAGGTCCACGCTGTTTCCCAGCAGTTGTCCCTCATTCCACCACTGTTCTCCACTGTTACCCACATTTCCCCACTGTTCGCCCCTGTTCCCCTCATTTCCCATCTGTTCCCCACTTTCCCCACAGTTAACCACATTTCCCCAGGTTCTCCACTGTTCGTCATCTGTCCCCACTCTTCTGCAGCAGCTCCCCACCATTGCTCCACTCTTTCCCACTGTTCCTCACCTGTTCCCCACCGTTCTACATCTGTTCCCTACTGATCCACTATTGTTTCCCACAAGTTCCGCATGGTTCCATGTGGATCCCCAATGTTTCCCTCATTTCCCAATCTGTTTCCCCATGTTCTCCACTGTTCACCATCTGTAAACCACTGCTCTCCCCTGATACTCTCTGACCCCGACTGTTCCACATTATTCCCCTCTGTTCCCCACTTTTCTCCATCAGTTCCACATCTGTTCCTGCCTCCTCCCCACTATAACACTCCATTCACCATTGTTCTGCAGTGTTCCCCAAAGTTCCACTCTGTTCACCATTTGTTTTTCACTGATTCCCACCTGTTCAAAAGCGGTTCACCAGAAGTCCCCACTGTTCCCCAGCAGTTCCTCACCCCCCATTTCACCAATGTTCCCCACTGGTGCCTATCAGTACCCCATCTGTTTTTCAGTTTCCCACTGCTCCTCACCTGTTCCCCACTGTTCGCTATCTGTTCCCTACTGTTCCACAGCTGTTTCCCACAAGTTCCACACGGTTCCCCATGGATCCCCACTGTTTCCCTCATTTCCAAATCAGTTTTCCACTTTTCCCCACTCTTCCCCCGTTCTCCACATTTTGCCATCTGTTCCACTCAGTACCCCATTGCTCCACACTGTTTCCACATTTCTTCAATGTTCCTCAATTTTAAACAGCTGATCCCAAACTGTTCCCCACTGTTCCCCACTGTTTCAATCTGTTCCCCACCTTTCACACAAGTTTGACCATTGTTCCCTGCATTCCCCACTGTTCGCTATCTATTTCCCACTGCTCCCCACTGTTCCCCTTTTCAACACTTTTCTGCACTTTCCCCGGTTCCCCATCTGTTCCCTTTGTTCCTCAATGTTGCCTTCTGTTGCCTTCTGTTGCCCACTATTCTCCACTTCTGCCCAGCTTTTGACCACTGTTCCCCAAGTTCTTAACGGTTCACCATCTGTTCCCCACTGCTCTTGCCTGATACCCTCAGACCCCAGTGTTCACCATTGATTCTCATTATTTCACTATCTGTTTCCAACTCTTCCCCACTGATCTTCTCATTTCCCCACTGATCCCTTCATTTCGTCAATGTTCCCCACTGTTCTCCAACTGTTTCCGAATTGTTTCCCTCTGTTACCCCATTCTCGACGGTTCGCCATCTGTTTCCTACTGTTCTCCATTGCATCACACTGTTCTGCTCTGTTCCCCACTTTTCCCCTCTGTTCTACACTGTTGTGCAGCGTTCCCATCTGTTCCCCCCATTCGAACTCTGTGCTCTTCTGATCCCCAATATTCCCCTTTGTTCCCCGCTGTTCTCCACTGATCTGCACTTTTCCCTGCTGTTCCCATCTTTTCTCTCCATTCCTTAATGTTCAATCTCTGTTGCGCTCTATCCACGAGATGTTCCCGAGATGTTCATCAAATGTTTTCCAATGTTCCTCACTGTTCTCCACTTTTGACCACTCTTTCCCATGATTCTCCATCTGTTCAACTCTGCTCTCCCCTTTTACGCTCTGTTCCCCACTGTTATGAATTATTAACCTCTGTTCCCCATTCATCCCTACAGTTCTTCACTGTTTCCCACTGTTTACCAATGCTGCCTACATTTCACCACTGATCCCTTCATTTCTTCAATGTTCTCCACCGATCTCCAGCTGTTCCCGATCTGTTTATCTTTGTTACACCTTTCTCGAATGTTCGCCATCTGTTTCGCACCATTCCCCAGTGCTCCCCGAGGGAAACAGTGGGGAACAGGTGGCGAACTATGGAGAACGGGTGGAACATTGGATAAGATTGGATACATGTGGTGAAACGATAAGAAACATTGGGTATTATTATGGAGCAGTTGAGAAAAGAGGTCCCCAGCAGTTCCCCACCATTTAATCAATGTACCCAACTGGTATCTATCAGTTCCCCATCTGTTCTACAGTTTCCCACTGCTCCTCACCTGTACCCCAACTGTTCCCCAACTGTTCCCCACCAGTTCCCAATGATTCCGCAGATTTCTCTCCCATGTTCCCCACTGACTGGATGTTCCCCCACTGTTCCCCATGGATCCCAAATGTTCCCCTCATTTCCCAATCTGTTCCCCACAGTTACCCACACTTCCCCAGGTTCTCCACTGTTCATCATCTGTCCTCACTCTTCTGCAGCATTTCCCCACCATTGCTCCACTGTTTCACACTGCTCCCCACCTGTTCCCCACTGTTTACCATCTGTTCCCTACTGTTCCACAGCTTTTTCCTACAAGTTCCACAATGTTCACCTTGGATTTCCACTGATTCCCTCATTTACCAAATATTTTCCCATCTTTCCCCACTGTTCACCCGTTCTCCACAGTTCGAAATTTGTTCCACTCTCTACGCCATTGCACCACACTGTTTTCCACAGTTCTTCAATGTTCCCCAATTCTAACCAACTGATCCCACACTGTTTCCCACTGGTTCACTTTTTACCCAACCTTTTAGACAATTTTCACCACTCTTCCCAACATTGTCCACTGTCCCACAATGTTCCGCACTGCTCCCCACTTTTGTCCACTGTACCCCCGCTACACAGTACGCTATCCATTCCCCACTGCACCCCACTATTTCCCTGTTCACCACTTTTCTGCAGTTTTCCCCAGTTCCCCATCTGTCCCTCTGTTCCTCAATGTTGCCATCTGTTGCCCACTATTCTCCACTTTTCCCCAGCTATCCTCAAAGCTATCCCATTGTTCCCCATTATTGTCCACCTGTCACACTCTTTTGAGCACTGTTCTCAAATTTCTCCACGATTCACCACCTGATCCCCACTGCTCTCCCCTAATACCCCCTGATCCCAAGTGTTCACCATTGTTCCCCACTCTTCCCCATTATTCCGCAATCTGTTTCCAACTATTCCCCACTCTTCCTCTCAGTTCCCCACTGATCCCCACATTTCTTCAATGTTCTCCACTGTTCTCCAGCTGTTCCCAAAATGTTTCACTCTGTTACCTATTCTCCATTGATCACTATCTGTTTCCCACTGTTCCCCAGTGCTCCCCACTGTTCTGTTCTGTTCCCACTGCTCCCCTCTGTTCTTCACTGTAGTGCAGTGTTCCCATCTGTTTCCCCCCTATTCCACATTGTTCCCTGCTGTTCTCCACTGTTCTGCAGTTTCAACTGCTGTTCCAATCTTTTCGCTCCATTCCTTAATGTTCAGTTTCAACTGCTGTTCCCGAGATGTTCCCCAACTGATTTCCAATGTTCCTCACTGTTCCCCACCTGCCACAAACTTTTGACCACTCTTCCCTACGATTCGCCATCTGTTCCCCACTGCTCTCCCCTTTTACGTTCTGATAGCACTGTTACGAATTGTTCCCCTCTGTTCTCAATTTATACCTAGTTCTTTGCTATTCCCCACTGTTTACCTATTCTCACTACAGTTCCCCACTGTTCCCCAGTTCCCCAACATTCCCCATATTCCCCACTATTCCCACTATTCTTCACCTGTTCTGCAACTGTTCCACAACAATTTCTACTGTTTCCCAGCAGTTTCCCATGTGTTCCCCACAATTCCTCCCTGCATCCAATCAGTTCAACATCTGTTCCCCCTGCTCCCTACTGTTTCCTACTTTTTTCCACCTTTCTGCAGTGTTCCCTATTGTTCCCATTTCCTAATTGGAAATTAGGAACTGTGGGGAACAATGGAGAACTTGGCGAAATGTGGCAGAATGTGGGGAACAGTTTTCCACTGCTGCTCACCTGTACCCCAACTGTTCTCTAACTGTTCCCCACCAGTTCCCAACGGTTCCGCAGCTTTTTGTCCCAAGTTCCCCACTCACAAGATGTTCCCCCACTGTTCCCCATGGATCCCAAATGTTCCCCTCATTTCCCAATCTGTTCCCCACTTTCATCTCCATTCCCCATTGTTCCCCATTGTTCTGCAGTGTTCCCCACACTTCCAAACTGTGCACAATTTCTTCCACACTGTATCCCATCCGTTCGAAATAGGTTAACCAGAGGTCCCTGCTGTTCCCCAGCAGTTCCCACGAATTTCACCATTGTTCTCCACTGTTCCCCACATTTCCCCACTGTTCTCCCCTTTTCCCCTCATTTCCCAATCTGTTCCCCACTTTCTGCCACATTTCCCCAAGTTCTCCACTGTTCCCCGGTTCCCCACAGTTCCGCAGCAGTTCACCACCATTTCCCACTGTTCCGCACTGTTCGCCACAGTTTTCCATAAGTTGCGCATCTCTTCTCCACTGTTTCCCACTGCTGCTCACCTCTTTCCCACTGTTCCCCATATATTCCCTACTCTTCCACAGCTGTTTCCCACATTAACCACTGTTCCCCCACATAGACTCAATAATGCCCAATATTCACCACAGTTCACCATCGGTTTTTCACCTGTTCCCCACTACACCAATCATTTTCTACCAGATTCCCACTGTTCACACTGTACCCCACAATTCCCCTCATTTTCCAATCTGTTCCCCACTTTCCCCACAGTTACCCACACTTCCCCTGGTTCTCCACTTTTCGTCATCTGTCCCCACTCTTCTGCAGCAGTTCCCCACCATTGCTCCACTCTTTCCCACTGCTCCTCACATGTGTCGCACTGTTCGACATCTGTTCCCTACTGTTCCACTGTTGTTTCCCACAAGTTCCACACGGTTCCCCATGGATCCCCACTGTTTCCCTCATTCCCAGTCTGTTTCCCCATGTTCTCCACTGTTCACCATCTGTAAACCACTGCTGTCCCCTTCTACTCTCTGAGCTCCACTCTTCCACATTATGCCCCTCTGTTCCCCACTGTTCTCCATCAGTTCCATATCTGTTCCTGCCTCCTCCCCACTATACCCCTCCATTCAACATTGTTCTGCAGTGTTCCCCAAGGTTTCACTCTGTTCACCATTTGTTTCACACTGATTCCCAACTGTTCAAAACACGTTGACCAGAAGTCCCCACTATTCCCCTGCAGTTCCCACCCATTTCACCAATATTCCACACTGGTACCTATCAGTTCCCCATCTGTTTTCCAGTTCCCACTGCTCCACACCTTCGCAATCTATTCCCCGCTGCTCCCCACTATTCCCCTGTTCACCATTTTTCTGCAGTTTTCCCCGGTTCCCCATCTGTTCCCTCGGTTCCTCAATGTTGCCATCTGTTGCCTTCTGTTGCCCACTATTCTCCACTTCTCCCCAGCTGTCACACACTTTTGACCACTGTTCTTAACGGTTCACCATCTGTTCCCCACTGCTCTCGCCTGATACCCTCAGATCCCCAGTGTTCACCATTCTTTCCCATTATTTTGCCATCTGTTTCCAACTCTTCCCCACTGTTCCTCTCATTTCCACACTGATCCCCTCATTTCATCAATGTTCCCCACTGTTCTCCAGCTGTTTCCGAATTGTTTCCCTCTGTCACCCCATTGTCAACTGTTCGCCATCTGTTTCCTACATTGCTCCAGACTGTTCTACTCTGTTCCCCACTTCTCCCATCTATTCTACACTGTTGTGCAGTTTTCCCATCTGTTCCCCCCTATTCCAACCTGTTCCCCTCTGCTCCCCATTATTCCCCTTTGTTCCCCGCTGTTCTGCACTGTTCTGCAGTTTTCCCTGCTGTTCCCATCTTTTCTCTCCATTCTTTAATGTTCAATCTCTGTTCTGCTCTATCCACGAGCTGTTCCCAAGATGTTCACAAAATGTTTTCCAATGTTCCTCACTGTTCCCCACCTACCACACAATTTTGACCACTCTTTCCCACGATTCGCCATCTGTTCACCACTGCTCTCACCTTTTACGCTCTGTTCCCCACTGTTACGAATTATTCCCCTCTGTTCCCCATTGATCCCTACATTTCTTCACTGTTTCCCACTCTTTAACAATGATGCCTACATTTCACCACTTATTTCTTCAATATTCTCCACCATTCTCCAGCTATTCCCGATCTGTTTCTCCATGTTACACCTTAAATGATTGTTCGCCATCTGTTTCCCACCGTTCCCCAGTGCTCCCCGAGGGAAACAGTGGGGAACAGTGGGCGAACTATGGAGAACGCGTGGAACATTGGATAACAGTGGATAAATGTGGAGAAACGAGAAGAAACATTGGGGAATATTGTCGAGCAGTGGAGAAAAGAGGTCCCCAGCAGTTCCCCACCATTTAATCAATGTACCCAACTGGTATCTATCAGTTCCCCATCTGTTCTACAGTTTTCCACTGCTGCTCACCTGTACCCCAACTGTTCTCTAACTGTTCCCCACCAGTTCCCAACGGTTCCGCAGCTTTTTGTCCCAAGTTTCCCACTGACAAGATGTTCCCCCACTGTTCCCCATGGATCCCAAATGTTCCTCTCATTTCCCAATCTGTTCCCCACTTTCCCCACATTTACCCACACTTCCCCAGGTTCTCCACTGTTCGTCATCTGTTCTCACTCTTCTGCAGCAATTCCCTACCATTGCTCCTCTGTTTCCCACTGCTCCCCACTGTTTACCATCTGTCCCCTACTGTTCCACAGCTGTTTCCTACAAGTTCCACAATGTTCCCCATGTATACCCACTGTTTCCCTCATTTACCAATTCTTTTCCCACTTTTCTCCATTGTTCCCCCGTTCTCCACAGTTCGCCATCTGTTCCACTCTCTACGCCATTGCACCACACTCTTTTCCACAGTTCTTCAATGTTACCCACTTTTAACCAGCTGATCCCACAATGATCCCCACTGTTCCCCACAGTTTATTTCTTTTCCCCACCTTTTACACAATTTTTACCACTGTTCCCCACATTGCCCACTGTTCAAATCTTTTCCCCACTTTTCTCCATTCTACCCCCGCTCCACAGTTCGCTATCCATTCCACTCTGCTCCTCACCTTTCCCCTCTCTTCACCACTTTTCTGCAGTTTTCCCCAGTTCCCCATCTGTTGCCTCTGTTCCTCAATGTTGCCATCTGTTGCCCACTATTCTCCACTTTTCCAATCTCTTCACCAAACGTTACACACTGCTCCTCAGTATTCCCACCTGTCACACTCTAAAGAAGGTTTAACACTGATGAACTTTGACAGATACTGTGAACCCGGTTTCACAGTTAGAAGAAGGTTTAATATTGATGAACTGTGTCACATACTGTAACACGAAGTTCAGAGTGGGAAGAAGGTTTAACAGTGATGAACTGTAGCACATACTGTTACACTAGGTTCACAGTGGGGAAAATGTTAAACAGTGATTAACTGTTTCTGACAGTGTTACACCAGGTTCACAGTGGGGAGAATGTTTAACAGTGATGAACTCCGTAAGGTACAGTGACCTCTGTTTCACAGTGCGGAGAATGTTTAACCGTATTGAACTTGGTCAGATAATTTTACACTAGGTTTAGAGTGGGGAGAATGCATAATAGTGATGAACGGTGTCAGATACTGTTACACCAGGCTCACAGTTTGGAGAGGGTTTAACAGTGATGAATTCTTTAAGATGCTGTTACACCAGATTCACTGTGGGAAGAATGTTTTATAGTGATGAACTTTGTCAGATTCTGTGACCCCAGTTTCACAGTGGGAAGAAGGTTTAATATTGATGAACTGTGTCATATCCTGTTACACCAAGTTCACAGTGGGAAGATGTTTTAACAGTGATGAACTGTGTCACAGTGGGGAAAATGTTTAACAGTGATTAACTGTTTCTGACTGTGTTACACCAGGTTCACAGTGCGGAGAAGGTTTAACGGTGATGAACTGTGTCACATACTGTTACAGCAGGTTCACAGTGGGCAGAAGGTTCAACAGCGATGAACTGTGTGACATACTCTTACACCAGGTTCATAGTGGGGAGAAGATTTAACAGTAATGAAATTTTCAAATCCTGTTATACCAGGTTCGCGGTCCGGAGATGGTTTATCTGTGATGAACCGTTTCAGATACTGATACAACAAGTTCAGAGTGCGGAGAATGTATAACAGTGTTTTACTGTGTCAGATATTGTTACACCAGGCTCACAGTGGGGTGTATGTTTAACAGTGATGAACTGAATCAGATACTGTTACACCAGGATCTCTGTGCGGAGAAGGTTTAAGAGTGATGAAATGTGTCAAACACAGTTACTCAAGGCTCACACTGGTGAAAAGGTTCAACAGTAGTGAACTTCGTCAGATACTGTGACCCCACTTTCACAGTGGGGAGAAGTTTTAATGTTAAACCAGGTTCACAGTGAGGAGATGGTTTAACAGTGATGAACCATTTCAGATACTGTTACAACAGGTTGACAGTGCGGAGAATGTATAACAGTTATTAACTGTGTGAGAAAACTGTTGCGAACAGTGAGGAACCGTGGTGAAATGTTGGTGAACTGCTGCAGAACTGTGGGGACCGATGGTGAACAGTGGAGAACTTGGGGAAATGTGGCAGAAAGTGGGGAACAGATTGGGAAATAAAGGGAACAGTGGAGAACAGTGGGGAACTGTGTGGAACTGTGGAGAACAGTGGTAAAATGGGGTGGCGTAACTGCTGGGGAACAGCGGGGACTTGTGGTTAACCTATTTTGAATGGATGGGGAACAGTGTGGAAGAAATGGTGAACAGTTTAGAAGCGTGGAGAACACTGCAGAACAATGGGGAATGGAGGGGAATAGTGGGGAGCTGGCAGTAACCATTCGGAAAGGGGACAGTTGGGAACACAGTAGAATGGTGGAGAAAAGTGGGAAACAGTAGGGAGCACGGCAGAACAGATGTGGAACTGATTGGATGCGGGGAGGAACTGTGGGAAACAGGTGGGAAACTGCTGGGAAACAGTAGAGTTTGGTGGGGAACAGTTGCAGAACAGGTGAAGAACAGTGGGATATAGTGAAGAAATGTGGAGAACAGTGGGGAATATGGAGAAAAGTGGGGAACTGGGGAACAGTGGGGAACTCTAGGGAGCATAGCTAAACAGTGGGGAATAGTGAAGAGCTGTTGGGATCAATGGCGAACAGAGGGGAATATTTCGCAACAGTGGGGAACAGAGCGTAAAAGGGGAGAGCATTGGGGAACAGATGGTGATTCGTTGGGAGGAGTGGTTAAAAGTGTGTGGCAGGTGGGGAACATTGAGGAACATTGAAAAACATATGGGGAACATCTCGGGAACAGCTGGTGGATAGGGCGCACTGAACATTAAGGAATGGATAGAAAAGATGGGAACAGTAGGGAAAACTGCAGAACAGTGGAGAAGAGCGTGGAACAGAGGGGGATATTGGGGAGCAGAGGGGAACATAGTGGAATGGGGGAAACAGATGGGAACACTGCACAGCAGTGAAGAACAGAAGGGAGCAGTGGGGAACAGAACAGAACAGTGGGGAGCACTGGGGAACAGTGGGAAACAGATGGTGAACAATCGAGAATGGGGTAACAGAGAGAAACAGTTTGGGAACAGCTGGAGAACGGGGGAGAACATTGAAGAAATGTGGGGAACAGTGGGGAACAGTTTGAAAGAGATTACGAAATAATGGGAAGAGTGTGGAACAATGGTGAACACTGGGGATCAGAGTGTATCAGACGAGAGCAGTGGGGATCAGATGGTGAACCATGGAGAACGTGGCGAACAGTGGTCAAAAGAGTGTGACAGGTGGACAATAGTGGGGAACAGAGGGAAACATCAGTGGAAGAGCTGGGAAAAAGTGGAGTATAGTGGGCAACAGATAGCAACATTGAGGAACAGAGGGAACAGATGGGGAACTGGGGAAAACTGCAGAAAAGTGGTGAACAGAGGGGAATATTGAGGAGCAGTGGGGAATAGGTAGCGTACTGTGGAGAGCGGGGGAACAGTGGAGAAAAGTGGGGAGCAGTGGGGAACCGAGTGGAATAGTGGGGATTGCGGGGAACAGTGGTCAAAATTATGTAAAAGATGGGGAACAGAGAGATACAGTGGGGAACTGTGGGGAACAGTGTGGGATCAGCTGGTTAAAATTGAGGAACATTGAAGAAAAGTGGAAAGAGTGTGGAACAATGGGGTACAGAGTGGAACAGATGGCTAAATGTGGAGAACGGGAAGAGTTTGGGAAAAGTGGGAAACAGATTGGGAAATGAGGGGAACAGTAGGGATCCATGAGGAACAGTGTGGAACTTGAGGGAAACAGCTTTGGAACAGTAGGGAACAGATGGGGAACTGTAGGGAACAGGTGAGCAGCAGTGGGAAACAGGTGTGAAATGGTGGCGAACTGATGCAGAAGAGTGTGGACAGATGACGAACAGTGAAGTACTTGTGGAAATATGTGTAACAGTGGGGAAAGTGGGGAACAGATTCCAAAATGAGGGAAATTGTGGGGAAACAGTGGGGAACTGGTGAAAAATGCTTGGGTGCAGTGGGGAACTGGTCAGAAACCGATGGTGAACTCTGGTGAATATTGGGGAACAGGGGAGAAATGGTGGGGAGCAGAGGAAACAATGAGGAAAGAGGAACAGGTGTGTAACAGTAGAGAACAGATGGGGCACTAATGGTGAACAGTGGGGAAGTGTGGGAAACAGTGGGGGACTGCTGGATAACCTCTTTTGAACAGGTGGGGAACAGTGAAGAACAAATGGGGAAGAGTTTGGAAGCGTGGGGAACACTGCAGAACATTGGGGTATGGAGGGGAATAGTGGGGAGTAGGGCAGAACAACGAGGAACTGAGGGAACAGATGGGGAAAATTGTGAAAAACTATAAAACAGTGGAGGACAGAAGGGAATAATAGTGGAGACAGCTAGCTACTGTTTAGAATGAGGGAACAGTGGGGAAAAGTGGGAAACAGATTGGGAAATGAGGGGAACATAGTCTCAGTGGGGAACTTGGGAGAAAAAGATGCGGAACAGTTGGGAACTGGTGGGGAACATTTGAGGAACAGGTGAGGAGCATTGGAAAACTGGAGAACAGATGGGGAACTGAGAGGTACCAGTGGAAAACATTGGTGAGTTGGTGGGGAACTGCTAGGGGACAGTCGGGATTTATGGTAAACCTATTTTGAACAGGTCCAGAACAGTGAAAAACAAATGGTGAAAAGAACAATGGGGAATGGAGGGGAATAATGGGGAGCAGGCAGGAACAGACGTGGAACTGATGGAGAACTGTGGGAAGCAGATCTGACACAGTTTACCACTGTTAAACATTCTCCCGAATGTGTACCTACAGTCACAGTATCAGACCAAGTTCATCACTGTTAAACTTTCTCTGCACTGTGAAACTGGTGTCAAAGTATCTGACACAGTTCAGCACTGTTATACTTTCTCCCCACTTTATCCTGGGGTCACAGTACCTTACACAGTTCATGAATGTTAAACCTTCTAGCCACAGTGAATCTCGGGTAACAGTATCTGAATCAGTTCATCACTGTTAAACCTACGCTTTCTGTTAGCCTGGTGTAACGATATGTGACAACACAATTAATCACTGTCAAACATTCTCCGCACAGTGTTGCCATTTGTTCTCCACCATTCTCCACTTTTCCCCAGCTGTCCCCAAGGGTTTCCCACTGTTCCCCATTATTGTCCACCTGTCACACTCTTTTGACCACTGTTCCCCATGTTCTCCATGGTTCACCATCTGATCCCCACTGCTCTCGCCTGATACCCGCTGATCCCCAGTGTTCACCGTAGATCCCCTCTCTTCCCCATTATTTCGCAATCAGTTTTGAACTGTTCCCCACTGTTCCTCTCAGTTCCCCACTGATCCCCACATTTCTACAATGTCCCCCACTGTTCTCCAGCTGTTCCCGAAAGGTTTCCCTCTGTTTCCCCATTCTCGATTGTTCGCCATCAGTTTCCTACTGTTCCCCAGTGCTTCCCACGGTTTTGCTCTGTTCCCCACTGCTCCCCTCTGTTCTTCACTGTTGTGCAGTGTTCCTATCTGTTCCCCACTATTCTACTCTGTTCCACTCTGATCGCCATTTTCCCCTCAGTTCCCCGCTGTTCTCCACTGTTCAGCAGTTTTCCCTGCTGTTCCCATCTTTTCTCTCCATTCCATAATATTCAATGAGCTGTTCCCGAGATGTTCCCCAAATGTTTTCCAATGTTCCTCACAGTTTCCCACCTGCCACACTCTTTTAACCACTCTTCCCCACGATTCGCCATCTGTTCCCCACAGCTCTCCCCTTTTCCGCTCTGTTCCCCAACGTTACGAATTATTCACTGTTCCCACTGTTTACCAATGCTCCATTCAGTGCCGCACTGAATTCCCCAATTCCCCACTTTTCCCCATATTCCCCAGTGTTCCCCACATTTCTTCGCTGTATCCCACTGTTCTTTACCTGTTCTGCAACTGTTCCCAACCAAACTCTACTGTTTCCCATCCGTGTTGCACCTGTTCCCCACAGTTCCTCCCTGCATCCAATCAGTTCCACATCTGTTCTCCCTGCACCCAACTCTTTCCATCTTTTCTCCACTATTCTGCAGTGTTCCCTACTCTTCGCATATCCTAATTGTTACCGCCTGCTCCCCACTATTCCCCTCCATTCCCCATTGTTCTGCACTGTTGCCCACGCTTCCAAACTGTTCACCATTTCTTGCACATTGTTCCCCATCCGTTCAAAATTGGTTAACCAGAAGTCCACGCTGTTCCCCAGCAGTTTTCCCTCATTCCACCACTGTTCTCCACTGTTACCCACATT
Organism: Narcine bancroftii; assembly: GCF_036971445.1. NCBI lineage: Eukaryota > Metazoa > Chordata > Chondrichthyes > Torpediniformes > Narcinidae > Narcine > Narcine bancroftii. The sequence goes on along the minus strand of NC_091481.1, from coordinate 48,778,426 downwards.
TCCCCACTGTTCTGCACTGTTCCCCTAATTTCCCAATCTGTTCCCCACTTTCTGCCACATTTCCCCAAGTTCTCCACTGTTCACCGATCCCCACAGTTCCGAAGCAGTTCAGCACTATTTCACCACTGTTCCATAGAGTTCGCCACAGTTTTCCAGCGATTGTGCATCTCTTCTCCACTGTTTCCCACTGCTCCTCACCTCTTCCCCACTATTCCCTACATGTTCCCTACTGTTCCACAGACGTTTCCCACATTCACCACTGTTCCCCACATAGACTCTATAATGCCCACTATTCACCACAGTTCATCAGCGGTTTCCCACCAGTTCCCCATTGCAACCAAGCATTTTCCACAAGTTCCCACTGTTCACATTTCCACCAATTCTCCTCATTTCCCAATCTGTTCCCCACTTTCCCCACCGTTACCCACATTTCCCCAGGTTCTCCACTGTTCGTCATCTGTCCCCGCGCTTCTGCAGCATTTCTCCACCGTTTCCTACTGCTCCCCACCTGTTTCCCACTGTTCACCATCTGTTCCCGACTGTTCCACAGCAGTTTGCCACAAATTCTAAAATGTTCCCCATGGATACCCATTCTTTTCCCCATTTCCAAATCTGTTCCCCACTTTTCCCCACTGTTCCCCCATTCTCCACAGTTCGCCAGCTGTTCCACTCTCTACGCCATTGCACCAAACTGTTTTGCACAGTTCTTGAATGTTCCCCAATTTTAACCATCTGATCCCTTACTGTTCCCCACTGTTCCCCACTCTTTCTCTCTTTTCACCACCTTTTACACAATTTTGACCACCGTTCGCCGCATTCCCCACTGATCCACTATGTTCCCAACTTTTCTCCACTGTTCCCCCGCTCTCCACACTTCGCAATCTCCCAAGTTCCCCACTGACTCGATGTTCCCCCACTGTTCCCCATGGATCCCACTCTGTTTCCCACTTTTCCCCACTGTTCCCTCAGATCCTCATTGTTCTCCCCTACTCCCCAGTATTCCCCTCCATTCACCAATGTTCTGCAGTGTTCCCCACGCTTCCACACTGTTCCCCATGTGTTCTTCACTGTTCTCCACCTGTTCAAAACAGTTTATCCAGAGGTCCCCGCTGTTACCCAGCAGTTTCACACCATTTCACAACTGTTCCCCACTGTTCACCGTTAGCTCCCCATCAGTTCCAAACTTGTTCCTCTTTCCTCATTGTTACCCCTGTTCCCCACTATTCACCACAATTCACCGTCGGTTGCTCATCAGTTTCCCACTGCACCCAAGCAGTTTTCCACCAGTTCCCCACTGTTCACACTGTCCCCCACAATTCCCCTTATTTCCCAATAAATGTGTTCCGCACATTTCTTCGCAGTATCCGACTGTTCTTCACCTATCCTGCAACTGTTCCCCACCAAACTCTACTGTTTCCCATCCGTGTTGCACCTGTTCCCCACAGTTCCTCCCTGCATCCAATCAGTTCCACATCTGTTCTCCCTGCTCCCAACTCTTTCCATCTTTTCTCCACTATTCTGCATTGTTCCCTACTCTTCCCATTTCCTAATTTTTACCGCCTGCTCCCCACTATTCCCCTCCATTCCCCATTGTTCTGCACTGTTGCCCACGCTTCCAAACTGTTCACCATTTCTTCCACACTGTTCCCCATCCGTTCAAAAATGGTTAACCAGAGGTCCACGCTGTTCCCCAGCAGTTGTCCCTCATTCCACCACTGTTCTCCACTGTTACCCACATTTACCCACTGTTCTCCACTGTTCCCCTAATTTCCCAATCTGTTCCCCACTTTCTGCCACATTTCCCCAAATTCTCCATTGTTCACCGATCCCCACAGTTCCGAAGCAGTTCAGCATTATTTCACCACTGTTCCATAGTGTTCGCCACAGTTCTCCAGCGGTTGTGCATCTCTTCTCCACTGTTTCCCACTGCTCCTCACCTCTTCCCCACTGTTCCCTACATGTTCCCTACTGTTGCACAGATGTTTCCCACATTCACCACTGTTCCCCACATAGATTCTATAATGCCCACTATTCACCACAGTTCATCAGCGGTTTCCCACCAGTTCCCCACTGCACCCAAGCATTTTCCACAAGTTCCCACGGTTTACATTTCCCCCAATTCCCCTCATTTCCCAATCTGTTCCCCACTTTCCCCACTGTTACCCACATTTCCCCAGGTTCTCCACTATTCGACATCTGTCCCCGACCGTTCCACAGCAGTTTGCCACAAGTTCTACAATGTTCCCCATGGATACCCATTCTTTTTCCCATTTCTAAATCTGTTTCCCACTTTTTCCCACTGTACCCCCATTCTCCACAGTTCGCCATCTGTTCCACTCTCTACGCCATTGCATCAAACTGTTTTCCACAGTTTTTCAATGTTCCCCAATTTTATTCAGCTGATCCCATACAGTTCCCCACTGTTCCCCACTCTTTCTCTCTTTTCACCACCTTTTACACAATTTTGATCACCGTTCGCCGCATTCCCCACTGATCCACTATGTTCCCCTCTGCTCCCAACTTTTCTCCACTGTTCCCCCGCTCTCCACACTTCGCAATCTCCCATGTTCCCCACTGACTCGATGTTCCCCCACTGTTCCCCATGGATCCCAAATGTTCCCCTCATTTCCCACTCTGTTTCCCACATTTTCCCACTGTTCCCTCAGATCCTCATTGTTCTCCCCTACTCTCCAGTATTCCCCTCCATTCACCAATGTTCTGCAGTGTTCCCCACGCTTCCACACTGTTCCCCATGTGTTCATCACCGTTCTCCACCTGTTCAAAACAGTTTATGCAGAGGTCCCCGCTGTTACCCAGCAGTTTCACACCATTTCACCAGATTGGAAGTGTGGGGAACACTGCAGAACATTGGGGAATGGAGGGAAATAGTGGGGAGTAGGGGCGAACAATGAGGAACTGAGGGAACAGATGGGGAAAAGCGGGAAACAATGCAAAAGAGTGGGTGACACAAGTGAATAATTGTGGAGAACAGATAGAATGGGTGAATAGTGGGGAAAAGTGGGAAACAGATTGGGAAATGAGGGGAAAATTTGGGATCCATGGGGAACAGTGGGGGAACATTGAGTCTCAGTGGGGAACTTGGGAGAAAAAGCTGCGGAACTGTTGGGAACTGGAGGGGAACAGTTGGGGAACAGGTGAGGAGCAATGGGAAACTGTAGAACAGATGGGGGACTGATAGATACCAGTGGGGTACATTGATTAAATTGTGGGGAACTGCTGAGGAGCAGTGTGGACCACTGGTGAACCTGTTTTGAACAGATGGGGAGCAGTGAGGAACAAATGGAGAGCAGAGTGGAACTGTGGGGAACACTGCAGAACAATGGGGAATGGAGGAGAATAGTGGGGAGCAGGGAGGAACAAATGTGGAACTGATGGAGAACAGTGATGAGCAGGTGAGGAGCTGTGAGAAAGCATGTAGCAATGGTGGGGAACTGCTGCAGAAGAGTGGGGACAGATGACGATCAGTGGAGAACCTGGTGAAATGTGGGTATCTGTGGGATAAGTGGGGAACAGATTGGAAAATGAGGGGAATTGTGGGGGACAGTGTGAACAGTGTGGAACTGGTAAAAAATGCTTGGGCGTTGTGGGGAACTGGTGAAAAACCGATGATGAACTGAGATGAATAGTGGGCATTATAGAGTCTATGTGGTGAACAGTGGGGAACGTGGGAAACAACTGAGGAACAGTAGGGAACATGTGGGGAACAGTGGGGAATAGGTGAGGAGCAATGAGCAACAGTGGAGAAGAGATGGGCAACCGACGGAAAACTGTGGCGAACAGTGCGGAACAGTGGTGAAATGATGGTGAACTGCTGCAGAACTGTGGTGACCGATGGTGAACAATGGAGAACTTGGGGAAATGTGGCAGAAAGTGGGGAACAGATTGGGAAATAAGGGGAACAGTGGAGAACTGTGGGGAACTGTGTGGAACAGTGGAGAACAGTGGTGAAATGGGGAGAACTGCTGGGCAACAGTGGGGACCTCTGGTGAACCTGTTTTGAACAGGTGGGCAACAGTGAGTAACAAATGGTGAACAGAGCGGAACCGTGGGGAACACTGCAAAACAATGAGGAATGGAGGAGAATAGTGGGGAGCAGGCAGGAAGAGATGTGGAACTGAAGGAGAACAGTGGGGAACAGAGGGGAATAATGTGGAACAGTGGGGTTCAGAGAGTATCAGGGGAGAGCAGTAGTTAACTGATGGTTAACCGTGGAGAACATGGAGAACAGTGATCAAAAGAGTTTGTCAGGTGGGCAATAATGAGGAACAGTGGGAAACGCTTGGGGAAGAGCTGGGGTAAAGTGGAGAATAGTGGGCAACAGAGCAGAACATTGAGGAACAGTGGGAACAGATGGAGAACTGTTGGGAAACTGCAGAAAAGTGGTGAATAGAGTTCAATGGTGAGGAGCAGTGTGCAACAGAGCAGAACAGTGGGGAGCACTGGGGAACAGCGGGAAACAGATGGCGAACAATGGAGAATGGGGTAACTGAGGGAAATTGTTCGGAAACAGCTGGACAACAGTGGAGAACTTTGGCGAATTGTGGGGATGAGTGGTGAACTGAGAGGAACAGTTGGGAACAGTTGGAAACAGATTGCGAAATAATGGGGAAGTGTGAGGAACAATGGTGAACACTGGGGATCAGAGGGTATCTGGCGAGAGCAGAGGGGATCAGATGGTGAACCGTGAAGGACGTGGGGAACAGTGGTCAAAAGGGTGTGACCAGTGGACAATAGTGGGGAACAGTGGGAAACCCTTGGGGACAGCTGGGAAAATTTGGAGAATAGTGGGCAACAGATGGAAACATTGAGGAACTGAGGGAACTGATGGGGAGCAGGGGAAAACTGCAGAAAAGTGGTGAAGAGAGGGGAATAGTGAGGAGCAGTGGGGAATAGATAGCGAACTGTGGAGCGCGGGTACAGTGGTTAAAATTGGGGAGCAGTGGGGAACAAAGTGGAATAGTGGGGAATGTGGGGAACAGTGGTAAAAATTGTGTAAAAGGTGGGGAACAGAGAGAAACAGTGGGGAACAGTGGGGAACAGTGTGGGATTAGTTGGTTAAAATTGGGGAACATTGAATAACTGGAGAACTGGCGTAGAGAGTGGAACAGATGGTGAACTGTGGAGAATGTGGGAACAGTGGGGAAAAGTGGGAAACAGATTGGGAAATGAGGGAAACAGTTGTTATCCATGGGGAACATTGTGGAACTTGTGAGAAACAGCTGTAGAACAGTAGGGAACAGATGGCGAATAGTGGGGTACAGGTGAGGAGCAGTGGGAATCAGTGGAGCAATGGTCGGGAAATGCTGCAGAAGAGTGGGGACAGATAACGAACTGTGGAGAACGTGGGGAAATATGGGTAATAGTGGGGAAAGTGGGGAACAGATTGGGAAATGAGGGGAATTATGCGGGACAGTGTGCACAGTGGGGAACTGGTGCAAAATGCTTGGGCGTAGTGGGGAACTGGTGAAAAACCGATGGTGAACTGTGGTGATAATTGGGCATTATAGAGTCTATGTGGAGAACAGTGAGGAACGTGGGAAACAGCTGTGGAACAGTCACGAACATGTGGGGAAAAGTGGGAAAGAGGTGAGGAGCAGTGGGAAACAGTGGAGAAGGGATGCGCAACCGATTGAGAACTGTGGCGAACAGTGCTGAGCAGTGGTGAAATGGTGGTGAACTGCTGCGGAACGGTGGGGACAGGTGAACAGTGGCTTCCCCACTATTCACCACAGTTCACCATCGGTATCCCACCAGTTCCCCACTGCAGCCAAGCATTTTCCACAAATTCCACATTGTTCACAATTTTCCCCACAATTCCCCTCATTTCCTAATCTGTTCCCCACTTTCCCCACAGTTAACCACATTTCCCCAGGTTCTCCACTGTTCGTCATCTGTCCCCACCCTTCTGCAGCAGTACCCCACCATTGCTACACTCTTTCCCACAGCTCCTCACCTGTTCCCCACTGATCGTCATCTGTTCCCTACTGTTTCCACTGTTGTTTCCCACAAGATCCACACAGTTCCCCTTGGATCCCCCCTGTTCCCCGCATTTCCCAATCTGTTTCCCCATGTTCTCCTCTGTTCACCATTAGTAAACAGCTGCTCTCCCCTGATTCTCTCTGAGCCCCACTGTTCCACATTATTCCCCTCTGTTCCCCACTGTTCTCCATCAGCTCCACATCTCTTCCTGCCTCCTCCCCACTATACCACTCCATTCACCATTGTTCTGCAGTGTTCCCCAAGGTTCCACTCTGTTCACCATTTGTTTCTCACTGATTCCCACCTATTCAAAACAGGTTCACTAGAAGTCCCCACTGTTCCCCAGCAGTCCCACCCCCGCCATTTTACCAATGTTCCCCACTGGTACCTATCAGTTCTCCATCTGTTTTCCACTTTCCCACTGCTCCTCACCTGTTCCCCACTGTTCGCCATCTGTTCCCTACTGTTCCACAGCTGTTTCCCACAAGTTCCACACGGTTCCCCATGGATCCCCACTGCTTCCCTCATTTCCCAATCTGTTTCCCACTTTACCCCACTCTTCACCAGTTCTCCACATTTTGCCATCTGTTCCACTCTGTAGCCCATTGCTCTACACTGTTTCCACATTTCTTCAATGTTCCACAATTTTAACCAGCTGATCCTACACTGTTCCCCACTGTTCCCCACTGTTTCTCTCTGTTCCCCACCTTTCACACAATTTGGACCACTGTTCCCTGCATTCCCCACTGTTCGCTCTCTATTCCTCACTGCTCCCCACTATTCCCCTGTTCACCATTTTTCTGCAGTTTTCCCCGGTTCCCCATCTGTTCCCTCTGTTCCTCAATGTTGACATCTGTTGCCTTCTGTTGCCCACTATTCTCCACTTCTCCCCAGCTGTCACACACATTTGACCACTGTTCCCAACGTTCTTAACAATTCACCATCTGTTCCACACTGCTGTCGCCTGATACCCTCAGACCCCAGTGTTCACCATTGATTCTCATTATTTCACTATCTGTTTCCAACTCTTCCCCACTGTTCTTCTCATTTCCCCACTGATCCCTTCATTTCGTCAATGTTCCCCACTGTTCTCCAACTGTTACCGAATTTTTTCCCTCTGTTACCCCATTCTCGACAGTTCGCCATCTGTTTTCGTCATTGCTCCCCACTGTTCTGCTCTGTTCCCCACTTCTCCCCTCTGTTCTACACTGTTGTGCAGTGTTCCCATCTGTTTCCCCCTATTCCACTCTGTCCCCTCTGCTCCCCATTATTCCCCATTGTTCCCCGTTGTTCTCCAGTGTTCTGCAGTTGTCCCTGCTGTTCCCATCATTTCTATCCATTCTTTAATGTTCAGTCTCTGTTGCGCTCTATCCACGAGCTGTTCCCGAGATGTTCCCCAAATGTTTTCCAATGTTCCTCACTGTTCCCCACCTTCCACAAAATTTTGACCACTATTTCCACGATTCGCCATCTGTTCACCACTGCTCTCCCCTTTTACGCTCTGTTCCCCACTGTTACGAATTATTCCCCTCTGTTCCCCGTTGATCCCTACATTTCTTCACTGTTTCCCACTCTTTAACAATGATGCCTACATTTCACCACTTATTTCTTCAATATTCTCCACTGTCCTCCAGCTGTTCCCGATCTTTTTCTCTCTGTTACCCCTTTCTCGATTGTTCTCCATCTGATCCCCTCCGTTCCCCTGTGCTCCCCGAGGGAAACAGTGGGGAACAAGTGGCGATCTATGGAGAATGGGTGGAACATTGGATAAGAGTGGATAAATGTGGGGAAACGATAAGAAACATTGGGCAATATTGTGCAGCAATGGAGAAAAGAGGTCCCCAGCAGTTCCCCATCATTTAATCAATGTACCCAACTGGTATCTATCAGTTCCCCATCTGTTCGACTGTTTCCCACTGCTCCTCACCTGTACCCCAACTGTTCCGCAACTATTCCCCACCAGTTCCCAACGGTTCCGCAGCTTTTTCTCCCAAGTTCCCGAGTGACTCGATGTTCCCCCACTGTCCCCATGGATCCCAAATGTTCCCCTCATTTCCCAATCTGTTCCCCACTTTTCCCACAGTTACCCACATCCCCGGGTCCTCCACTGTTCGTCATCTGTCCTCACTCTTCTGCAGCAATTCCCTACCATTGTTTCCACTGTTTCCCACTGCTCCCCACCTGTTCCCCACTGTTTTCCATCTGTTCCCTACTGTTCCATAGATGTTTTCTGCAAGTTCCACAATGTTCACCATGGCTATCCACTGTTTCCCTCATTTACTAATTATTTTCCCACTTTTCCCCACTGTTCCCCCGTTCTCCACAGTTCGCCATCTGTTCCATTCTCTACGCCATTGCACCACACTGTTTTCCACAGCTCTTCAATGTACCCCAATTTTAACCAGCTGATCCCACACTGTTCTCCACTGCTTCACTTTGTTCCCCACATTTTAGACAATTTTCACCACTCTTCCCCACATTCGCCACTATCCCACACAGTTCCGCACTTCTCCCCACTTTTCTGCACTGTACCCCCGCTACACAGTGCGCTATCCAGTCCCCACTGCTCCCCACTATTCCCCTGTTCACCACTTTTCTGCAGTTTTCCCCAGTTCCCCATCTGTTCCCTCTGTTCCTCAATGTTGCCATCTGTTGCCCACTATTCTCCACTTTTCCCCAGCTGTCCCCAAAGGTTTCCCACTGTTCCCCATTATTGTCCACCTGTCACACTCTTTTGACCACTGTTCCCCACGTTCTCCACAGTTCACCATCTGATCCCCACTGCTCTCCCCTGATACCCTCTGATCCCCAGTGTTCACCATTGTTCCCCACTCTTCCACATTATTCCACAATCTGTTTACAACTGTACCCCACTCTTCCTCTCAGTTCTCCACTGATCCCCACATTTCTTCAATGTTCTCCACTGTTCTCCAGCTGTTCCTGAAATGTTTCCCTCTGTTACTGCATTCTCCATTAATCGCCCTTCTTCCCACTCTTCCCCAGTGCTCCCCACTCTTCTGTTCTGTTCCCCTCTGCTCCCCTCTGTTCTTCACTGTTGTGCAGTGCTCCCATCTGTTTCCCCCCTATTCCACTCTGTTCCCCGCTGTTCTCCACTGTTCTGCAGTTTCAACTGCTGTTCTAATCTTTTCTCTCCATTCCTTAATGTTCAGTGCACCCTATCCACCAGCTGTTCACGAGATGTTCCCTAAATGATTTCCAATGTACCTCACTGTTCCCCACCTGCCACAAACTTTTGACCACTCTTCCCTACGATTCGTCATGTCTTCCCCACTGCTCTCCTCTTTTAATTTCTGTTCCCACTGTTATGAATTATTCCCCTCTGTTCTAAATTTTTCCCTAGTTCTTTGCTATTCCCCACTGTTTACCTATTCTCCCACTGTTCCCCAGTTCCCCAACATTCCACATACTTCCCACTGTTCCCCACATTTCTTCGCTGTATTCCACTGTTCTTCACCTATACTCCAACTGTTCCCCATCAATTTCTACTGTTTCCCAGAAGTTTCCCATCTGTTCCCCACAGTTCCTCCCTGCATTCAATCAATTCCACATCTGTTCCCCCTGCTCCCTTCTGTTTCCCTCTTTTCTCTTCCATTCTGCAGTGTTCCCTACAGTTCCCATTTCCTAATTGTTACCGCCTGCTCCCCACTATTCACCTCCATTCCCCATTGTTCTGCAGTGTGCCCCATGTTTCCAAACTGTTCACCATTTCTTCCACACTGTTACCCATCCGTTCAAAATTGGTTAAGCAGAGGTCCACGCTGTTTCCCAGCAGTTGTCCCTCATTCCACCACTGTTCTCCACTGTTACCCACATTTCCCCACTGTTCGCCCCTGTTCCCCTCATTTCCCATCTGTTCCCCACTTTCCCCACAGTTAACCACATTTCCCCAGGTTCTCCACTGTTCGTCATCTGTCCCCACTCTTCTGCAGCAGCTCCCCACCATTGCTCCACTCTTTCCCACTGTTCCTCACCTGTTCCCCACCGTTCTACATCTGTTCCCTACTGATCCACTATTGTTTCCCACAAGTTCCGCATGGTTCCATGTGGATCCCCAATGTTTCCCTCATTTCCCAATCTGTTTCCCCATGTTCTCCACTGTTCACCATCTGTAAACCACTGCTCTCCCCTGATACTCTCTGACCCCGACTGTTCCACATTATTCCCCTCTGTTCCCCACTTTTCTCCATCAGTTCCACATCTGTTCCTGCCTCCTCCCCACTATAACACTCCATTCACCATTGTTCTGCAGTGTTCCCCAAAGTTCCACTCTGTTCACCATTTGTTTTTCACTGATTCCCACCTGTTCAAAAGCGGTTCACCAGAAGTCCCCACTGTTCCCCAGCAGTTCCTCACCCCCCATTTCACCAATGTTCCCCACTGGTACCTATCAGTACCCCATCTGTTTTTCAGTTTCCCACTGCTCCTCACCTGTTCCCCACTGTTCGCTATCTGTTCCCTACTGTTCCACAGCTGTTTCCCACAAGTTCCACACGGTTCCCCATGGATCCCCACTGTTTCCCTCATTTCCAAATCAGTTTTCCACTTTTCCCCACTCTTCCCCCGTTCTCCACATTTTGCCATCTGTTCCACTCAGTACCCCATTGCTCCACACTGTTTCCACATTTCTTCAATGTTCCTCAATTTTAAACAGCTGATCCCAAACTGTTCCCCACTGTTCCCCACTGTTTCAATCTGTTCCCCACCTTTCACACAAGTTTGACCATTGTTCCCTGCATTCCCCACTGTTCGCTATCTATTTCCCACTGCTCCCCACTGTTCCCCTTTTCAACACTTTTCTGCACTTTCCCCGGTTCCCCATCTGTTCCCTTTGTTCCTCAATGTTGCCTTCTGTTGCCTTCTGTTGCCCACTATTCTCCACTTCTGCCCAGCTTTTGACCACTGTTCCCCAAGTTCTTAACGGTTCACCATCTCTTCCCCACTGCTCTTGCCTGATACCCTCAGACCCCAGTGTTCACCATTGATTCTCATTATTTCACTATCTGTTTCCAACTCTTCCCCACTGTTCTTCTCATTTCCCCACTGATCCCTTCATTTCGTCAATGTTCCCCACTGTTCTCCAACTGTTTCCGAATAGTTTCCCTCTGTTACCCCATTCTCGACGGTTCGCCATCTGTTTCCTACTGTTCTCCATTGCATCACACTGTTCTGCTCTGTTCCCCACTTTTCCCCTCTGTTCTAAACTGTTGTGCAGCGTTCCCATCTGTTCCCCCCATTCGAACTCTGTGCTCTTCTGATCCCCAATATTCCCCTTTGTTCCCCGCTGTTCTCCACTGATCTGCACTTTTCCCTGCTGTTCCCATCTTTTCTCTCCATTCCTTAATGTTCAATCTCTGTTGCGCTCTATCCACGAGATGTTCCCGAGATGTTCATCAAATGTTTTCCAATGTTCCTCACTGTTCTCCACTTTTGACCACTCTTTCCCATGATTCTCCATCTGTTCAACTCTGCTCTCCCCTTTTACGCTCTGTTCCCCACTGTTATGAATTATTAACCTCTGTTCCCCATTCATCCCTACAGTTCTTCACTGTTTCCCACTGTTTACCAATGCTGCCTACATTTCACCACTGATCAATGTTCTCCACCGATCTCCAGCTGTTCCCGATCTGTTTATCTTTCTCGAATGTTCGCCATCTGTTTCGCACCATTCCCCAGTGCTCCCCGAGGGAAACAGTGGGGAACAGGTGGCGAACTATGGAGAACGGGTGGAACATTGGATAAGATTGGATACATGTGGTGAAACGATAAGAAACATTGGGTATTATTATGGAGCAGTTGAGAAAAGAGGTCCCCAGCAGTTCCCCACCATTTAATCAATGTACCCAACTGGTATCTATCAGTTCCCCATCTGTTCTACAGTTTCCCACTGCTCCTCACCTGTACCCCAACTGTTCCCCAACTGTTCCCCACCAGTTCCCAATGATTCCGCAGATTTCTCTCCCATGTTCCCCACTGACTGGATGTTCCCCCACTGTTCCCCATGGATCCCAAATGTTCCCCTCATTTCCCAATCTGTTCCCCACAGTTACCCACACTTCCCCAGGTTCTCCACTGTTCATCATCTGTCCTCACTCTTCTGCAGCATTTCCCCACCATTGCTCCACTGTTTCACACTGCTCCCCACCTGTTCCCCACTGTTTACCATCTGTTCCCTACTGTTCCACAGCTTTTTCCTACAAGTTCCACAATGTTCACCTTGGATTTCCACTGATTCCCTCATTTACCAAATATTTTCCCATCTTTCCCCACTGTTCACCCGTTCTCCACAGTTCGAAATTTGTTCCACTCTCTACGCCATTGCACCACACTGTTTTCCACAGTTCTTCAATGTTCCCCAATTCTAACCAACTGATCCCACACTGTTTCCCACTGGTTCACTTTTTACCCAACCTTTTAGACAATTTTCACCACTCTTCCCAACATTGTCCACTGTCCCACAATGTTCCGCACTGCTCCCCACTTTTGTCCACTGTACACCCGCTACACAGTACGCTATCCATTCCCCACTGCACCCCACTATTTCCCTGTTCACCACTTTTCTGCAGTTTTCCCCAGTTCCCCATCTGTCCCTCTGTTCCTCAATGTTGCCATCTGTTGCCCACTATTCTCCACTTTTCCCCAGCTATCCTCAAAGCTATCCCATTGTTCCCCATTATTGTCCACCTGTCACACTCTTTTGAGCACTGTTCTCAAATTTCTCCACGATTCACCACCTGATCCCCACTGCTCTCCCCTAATACCCCCTGATCCCAAGTGTTCACCATTGTTCCCCACTCTTCCCCATTATTCCGCAATCTGTTTCCAACTATTCCCCACTCTTCCTCTCAGTTCCCCACTGATCCCCACATTTCTTCAATGTTCTCCACTGTTCTCCAGCTGTTCCCAAAATGTTTCACTCTGTTACCTATTCTCCATTGATCACTATCTGTTTCCCACTGTTCCCCAGTGCTCCCCACTGTTCTGTTCTGTTCCCACTGCTCCCCTCTGTTCTTCACTGTAGTGCAGTGTTCCCATCTGTTTCCCCCCTATTCCACATTGTTCCCTGCTGTTCTCCACTGTTCTGCAGTTTCAACTGCTGTTCCAATCTTTTCGCTCCATTCCTTAATGTTCAGTTTCAACTGCTGTTCCCGAGATGTTCCCCAACTGATTTCCAATGTTCCTCACTGTTCCCCACCTGCCACAAACTTTTGACCACTCTTCCCTACGATTCGCCATCTGTTCCCCACTGCTCTCCCCTTTTACGTTCTGATAGCACTGTTACGAATTGTTCCCCTCTGTTCTCAATTTATACCTAGTTCTTTGCTATTCCCCACTGTTTACCTATTCTCACTACAGTTCCCCACTGTTCCCCAGTTCCCCAACATTCCCCATATTCCCCACTATTCCCACTATTCTTCACCTGTTCTGCAACTGTTCCACAACAATTTCTACTGTTTCCCAGCAGTTTCCCATGTGTTCCCCACAATTCCTCCCTGCATCCAATCAGTTCAACATCTGTTCCCCCTGCTCCCTACTGTTTCCTACTTTTTTCCACCTTTCTGCAGTGTTCCCTATTGTTCCCATTTCCTAATTGGAAATTAGGAACTGTGGGGAACAATGGAGAACTTGGCGAAATGTGGCAGAATGTGGGGAACAGTTTTCCACTGCTGCTCACCTGTACCCCAACTGTTCTCTAACTGTTCCCCACCAGTTCCCAACGGTTCCGCAGCTTTTTGTCCCAAGTTCCCCACTCACAAGATGTTCCCCCACTGTTCCCCATGGATCCCAAATGTTCCCCTCATTTCCCAATCTGTTCCCCACTTTCATCTCCATTCCCCATTGTTCCCCATTGTTCTGCAGTGTTCCCCACACTTCCAAACTGTGCACAATTTCTTCCACACTGTATCCCATCCGTTCGAAATAGGTTAACCAGAGGTCCCTGCTGTTCCCCAGCAGTTCCCACGAATTTCACCATTGTTCTCCACTGTTCCCCACATTTCCCCACTGTTCTCCCCTTTTCCCCTCATTTCCCAATCTGTTCCCCACTTTCTGCCACATTTCCCCAAGTTCTCCACTGTTCCCCGGTTCCCCACAGTTCCGCAGCAGTTCACCACCATTTCCCACTGTTCCGCACTGTTCGCCACAGTTTTCCATAAGTTGCGCATCTCTTCTCCACTGTTTCCCACTGCTGCTCACCTCTTTCCCACTGTTCCCCATATATTCCCTACTCTTCCACAGCTGTTTCCCACATTAACCACTGTTCCCCCACATAGACTCAATAATGCCCAATATTCACCACAGTTCACCATCGGTTTTTCACCTGTTCCCCACTACACCAATCATTTTCTACCAGATTCCCACTGTTCACACTGTACCCCACAATTCCCCTCATTTTCCAATCTGTTCCCCACTTTCCCCACAGTTACCCACACTTCCCCTGGTTCTCCACTTTTCGTCATCTGTCCCCACTCTTCTGCAGCAGTTCCCCACCATTGCTCCACTCTTTCCCACTGCTCCTCACATGTGTCGCACTGTTCGACATCTGTTCCCTACTGTTCCACTGTTGTTTCCCACAAGTTCCACACGGTTCCCCATGGATCCCCACTGTTTCCCTCATTCCCAGTCTGTTTCCCCATGTTCTCCACTGTTCACCATCTGTAAACCACTGCTGTCCCCTTCTACTCTCTGAGCTCCACTCTTCCACATTATGCCCCTCTGTTCCCCACTGTTCTCCATCAGTTCCATATCTGTTCCTGCCTCCTCCCCACTATACCCCTCCATTCAACATTGTTCTGCAGTGTTCCCCAAGGTTTCACTCTGTTCACCATTTGTTTCACACTGATTCCCAACTGTTCAAAACACGTTGACCAGAAGTCCCCACTATTCCCCTGCAGTTCCCACCCATTTCACCAATATTCCACACTGGTACCTATCAGTTCCCCATCTGTTTTCCAGTTCCCACTGCTCCACACCTTCGCAATCTATTCCCCGCTGCTCCCCACTATTCCCCTGTTCACCATTTTTCTGCAGTTTTCCCCGGTTCCCCATCTGTTCCCTCGGTTCCTCAATGTTGCCATCTGTTGCCTTCTGTTGCCCACTATTCTCCACTTCTCCCCAGCTGTCACACACTTTTGACCACTGTTCTTAACGGTTCACCATCTGTTCCCCACTGCTCTCGCCTGATACCCTCAGATCCCCAGTGTTCACCATTCTTTCCCATTATTTTGCCATCTGTTTCCAACTCTTCCCCACTGTTCCTCTCATTTCCCCACTGATCCCCTCATTTCATCAATGTTCCCCACTGTTCTCCAGCTGTTTCCGAATTGTTTCCCTCTGTCACCCCATTGTCAACTGTTCGCCATCTGTTTCCTACATTGCTCCAGACTGTTCTACTCTGTTCCCCACTTCTCCCATCTATTCTACACTGTTGTGCAGTTTTCCCATCTGTTCCCCCCTATTCCAACCTGTTCCCCTCTGCTCCCCATTATTCCCCTTTGTTCCCCGCTGTTCTGCACTGTTCTGCAGTTTTCCCTGCTGTTCCCATCTTTTCTCTCCATTCTTTAATGTTCAATCTCTGTTCTGCTCTATCCACGAGCTGTTCCCAAGATGTTCACAAAATGTTTTCCAATGTTCCTCACTGTTCCCCACCTACCACACAATTTTGACCACTCTTTCCCACGATTCGCCATCTGTTCACCACTGCTCTCACCTTTTACGCTCTGTTCCCCACTGTTACGAATTATTCCCCTCTGTTCCCCATTGATCCCTACATTTCTTCACTGTTTCCCACTCTTTAACAATGATGCCTACATTTCACCACTTATTTCTTCAATATTCTCCACCATTCTCCAGCTATTCCCGATCTGTTTCTCCATGTTACACCTTAAATGATTGTTCGCCATCTGTTTCCCACCGTTCCCCAGTGCTCCCCGAGGGAAACAGTGGGGAACAGTGGGCGAACTATGGAGAACGCGTGGAACATTGGATAACAGTGGATAAATGTGGAGAAACGAGAAGAAACATTGGGGAATATTGTCGAGCAGTGGAGAAAAGAGGTCCCCAGCAGTTCCCCACCATTTAATCAATGTACCCAACTGGTATCTATCAGTTCCCCATCTGTTCTACAGTTTTCCACTGCTGCTCACCTGTACCCCAACTGTTCTCTAACTGTTCCCCACCAGTTCCCAACGGTTCCGCAGCTTTTTGTCCCAAGTTTCCCACTGACAAGATGTTCCCCCACTGTTCCCCATGGATCCCAAATGTTCCTCTCATTTCCCAATCTGTTCCCCACTTTCCCCACATTTACCCACACTTCCCCAGGTTCTCCACTGTTCGTCATCTGTTCTCACTCTTCTGCAGCAATTCCCTACCATTGCTCCTCTGTTTCCCACTGCTCCCCACTGTTTACCATCTGTTCCCTACTGTTCCACAGCTGTTTCCTACAAGTTCCACAATGTTCCCCATGTATACCCACTGTTTCCCTCATTTACCAATTCTTTTCCCACTTTTCTCCATTGTTCCCCCGTTCTCCACAGTTCGCCATCTGTTCCACTCTCTACGCCATTGCACCACACTCTTTTCCACAGTTCTTCAATGTTACCCACTTTTAACCAGCTGATCCCACAATGATCCCCACTGTTCCCCACAGTTTATTTCTTTTCCCCACCTTTTACACAATTTTTACCACTGTTCCCCACATTGCCCACTGTTCAAATCTTTTCCCCACTTTTCTCCATTCTACCCCCGCTCCACAGTTCGCTATCCATTCCACTCTGCTCCTCACCTTTCCCCTCTCTTCACCACTTTTCTGCAGTTTTCCCCAGTTCCCCATCTGTTGCCTCTGTTCCTCAATGTTGCCATCTGTTGCCCACTATTCTCCACTTTTCCAATCTCTTCACCAAACGTTACACACTGCTCCTCAGTATTCCCACCTGTCACACTCTAAAGAAGGTTTAACACTGATGAACTTTGACAGATACTGTGAACCCGGTTTCACAGTTAGAAGAAGGTTTAATATTGATGAACTGTGTCACATACTGTAACACGAAGTTCAGAGTGGGAAGAAGGTTTAACAGTGATGAACTGTAGCACATACTGTTACACTAGGTTCACAGTGGGGAAAATGTTAAACAGTGATTAACTGTTTCTGACAGTGTTACACCAGGTTCACAGTGGGGAGAATGTTTAACAGTGATGAACTCTGTAAGGTACAGTGACCTCTGTTTCACAGTGCGGAGAATGTTTAACCGTATTGAACTTGGTCAGATAATTTTACACTAGGTTTAGAGTGGGGAGAATGCATAATAGTGATGAACGGTGTCAGATACTGTTACACCAGGCTCACAGTTTGGAGAGGGTTTAACAGTGATGAATTCTTTAAGATGCTGTTACACCAGATTCACTGTGGGAAGAATGTTTTATAGTGATGAACTTTGTCAGATTCTGTGACCCCAGTTTCACAGTGGGAAGAAGGTTTAATATTGATGAACTGTGTCATATCCTGTTACACCAAGTTCACAGTGGGAAGATGTTTTAACAGTGATGAACTGTGTCACAGTGGGGAAAATGTTTAACAGTGATTAACTGTTTCTGACTGTGTTACACCAGGTTCACAGTGCGGAGAAGGTTTAACGGTGATGAACTGTGTCACATACTGTTACAGCAGGTTCACAGTGGGCAGAAGGTTCAACAGCGATGAACTGTGTGACATACTCTTACACCAGGTTCATAGTGGGGAGAAGATTTAACAGTAATGAAATTTTCAAATCCTGTTATACCAGGTTCGCGGTCCGGAGATGGTTTATCTGTGATGAACCGTTTCAGATACTGATACAACAAGTTCAGAGTGCGGAGAATGTATAACAGTGTTTTACTGTGTCAGATATTGTTACACCAGGCTCACAGTGGGGTGTATGTTTAACAGTGATGAACTGAATCAGATACTGTTACACCAGGATCTCTGTGCGGAGAAGGTTTAAGAGTGATGAAATGTGTCAAACACAGTTACTCAAGGCTCACACTGGTGAAAAGGTTCAACAGTAGTGAACTTCGTCAGATACTGTGACCCCACTTTCACAGTGGGGAGAAGTTTTAATGTTAAACCAGGTTCACAGTGAGGAGATGGTTTAACAGTGATGAACCATTTCAGATACTGTTACAACAGGTTGACAGTGCGGAGAATGTATAACAGTTATTAACTGTGTGAGAAAACTGTTGCGAACAGTGAGGAACCGTGGTGAAATGTTGGTGAACTGCTGCAGAACTGTGGGGACCGATGGTGAACAGTGGAGAACTTGGGGAAATGTGGCAGAAAGTGGGGAACAGATTGGGAAATAAAGGGAACAGTGGAGAACAGTGGGGAACTGTGTGGAACTGTGGAGAACAGTGGTAAAATGGGGTGGCGTAACTGCTGGGGAACAGCGGGGACTTGTGGTTAACCTATTTTGAATGGATGGGGAACAGTGTGGAAGAAATGGTGAACAGTTTAGAAGCGTGGAGAACACTGCAGAACAATGGGGAATGGAGGGGAATAGTGGGGAGCTGGCAGTAACCATTCGGAAAGGGGACAGTTGGGAACACAGTAGAATGGTGGAGAAAAGTGGGAAACAGTAGGGAGCACGGCAGAACAGATGTGGAACTGATTGGATGCGGGGAGGAACTGTGGGAAACAGGTGGGAAACTGCTGGGAAACAGTAGAGTTTGGTGGGGAACAGTTGCAGAACAGGTGAAGAACAGTGGGATATAGTGAAGAAATGTGGAGAACAGTGGGGAATATGGAGAAAAGTGGGGAACTGGGGAACAGTGGGGAACTCTAGGGAGCATAGCTAAACAGTGGGGAATAGTGAAGAGCTGTTGGGATCAATGGCGAACAGAGGGGAATATTTCGCAACAGTGGGGAACAGAGCGTAAAAGGGGAGAGCATTGGGGAACAGATGGTGATTCGTTGGGAGGAGTGGTTAAAAGTGTGTGGCAGGTGGGGAACATTGAGGAACATTGAAAAACATATGGGGAACATCTCGGGAACAGCTGGTGGATAGGGCGCACTGAACATTAAGGAATGGATAGAAAAGATGGGAACAGTAGGGAAAACTGCAGAACAGTGGAGAAGAGCGTGGAACAGAGGGGGATATTGGGGAGCAGAGGGGAACATAGTGGAATGGGGGAAACAGATGGGAACACTGCACAGCAGTGAAGAACAGAAGGGAGCAGTGGGGAACAGAACAGAACAGTGGGGAGCACTGGGGAACAGTGGGAAACAGATGGTGAACAATCGAGAATGGGGTAACAGAGAGAAACAGTTTGGGAACAGCTGGAGAACGGGGGAGAACATTGAAGAAATGTGGGGAACAGTGGGGAACAGTTTGAAAGAGATTACGAAATAATGGGAAGAGTGTGGAACAATGGTGAACACTGGGGATCAGAGTGTATCAGACGAGAGCAGTGGGGATCAGATGGTGAACCATGGAGAACGTGGCGAACAGTGGTCAAAAGAGTGTGACAGGTGGACAATAGTGGGGAACAGAGGGAAACATCAGTGGAAGAGCTGGGAAAAAGTGGAGTATAGTGGGCAACAGATAGCAACATTGAGGAACAGAGGGAACAGATGGGGAACTGGGGAAAACTGCAGAAAAGTGGTGAACAGAGGGGAATATTGAGGAGCAGTGGGGAATAGGTAGCGTACTGTGGAGAGCGGGGGAACAGTGGAGAAAAGTGGGGAGCAGTGGGGAACCGAGTGGAATAGTGGGGATTGCGGGGAACAGTGGTCAAAATTATGTAAAAGATGGGGAACAGAGAGATACAGTGGGGAACTGTGGGGAACAGTGTGGGATCAGCTGGTTAAAATTGAGGAACATTGAAGAAAAGTGGAAAGAGTGTGGAACAATGGGGTACAGAGTGGAACAGATGGCTAAATGTGGAGAACGGGAAGAGTTTGGGAAAAGTGGGAAACAGATTGGGAAATGAGGGGAACAGTAGGGATCCATGAGGAACAGTGTGGAACTTGAGGGAAACAGCTTTGGAACAGTAGGGAACAGATGGGGAACTGTAGGGAACAGGTGAGCAGCAGTGGGAAACAGGTGTGAAATGGTGGCGAACTGATGCAGAAGAGTGTGGACAGATGACGAACAGTGAAGTACTTGTGGAAATATGTGTAACAGTGGGGAAAGTGGGGAACAGATTCCAAAATGAGGGAAATTGTGGGGAAACAGTGGGGAACTGGTGAAAAATGCTTGGGTGCAGTGGGGAACTGGTCAGAAACCGATGGTGAACTCTGGTGAATATTGGGGAACAGGGGAGAAATGGTGGGGAGCAGAGGAAACAATGAGGAAAGAGGAACAGGTGTGTAACAGTAGAGAACAGATGGGGCACTAATGGTGAACAGTGGGGAAGTGTGGGAAACAGTGGGGGACTGCTGGATAACCTCTTTTGAACAGGTGGGGAACAGTGAAGAACAAATGGGGAAGAGTTTGGAAGCGTGGGGAACACTGCAGAACATTGGGGTATGGAGGGGAATAGTGGGGAGTAGGGCAGAACAACGAGGAACTGAGGGAACAGATGGGGAAAATTGTGAAAAACTATAAAACAGTGGAGGACAGAAGGGAATAATAGTGGAGACAGCTAGCTACTGTTTAGAATGAGGGAACAGTGGGGAAAAGTGGGAAACAGATTGGGAAATGAGGGGAACATAGTCTCAGTGGGGAACTTGGGAGAAAAAGATGCGGAACAGTTGGGAACTGGTGGGGAACATTTGAGGAACAGGTGAGGAGCATTGGAAAACTGGAGAACAGATGGGGAACTGAGAGGTACCAGTGGAAAACATTGGTGAGTTGGTGGGGAACTGCTAGGGGACAGTCGGGATTTATGGTAAACCTATTTTGAACAGGTCCAGAACAGTGAAAAACAAATGGTGAAAAGAACAATGGGGAATGGAGGGGAATAATGGGGAGCAGGCAGGAACAGACGTGGAACTGATGGAGAACTGTGGGAAGCAGATCTGACACAGTTTACCACTGTTAAACATTCTCCCGAATGTGTACCTACAGTCACAGTATCAGACCAAGTTCATCACTGTTAAACTTTCTCTGCACTGTGAAACTGGTGTCAAAGTATCTGACACAGTTCAGCACTGTTATACTTTCTCCCCACTTTATCCTGGGGTCACAGTACCTTACACAGTTCATGAATGTTAAACCTTCTAGCCACAGTGAATCTCGGGTAACAGTATCTGAATCAGTTCATCACTGTTAAACCTACGCTTTCTGTTAGCCTGGTGTAACGATATGTGACAACACAATTAATCACTGTCAAACATTCTCCGCACAGTGTTGCCATTTGTTCTCCACCATTCTCCACTTTTCCCCAGCTGTCCCCAAGGGTTTCCCACTGTTCCCCATTATTGTCCACCTGTCACACTCTTTTGACCACTGTTCCCCATGTTCTCCATGGTTCACCATCTGATCCCCACTGCTCTCGCCTGATACCCGCTGATCCCCAGTGTTCACCGTAGATCCCCTCTCTTCCCCATTATTTCGCAATCAGTTTTGAACTGTTCCCCACTGTTCCTCTCAGTTCCCCACTGATCCCCACATTTCTACAATGTCCCCCACTGTTCTCCAGCTGTTCCCGAAAGGTTTCCCTCTGTTTCCCCATTCTCGATTGTTCGCCATCAGTTTCCTACTGTTCCCCAGTTCTTCCCACGGTTTTGCTCTGTTCCCCACTGCTCCCCTCTGTTCTTCACTGTTGTGCAGTGTTCCTATCTGTTCCCCACTATTCTACTCTGTTCCTCTCTGATCGCCATTTTCCCCTCAGTTCCCCGCTGTTCTCCACTGTTCAGCAGTTTTCCCTGCTGTTCCCATCTTTTCTCTCCATTCCATAATATTCAATGAGCTGTTCCCGAGATGTTCCCCAAATGTTTTCCAATGTTCCTCACAGTTTCCCACCTGCCACACTCTTTTAACCACTCTTCCCCACGATTCGCCATCTGTTCCCCACAGCTCTCCCCTTTTCCGCTCTGTTCCCCAACGTTACGAATTATTCACTGTTCCCACTGTTTACCAATGCTCCATTCAGTGCCGCACTGAATTCCCCAATTCCCCACTTTTCCCCATATTCCCCAGTGTTCCCCACATTTCTTCGCTGTATCCCACTGTTCTTTACCTGTTCTGCAACTGTTCCCAACCAAACTCTACTGTTTCCCATCCGTGTTGCACCTGTTCCCCACAGTTCCTCCCTGCATCCAATCAGTTCCACATCTGTTCTCCCTGCACCCAACTCTTTCCATCTTTTCTCCACTATTCTGCAGTGTTCCCTACTCTTCGCATATCCTAATTGTTACCGCCTGCTCCCCACTATTCCCCTCCATTCCCCATTGTTCTGCACTGTTGCCCACGCTTCCAAACTGTTCACCATTTCTTGCACATTGTTCCCCATCCGTTCAAAATTGGTTAACCAGAAGTCCACGCTGTTCCCCAGCAGTTTTCCCTCATTCCACCACTGTTCTCCACTGTTACCCACATTTCCCCACTGTTCTGCACTGTTCCCCTAATTTCCCAATCTGTTCCCCACTTTCTGCCACATTTCCCCAAGTTCTCCACTGTTCACCGATCCCCACAGTTCCGAAGCAGTTCAGCACTATTTCACCACTGTTCCATAGAGTTCGCCACAGTTTTCCAGCGATTGTGCATCTCTTCTCCACTGTTTCCCACTGCTCCTCACCTCTTCCCCACTATTCCCTACATGTTCCCTACTGTTCCACAGACGTTTCCCACATTCACCACTGTTCCCCACATAGACTCTATAATGCCCACTATTCACCACAGTTCATCAGCGGTTTCCCACCAGTTCCCCATTGCAACCAAGCATTTTCCACAAGTTCCCACTGTTCACATTTCCACCAATTCTCCTCATTTCCCAATCTGTTCCCCACTTTCCCCACCGTTACCCACATTTCCCCAGGTTCTCCACTGTTCGTCATCTGTCCCCGCGCTTCTGCAGCATTTCTCCACCGTTTCCTACTGCTCCCCACCTGTTTCCCACTGTTCACCATCTGTTCCCGACTGTTCCACAGCAGTTTGCCACAAATTCTAAAATGTTCCCCATGGATACCCATTCTTTTCCCCATTTCCAAATCTGTTCCCCACTTTTCCCCACTGTTCCCCCATTCTCCACAGTTCGCCAGCTGTTCCACTCTCTACGCCATTGCACCAAACTGTTTTGCACAGTTCTTGAATGTTCCCCAATTTTAACCATCTGATCCCTTACTGTTCCCCACTGTTCCCCACTCTTTCTCTCTTTTCACCACCTTTTACACAATTTTGACCACCGTTCGCCGCATTCCCCACTGATCCACTATGTTCCCAACTTTTCTCCACTGTTCCCCCGCTCTCCACACTTCGCAATCTCCCAAGTTCCCCACTGACTCGATGTTCCCCCACTGTTCCCCATGGATCCCACTCTGTTTCCCACTTTTCCCCACTGTTCCCTCAGATCCTCATTGTTCTCCCCTACTCCCCAGTATTCCCCTCCATTCACCAATGTTCTGCAGTGTTCCCCACGCTTCCACACTGTTCCCCATGTGTTCTTCACTGTTCTCCACCGGTTCAAAACAGTTTATCCAGAGGTCCCCGCTGTTACCCAGCAGTTTCACACCATTTCACAACTGTTCCCCACTGTTCACCGTTAGCTCCCCATCAGTTCCAAACTTGTTCCTCTTTCCTCATTGTTACCCCTGTTCCCCACTATTCACCACAATTCACCGTCGGTTGCTCATCAGTTTCCCACTGCACCCAAGCAGTTTTCCACCAGTTCCCCACTGTTCACACTGTCCCCCACAATTCCCCTTATTTCCCAATAAATGTGTTCCGCACATTTCTTCGCAGTATCCGACTGTTCTTCACCTATCCTGCAACTGTTCCCCACCAAACTCTACTGTTTCCCATCCGTGTTGCACCTGTTCCCCACAGTTCCTCCCTGCATCCAATCAGTTCCACATCTGTTCTCCCTGCTCCCAACTCTTTCCATCTTTTCTCCACTATTCTGCATTGTTCCCTACTCTTCCCATTTCCTAATTTTTACCGCCTGCTCCCCACTATTCCCCTCCATTCCCCATTGTTCTGCACTGTTGCCCACGCTTCCAAACTGTTCACCATTTCTTCCACACTGTTCCCCATCCGTTCAAAAATGGTTAACCAGAGGTCCACGCTGTTCCCCAGCAGTTGTCCCTCATTCCACCACTGTTCTCCACTGTTACCCACATTTACCCACTGTTCTCCACTGTTCCCCTAATTTCCCAATCTGTTCCCCACTTTCTGCCACATTTCCCCAAATTCTCCATTGTTCACCGATCCCCACAGTTCCGAAGCAGTTCAGCATTATTTCACCACTGTTCCATAGTGTTCGCCACAGTTCTCCAGCGGTTGTGCATCTCTTCTCCACTGTTTCCCACTGCTCCTCACCTCTTCCCCACTGTTCCCTACATGTTCCCTACTGTTGCACAGATGTTTCCCACATTCACCACTGTTCCCCACATAGATTCTATAATGCCCACTATTCACCACAGTTCATCAGCGGTTTCCCACCAGTTCCCCACTGCACCCAAGCATTTTCCACAAGTTCCCACGGTTCACATTTCCCCCAATTCCCCTCATTTCCCAATCTGTTCCCCACTTTCCCCACTGTTACCCACATTTCCCCAGGTTCTCCACTATTCGACATCTGTCCCCGACCGTTCCACAGCAGTTTGCCACAAGTTCTACAATGTTCCCCATGGATACCCATTCTTTTTCCCATTTCTAAATCTGTTTCCCACTTTTTCCCACTGTACCCCCATTCTCCACAGTTCGCCATCTGTTCTACTCTCTACGCCATTGCATCAAACTGTTTTCCACAGTTTTTCAATGTTCCCCAATTTTATTCAGCTGATCCCATACAGTTCCCCACTGTTCCCCACTCTTTCTCTCTTTTCACCACCTTTTACACAATTTTGATCACCGTTCGCCGCATTCCCCACTGATCCACTATGTTCCCCTCTGCTCCCAACTTTTCTCCACTGTTCCCCCGCTCTCCACACTTCGCAATCTCCCATGTTCCCCACTGACTCGATGTTCCCCAACTGTTCCCCATGGATCCCAAATGTTCCCCTCATTTCCCACTCTGTTTCCCACATTTTCCCACTGTTCCCTCAGATCCTCATTGTTCTCCCCTACTCTCCAGTATTCCCCTCCATTCACCAATGTTCTGCAGTGTTCCCCACGCTTCCACACTGTTCCCCATGTGTTCATCACCGTTCTCCACCTGTTCAAAACAGTTTATGCAGAGGTCCCCGCTGTTACCCAGCAGTTTCACACCATTTCACCAGATTGGAAGTGTGGGGAACACTGCAGAACATTGGGGAATGGAGGGAAATAGTGGGGAGTAGGGGCGAACAATGAGGAACTGAGGGAACAGATGGGGAAAAGCGGGAAACAATGCAAAAGAGTGGGTGACACAAGTGAATAATTGTGGAGAACAGATAGAATGGGTGAATAGTGGGGAAAAGTGGGAAACAGATTGGGAAATGAGGGGAAAATTTGGGATCCATGGGGAACAGTGGGGGAACATTGAGTCTCAGTGGGGAACTTGGGAGAAAAAGCTGCGGAACTGTTGGGAACTGGAGGGGAACAGTTGGGGAACAGGTGAGGAGCAATGGGAAACTGTAGAACAGATGGGGGACTGATAGATACCAGTGGGGTACATTGATTAAATTGTGGGGAACTGCTGAGGAGCAGTGTGGACCACTGGTGAACCTGTTTTGAACAGATGGGGAGCAGTGAGGAACAAATGGAGAGCAGAGTGGAACTGTGGGGAACACTGCAGAACAATGGGGAATGGAGGAGAATAGTGGGGAGCAGGGAGGAACAAATGTGGAACTGATGGAGAACAGTGATGAGCAGGTGAGGAGCTGTGAGAAAGCATGTAGCAATGGTGGGGAACTGCTGCAGAAGAGTGGGGACAGATGACGATCAGTGGAGAACCTGGTGAAATGTGGGTATCTGTGGGATAAGTGGGGAACAGATTGGAAAATGAGGGGAATTGTGGGGGACAGTGTGAACAGTGTGGAACTGGTAAAAAATGCTTGGGCGTTGTGGGGAACTGGTGAAAAACCGATGATGAACTGAGATGAATAGTGGGCATTATAGAGTCTATGTGGTGAACAGTGGGGAACGTGGGAAACAACTGAGGAACAGTAGGGAACATGTGGGGAACAGTGGGGAATAGGTGAGGAGCAATGAGCAACAGTGGAGAAGAGATGGGCAACCGACGGAAAACTGTGGCGAACAGTGCGGAACAGTGGTGAAATGATGGTGAACTGCTGCAGAACTGTGGTGACCGATGGTGAACAATGGAGAACTTGGGGAAATGTGGCAGAAAGTGGGGAACAGATTGGGAAATAAGGGGAACAGTGGAGAACTGTGGGGAACTGTGTGGAACAGTGGAGAACAGTGGTGAAATGGGGAGAACTGCTGGGCAACAGTGGGGACCTCTGGTGAACCTGTTTTGAACAGGTGGGCAACAGTGAGTAACAAATGGTGAACAGAGCGGAACCGTGGGGAACACTGCAAAACAATGAGGAATGGAGGAGAATAGTGGGGAGCAGGCAGGAAGAGATGTGGAACTGAAGGAGAACAGTGGGGAACAGAGGGGAATAATGTGGAACAGTGGGGTTCAGAGAGTATCAGGGGAGAGCAGTAGTTAACTGATGGTTAACCGTGGAGAACATGGAGAACAGTGATCAAAAGAGTTTGTCAGGTGGGCAATAATGAGGAACAGTGGGAAACGCTTGGGGAAGAGCTGGGGTAAAGTGGAGAATAGTGGGCAACAGAGCAGAACATTGAGGAACAGTGGGAACAGATGGAGAACTGTTGGGAAACTGCAGAAAAGTGGTGAATAGAGTTCAATGGTGAGGAGCAGTGTGCAACAGAGCAGAACAGTGGGGAGCACTGGGGAACAGCGGGAAACAGATGGCGAACAATGGAGAATGGGGTAACTGAGGGAAATTGTTCGGAAACAGCTGGACAACAGTGGAGAACTTTGGCGAATTGTGGGGATGAGTGGTGAACTGAGAGGAACAGTTGGGAACAGTTGGAAACAGATTGCGAAATAATGGGGAAGTGTGAGGAACAATGGTGAACACTGGGGATCAGAGGGTATCTGGCGAGAGCAGAGGGGATCAGATGGTGAACCGTGAAGGACGTGGGGAACAGTGGTCAAAAGGGTGTGACCAGTGGACAATAGTGGGGAACAGTGGGAAACCCTTGGGGACAGCTGGGAAAATTTGGAGAATAGTGGGCAACAGATGGAAACATTGAGGAACTGAGGGAACTGATGGGGAGCAGGGGAAAACTGCAGAAAAGTGGTGAAGAGAGGGGAATAGTGAGGAGCAGTGGGGAATAGATAGCGAACTGTGGAGCGCGGGTACAGTGGTTAAAATTGGGGAGCAGTGGGGAACAAAGTGGAATAGTGGGGAATGTGGGGAACAGTGGTAAAAATTGTGTAAAAGGTGGGGAACAGAGAGAAACAGTGGGGAACAGTGGGGAACAGTGTGGGATTAGTTGGTTAAAATTGGGGAACATTGAATAACTGGAGAACTGGCGTAGAGAGTGGAACAGATGGTGAACTGTGGAGAATGTGGGAACAGTGGGGAAAAGTGGGAAACAGATTGGGAAATGAGGGAAACAGTTGTTATCCATGGGGAACATTGTGGAACTTGTGAGAAACAGCTGTAGAACAGTAGGGAACAGATGGCGAATAGTGGGGTACAGGTGAGGAGCAGTGGGAATCAGTGGAGCAATGGTCGGGAAATGCTGCAGAAGAGTGGGGACAGATAACGAACTGTGGAGAACGTGGGGAAATATGGGTAATAGTGGGGAAAGTGGGGAACAGATTGGGAAATGAGGGGAATTATGCGGGACAGTGTGCACAGTGGGGAACTGGTGCAAAATGCTTGGGCGTAGTGGGGAACTGGTGAAAAACCGATGGTGAACTGTGGTGATAATTGGGCATTATAGAGTCTATGTGGAGAACAGTGAGGAACGTGGGAAACAGCTGTGGAACAGTCACGAACATGTGGGGAAAAGTGGGAAAGAGGTGAGGAGCAGTGGGAAACAGTGGAGAAGGGATGCGCAACCGATTGAGAACTGTGGCGAACAGTGCTGAGCAGTGGTGAAATGGTGGTGAACTGCTGCGGAACGGTGGGGACAGGTGAACAGTGGCTTCCCCACTATTCACCACAGTTCACCATCGGTATCCCACCAGTTCCCCACTGCAGCCAAGCATTTTCCACAAATTCCACATTGTTCACAATTTTCCCCACAATTCCCCTCATTTCCTAATCTGTTCCCCACTTTCCCCACAGTTAACCACATTTCCCCAGGTTCTCCACTGTTCGTCATCTGTCCCCACCCTTCTGCAGCAGTACCCCACCATTGCTACACTCTTTCCCACAGCTCCTCACCTGTTCCCCACTGATCGTCATCTGTTCCCTACTGTTTCCACTGTTGTTTCCCACAAGATCCACACAGTTCCCCTTGGATCCCCCCTGTTCCCCGCATTTCCCAATCTGTTTCCCCATGTTCTCCTCTGTTCACCATTAGTAAACAGCTGCTCTCCCCTGATTCTCTCTGAGCCCCACTGTTCCACATTATTCCCCTCTGTTCCCCACTGTTCTCCATCAGCTCCACATCTCCTCCTGCCTCCTCCCCACTATACCACTCCATTCACCATTGTTCTGCAGTGTTCCCCAAGGTTCCACTCTGTTCACCATTTGTTTCTCACTGATTCCCACCTATTCAAAACAGGTTCACTAGAAGTGCCCACTGTTCCCCAGCAGTCCCACCCCCGCCATTTTACCAATGTTCCCCACTGGTACCTATCAGTTCTCCATCTGTTTTCCACTTTCCCACTGCTCCTCACCTGTTCCCCACTGTTCGCCATCTGTTCCCTACTGTTCCACAGCTGTTTCCCACAAGTTCCACACGGTTCCCCATGGATCCCCACTGCTTCCCTCATTTCCCAATCTGTTTCCCACTTTACCCCACTCTTCACCAGTTCTCCACATTTTGCCATCTGTTCCACTCTGTAGCCCATTGCTCTACACTGTTTCCACATTTCTTCAATGTTCCACAATTTTAACCAGCTGATCCTACACTGTTCCCCACTGTTCCCCACTGTTTCTCTCTGTTCCCCACCTTTCACACAATTTGGACCACTGTTCCCTGCATTCCCCACTGTTCGCTCTCTATTCCTCACTGCTCCCCACTATTCCCCTGTTCACCATTTTTCTGCAGTTTTCCCCGGTTCCCCATCTGTTCCCTCTGTTCCTCAATGTTGAC
Source organism: Narcine bancroftii (assembly GCF_036971445.1). NCBI lineage: Eukaryota > Metazoa > Chordata > Chondrichthyes > Torpediniformes > Narcinidae > Narcine > Narcine bancroftii. The sequence continues at coordinate 48,749,042 of NC_091481.1, read as the reverse complement.
ATCTGTTGCCTTCTGTTGCCCACTATTCTCCACTTCTCCCCAGCTGTCACACACATTTGACCACTGTTCCCAACGTTCTTAACAATTCACCATCTGTTCCACACTGCTGTCGCCTGACACCCTCAGATCCCGTGTTCACTATTGTTTCTCATTATTACGCTATCTGTTTCCAACACTTCCCCACTGTTCCTCTCATTTTCCCACTGATCCCTTCATTTCGTCAATGTTCCCCACTGTTCTCCAGCTGTTTCCGAATTGTTTCCCTCTGTTACCCCATTCTCAACGGTTCGCCATCTGTTTCCTACATTGCTCCCCACTGTTCTGCTCTGTTCCCCACTTCTCCCCTCTGTTCTACACTGTTGTGCAGTGTTCCCATCTGTTTCCCCCTATTCCACTCTGTCCCCTCTGCTCCCCATTATTCCCCATTGTTCCCCGCTGTTCTCCAGTGTTCTGCAGTTGTCCCTGCTGTTCCCATCATTTCTCTCCATTCTTTAATGTTCAGTCTCTGTTGCACTCTATCCACGAGCTGTTCCCGAGATGTTCCCCAAATGTTTTCCAATGTTCCTCACTGTTCCCCACCTTCGACAAAATTTTGACCACTCTTTCCCACGATTCGCCATCTGTTCACCTCTGCTCTCCCCTTTTACGCTCTGTTCCCAACTGTTACGAATTATTCCCCTCTGTTCCCCCTTGATCCTTACATTTCTTCACGGTTTCCCACTCTTTAACAATGATGCCTACATTTCACCACTTATTTCTTCAATATTCACCGTTCTCCAGCTGTTCCCGATCTTTTTCTCTCTGTTACCCCTTTCTCGATTGTTCGCCATCTGATTCCCTCCATTCCCCTGTGCTCCCTCAGGGAAATAGAGGGGAACAAGTGGCGATCTATGGGGAACGCGTGGAACATTGGATAAGAGTGGATAAATGTGGGGAAACAATAAGAAACATTGGGCAATATTGTGGAGCAGTGGAGAAAAGAGGTCCCCAGCAGTTCCCCACCATTTAATCAATGTACCCAACTGGTATCTATCAGTTCCCCATCTGTTCTACAGTTTCCCAGTGCTCCTCACATGTACCCCAACTGTTCCGCAACTATTCCCCACCAGTTCCCAACGGTTCCGCAGCTTTTTCTCCCATGTTGCCCACTGACTCGATATTCCGCCACTGTTCCCCATGGATCCCAAATGTTCCCCTCATTTCCCAATCTGTTCCCCACTTTCCCCACAGTTACCCACATCCCCGGGTCCTCCACTGTTCATCATCTGTCCTCACTCTTCTGCAGCAATTCCCTACCATTGCTCCACTGTTTCCCACTGCTCCCCACCTGTTCCCCACTGTTTCCCATCTGTTCCCTACTGTTCCATAGCTGTTTTCTACAAGTTCCACAATGTTCACCATGGATATCCACTGTTTCCCTCATTTACCAATAATTTTCCCACATTTCCCCACTGTTCTCCCGTTCTCCACAGTTCGCCATCTGTTCCACTCTCTACGCCATTGCACCACACTGTTTTCCAGAGCTCTTCAATGTTCCCCAATTTTAACAGCTGATCTCACACTGTTCCCCACTGCTTCACATTGTTCCCCACCTTTTAGACAATTTTCACCACTCTTCCCCACATTCGCTACTGTCCCACACAGTTCCGCACTTCTCCCCTCTTTTCTGCACTGTACCCCTGCAACACAGTTCTCTATCCAGTCCCCACTGCTCTCCACTATTCCCCTCTTCACCACTTTTCTGCAGTTTTCCCTAGTTCCCCATCTGTTCCATCTGTTTCTCAATGTTGCCATCTGTTGCCCACTATTCTCCACTTTTCCCCAGCTGTCCCCAAAGGTTTCCCACTGTTCCACATTATTGTCCACCTGTCACACTCTTTTGACCACTGTTCCCCACGTTCTCCATGGTTCACCATCTGATCCCCACTGCTCTCCCCTGATACCCTCTGATCCCCAGTGTTCACCATTGTTCCCCACTCTTCCACATTATTCCACAATATGTTTCCAACTGTACCCCACTCTTCCTCTCAGTTCCCCACTGATCCCCACATTTCTTCAATGTTCTCCACTGTTCTCCAGCTGTTCCCGAAATGTTTTCCTCTGTTACCCCATTCTCCATTGATCGCCCTGTTTCCCACTCTTCCCCAGTGCTCCCCACTCTTCTGTTCTGTTCCCCACTGCTCCCCTCTGTTCTTCACTGTTGTGCAGTGCTCCCATCTGTTTCCCCCCTATTCCACTCTGTTCCCCGCTGTTCCTCACTGTTCTGCAGTTTCAACTGCTGTTCTAATCTTTTCTCTCCATTCCTTAATGTTCAGTTTCAACTGCTGTTCCCGAGATGTTCCCCAAATGATTTCCAATGTTCCTCACTGTTCCCCACCTGCCACAAACTTACGATTTGCCATCTGTTCCCCACTGCTCTCCCCTTTTACGTTCTGTTCCCACTGTTATGAATTATTCCCCTGTTCTCAATTTTTCCCTAGTTCTTTGCTATTCCCCACTGTTTACCTATTCTCCCTACAGTTCCCCACTGTTCCCCAGTTCCCCAACATTTCACATACTTCCCACTGTTCCCCACATTTCTTCGCTGTATTCCACTGTTCTTCACCTGTACTCCAACTGTTCCCCACCAATTTCTACTGTTTCCCAGCAGTTTCCCATCTGTTTCCCACAGTTCTTCCCTGCATCCAATCAATGCCACATCTGTTCCCCCTGCTCCCTACTGTTTCCGTCTTTTCTCTACCATTCTGCAGTGTTCCCTACAGTTCCCATTTCCTAATTGTTACCGCCTGCTCCCCACTATTCACCTCCATTCCCCATTGTTTTGCAGTGGTCCCCACGTTTCCAAACTGTTCACAATTTCTTGAACACTGTTCCCCATCCGTTCAAAATTGGTTAAGGAGAGGTCCATGCTGTTTCCCAGCAGTTGTCCCTCATTCCACCACTGTTCTCCCCTGTTCCCCTCATTTCCCAATCTGTTCCCCACTTTCCCCACAGTTAACCACATTTCCCCATGTTCTCCACTGTTCGTCATCTGTCCCCACTCTTCTGCAGCAGCTCCCCACCATTGCTCCACTCTTTACCACTGCTCCTCACCTGTTCCCCACTGTTCGACATCTGTTCCCTACTGATCCATGTTGTTTCCCACAAGTTCCGCACGGTCCTATATGGATCCCCAATGTTTCCCTCATTTCCCAATCCGTTTCCCCATGTTCTCCACTGTTCACCATCTGTAAACCACTGCTATCCCCTGATACTTTCTGAGCCTCACTGTTCCACATTATTCCCCTCTGTTCCCCACTTTTCTCCATCAGTTCCACATCTGTCCCTGCCCCTCCCCACTAAAACACTCCATTCACCATTGTTCTGCAGTGTTCCCCAAAGTTCTACTCTGTTCACCATTTGTTTTTCACTGATTCCCACCTGTTCAAAAGAGGTTCACGAGAAGTCCCCACTGTTCCCCAGCAGTTCCTCACCCCCCATTTCACCAATGTTCCCCACTGGTACCTATCAGTACCCCATCTGTTTTTCAGTTTCCCACTGCTCCTCACCTTTTCCCCACTGTTCGCTATCCATTCCCAACTGTTCCACAGCTGTTTCCTACAAGTTCCACACGGTTCCCCATGGATCCCCACTGTTTCCCTCATTTCCCAATCAGTTTCCACTTTTCCCCACTCTTCCCCCGTTCTCCACATTTCGCCATCTGTTCCACTCAGTACCCCATTGCTCCACACTGTTTCCACATTTCTTCAATGTTCCTCAATTTTAACCAGCTGATCCCAAACTGTTCCCCACTGTTCCCCACTGTTTCTCTCTATTCCCCACCTTTCACACAAGTTTGACCACTGTTCCCTGCATTCTCCACTGTTCGCTATCCATTTCCCACTGCTCCCCACTGTTCCCCTGTTCACCACTTTTCTGCAGTTTTCCCCGGTTCCCCATCTGTTCCCTTTGTTCCTCAATGTTGCCATCTGTTGCCTTCTGTTGCTCACTATTCTCCACTTCTGCCCAGCTGTCACACACTTTTGACCACTGTTCCCCAAGTTCTTAACGGTTCACCATCTATTCCCCACTGCTCTCGCCTGATACCCTCAGATCCCCAGTGTTCACCATTGTTTCCCATTATTTCGCTATCTGTTTCCAACTCTTCCCCACTGTTCCTCTCATTTCCCAACTGATCCCTTCATTTCGTCAATGTTCCCCACTGTTCTCCAACTGTTTCCGAATTGTTTCCCTCTGTTACCCCATTCTCGATGGTTCGCCATCTGTTTCCTACTGTTCCCCATTGCATCATACTGTTCTGCTCTGTTCCCCACTTTTCCCCTCTGTTCCACACTGTTGTGCAGCGTTCCCATCTGTTCCCCCCATTCGAACTCTGTGCTCTTCTGATCCCCAATATTCCCCTTTGTTCCCCGCTGTTCTCCACTGATCTGCACTTTTCCCTGCTGTTCCCATCTTTTCTCTCCATTCCTTAATGTTCAATCCCTGTTGCGCTCTATCCACGAGATGTTCCCGAGATGTTGACCACTCTTTCCCACGATTCGCCATCTGTTCAACACTGCTCTCCCCTTTTACGCTCTGTTCCCCACTGTTACGAATTATTACCCTCTGTTCCCCATTCATCCCTACAGTTCTTCACTGTTTCCCACTGTTTACCAATGCTGCCTACATCTCACCACTGATCCCCACATTTCTTCAATGTTCTCCACCATTCTCCAGCTGTTCCCGATCTGTTTCTCTCTGTTACACCTTTCTCGAATGTTCGCCATCTGTTTCACACCATTCCCCAGTGTTCCCCGTGGGAAACAGTGGGGAACAGGTGGTGAACTATGGAGAAAGGGTGGAACATTGGAAAACAGTGGATACATGTGGGGAAACGATAAGAAACATTGGGCATTATTGTGGAGCAGTTGAGAAAAGAGGTCCCCAGCAGTTCCCCACCATTTAATCAATGTACCCAAGTGGTATCTATCAGTTCCCCATCTGTTCTACAGATTCCCACTGCTCCTCACCTGTACCCCAACTGTTCCCCAACTGTTCCCCACCAGTTCCCAACGGTTCTGCCACTTTCTCTCCCACTTTCCCCACTGACTGGATGTTTCCCCACTGACTAGATGTTCCCCCACTGTTCCCCACGGATCCCAAATGTACCCCTCATTTCCCAATCTGTTCCCCACAGTTACCCACACTTCCCCATGTTCTCCACTGTTCGTCATCTGTCCTCACTCTTCTGCAGCATTTCCCCACCATTCCTCCACTGTTTCGCACTGCTCCACACCTGTTTCCCACTGTTTACCATCAATTCCCCACTGTTCCCCAGCTTTTTCCTACAAGTTCCACAATGTTCACCTTGGATTTCCACTGTTTTCCTCATTTACCAAATATTTTCCCACTTTTCCCCACTGTTCCCCCGTTCTCCACAGTTCGAAATTTGTTCCACTCTCTACGCCATTGCACCACACTGTTTTCCACAGTTCTTCAATGTTCCCCAATTCTAAGCAGCTGATCCCACACTGTTTCCCACTGCTTCACTTTGTTCCCCACCTTTTAGACAATTTTCACCACTCTTCCCCACATTCTCCACTGTCCCACACTGTTCCGCACTGCTCCCCACTTTTGTCCACTGTACCCCCACTACACAGTACTCTATCCATTCCCCACTGCTCCCCACTATTCACCTGTTCTCCACTTTTCTGCAGTTTTCCCCAGTTCACCCATCTGTCCCTCTGTTCCTCAATGTTGCCATTTGTTGCCCACTATTCTCCACTTTTCACCAGCTATCCCCAAAGCTTTCCCATTGTTCCACATTATTGTCCACCTCTCACACTCTTTTTCAACTGTTCCCAAATTTCTCCACGATTCACCACCTGATCCACACTGCTCTCCCCTAATACCCCCTGATCCCAAGTGTTCACCATTGTTACCCACTCTTCCCCATTATTCCGCAATCTGTTTCCAACTATTCCCCACTCTTCCTCTCAGTTCCCCACTAATCCCCACATTTCTTCAATGTTCTCCACTGTTCTCCAGCTGTTCCCGAACTGTTTCACTCTGTTACCCTATTCTCCATTGATCACTATCTGTTTCCCACTCTTCCCCAGTGCTCCCCACTCTTCTGTTCTGTTCCACACTGCTCCCCTCTGTTCTTCACTGTTGTGTAGTGTTCCCATCTGCTCCCCCTCTATTCCACTCTGTTCCCTGCTGTTCTCCACTGTTCTGCAGTTTCAACTGCTGTTCCAATTTTTTCGCTCCATTCCTTAATGTTCAGTTTGAACATTAAGATGTTCCCCAAATAATTTCCAATGTTCCTCACTGTTCCCCACCTGCCACAATCTTTTGACCACTCTTCCCTACGATTCGCCATCTGTTCCCCACTGCTCTCCCCTTTTACGTTCTGTTACCACTGTTACAAATTGTTCCCCTCTGTTCTCAATTTATACCTAGTTCTTCGCTATTCCCCACTGTTTATCTATGCTCCCTACAGTTCCCCACTGTTCCCCAGTTCCCCAACATTCCCCATAATCCCCACTGTTCCCCACATTTCTTCGCTGTATCCCACTATTCTTCACCTGTTCTGCAACTGTTCCCCAACAATTTCTACTGTTTCCCAGCAGTTTCCCATGTGTTCCCCACAGTTCCTCCCTGCATCCAATCAGTTCAACATCTTTTCCCCCTGCTCCCTACTGTTTCCCTCTTTTTTTCCACCATTCTGCAGTGTTCCCTACTGTTCCCATTTCCTAATTGTTACAGCCTGCTCCACACTATTCATCTCCATTCCCCATTGTTCTGCAGTGTTCCCCACGCTTCCAAACTGTGCACCATTTCTTCCACACTGTACCCCATCCGTTCAAAATAGGTTAACCAGAGGCCCCTGCTGTTCCCCAGCAGTTCCCACGCATTTCATCACTGTTCTCCACTGTTTCCCACATTTCCCCACTGTTCTCCCCTTTTCCCCTCATTTCCCAACCTGTTCCCCACTTTCTGCCACATTTCCCCAAGTTCTCCATTGTTCCCCGGTTCCCCACAGTTCCGCAGCAGTTCACCACAGTTTTCCATAAGTTGCGCATCTCTTCTCCACTGTTTCCCACTGCTGCTCACCTCTTTCCCACTGTTCCCCATATGTTCCCTACTGTTCCACAGCTGTTTCCCACGTTAACCACTGTACCCCCACATAGACTCAATAATGCCCAATATTCACCACAGTTCACCATCGGTTTTTCACCTGTTCCCCACTACACCAATCATTTTGTACCAGATTCCCACTGTTCACACTGTCCCCCACAATTCCCCTCATTTTCCAATCTGTTCCCCACTTTCCCCACAGTTACCCACACTTCCCCTGGTTCTCCACTTTTCGTCATCTGTCCCCACTCTTCTGCAGCAGTTCCCCACCATTCCTCCACTCTTTCCCACTGCTCCTCACATGTGTCGCACTGTTCGACATCTGTTCCCCACTGTTCCACTGTTGTTTCCCACAAGTTCCACACGGTTCCCCATGTATCCCCACTGTTTCTCCAATTCCCAATCTGTTTCCCCATGTTCTCCACTGTTCACCATCTGTAAACCACTGCTCTCACCTGCTACTCTCTGAGCCCCACTCTTCCACATTATGCCCCTCTGTTCCCCACTGTTCTCCATCAGTTCCACATCTGTTCCTGCCTCCTCCCCACTATACCCCTCCATTCACCATTGTTCTGCAGTGTTCCCCAAGGTTCCACTCTGTTCACCATTTGTTTCACACTGATTCCCAACTGTTCAAAACACGTTGACCAGAAGTCCCCACTGTTCCCCAGCAGTTCCCACTCATTTCACCAATGTTCCCCACCTACCAGTTCCCCATCTGTTTTCCAGTTCCCACTGCACCTCACCTATTCCCCACTGTTCGCAATCTATTCCCCGCTGCTCCCCACTATTCCCCTGTTCACCATTTTTGTGCAGTTTTCCCCGGTTCCCCATCTGTTCCCTCTTTTCTTCAATGTTGCCATCTGTTGCCTTCTGTTGCCCACTATTCTCCACTTCTCCCCAGCTGTCACACACTTTTGACCACTGTTCCCCATGTTCTTAACGGTTCACCATCTGTTCCCCACCGCTCTCGCCTGATACCCTCAGATCCCCAGTGTTCACCATTGTTTCCCATTATTTCGCCATCTGTTTCCAACTCTTCCCCACTGTTCCTCTCATTTCCCCACTGATCCCCTCATTTCATCAATGTTCCCCACTGTTCTCCAGCTGTTTCCGAATTGTTTCCCTCTGTCACCCCATTGTTGACTGTTCGCCATCTTTTTCCTACATTGCTCCAGACTGTTCTACTCTGTTCCCCACTTCTCCCATCTATTCTACACTGTTGTGCAGTTTTCCCATCTGTTCCCCCCTATTCCACTCTGTTCAACTCTGCACCCCATTAGTCCCCTTTGTTCCCCGCTGTTTTCCACTGTTCTGCAGTTTTCCCTGCTGTTCCCATCTTTTCTCCCCATTCTTTAATGTTCAATCTCTGTTCTGCTCTATCCACGAGCTGTTCCCGAGATGTTCATAAAATGTTTTCCAATGTTCCTGACTTTTCCCCACCTTCCACACAATTTTGACCACTCTTTCCCACGATTCGCCATCTGTTCACCACTGCTCTCCCCTTTTTCGCTCTGTTCCCCACTGTTACGAATTATTCCCCTCTGTTCCCCATTGATCCCTACATTTCTTCACTGTTTCCCACTCTTTAACAATGATGCCTACATTTCACCACTTATTTCTTCAATATTCTCCACCGTTCTGCAGCTGTTCCCGATCTGTTTCTCCCTGTTACCCCATAAATGATTGTTCGCCATCTGTTTCCCACCGTTCCCCAGTGCTCCCCGAGGGAAACAGTGGGGAACAGTGGGCGAACTATGGAGAATGTGTGGAACATTGGATAACAGTGGATAAATGTGGAGAAACGAGAAGAAACATTGGGGAATATTGTCGAGCAGTGGAGAAAAGAGGTCACCAGCAGTTCCCCACCATTTAATCAATGTACCCAACTGGTATCTATCAGTTCCCCATCTGTTCTACAGTTTTCCTCTACTCCTCACCTGTACCCCAACTGTTCTCCAACTGTTCCACACCAGTTCCCAACGGTTCCGCAGCTTTTTGTCCCGAGTTCCCCACTGACAAGATATTTTCCCACTGTTCTCCATGGATCCCAAATGTTCCCCTCATTTCCCAATCTGTTCCCCACTTTCCCCACATTTACCCACACTTCCCCAGGTTCTCCACTGTTCGTCATCTGTTCTCACTCTTCTGCAGCAATTCCCTACCATTGCTCCACTGTTTCCCTCTGCTCCCCACTGTTTACCATCTGTTCCCTACTGTTGCACAGATGTTTCCTACAAGTTCCACAGTTCCCCATGTATACCCACTGTTTCCCTCATTTACCAATTCTTTTCCCACTTTTCCCCATTGTTCCCCCATTCTCCACAGTTCGCCATCTGTTCCACTCTCTACGCCATTGCACCACACTGTTTTCCACAGTTCTTCAATGTTACCCAATTTTAACCAGCTGATCCCACACTGATCCCCACTGTTCCCGAGTGTTTATCTCTGTTCCCAACCTTCTACACAATTTTTACCACTGTTCCCCACATTGCCCACTGTTCAAATCTGTTCCCCACTGCTCCTCACTTTTCTCCACTGTACCCCCGCTGCACAGTTCGCTATCCATTCCACTGTGCTCCCCACCTTTCCCCTCTCTTCACCACTTTTCTGCAGTTTTCCCAGTTCCCTATCTGTTGCCTCTGTTCCTCAATGTTGCCCACTATTCTCCACATTTTCCTTCTCTTCACCAAATGTTACACACTGCTCCTCAGTATTCCCACCTGTCACACTCAAAAGAAGGTTTAACTCTGATGAACTTTGACAGATACTGTGAACCCGGTTTCACAGTTGGAAGAAGGTTTAATATTGATGAACTGTTTCACATACTGTTATACGAAGTTCAGAGTGGGAAGAAGGTTTAACAGTGATGAACTGTAGCATATACTGTTACACTAGGTTCACAGTGCGGGAAAATGTTAAACAGTGATTAACTGTTTCTGACAGTGTTACACTAGGTTCACAGTGGGGAGAATGTTTAACAGTGATGAACTCTGTAAGGTACAGTGACCGCTGTTTCACAGTGCGGAGAATGTTTAACCGTATTGAACTTCGTCAGATAATTATACACTAGGTTTGGAGTGGGCAGAATGCATAATAATGATGAACGGTGTCAGATACTGTAACACCACGCTCATAGTTTGTAGAGGGTTTAACAGTGATGAATTCTTTAAGATGCTGTTACACCAGATTCACTGTGGGAAGAATGTTTAACAGTGATGAACTTTGTCAGATTCTGTGACCCCAGTTTCACAGTGGGAAGAAGATTTAATATTGATGAACTGTGTCACATCCTGTTACACCAGGTTCACAGTGGGAAGAAGGTTTAATATTGATGAACTGTGTCATATCCAGTTACACCAGGTTCACAGTGGGGAGAAGGTTTAACAGTGATGAACTGTGTCACATACTGTTATACCAGGTTCACACGCACAAAGATCCTAGTGTAATACTATCTTACGCAGCCCATCACTGTTAATCCTTCTCCCCACTGTGAACTTGGTGTAACAGTATCTGACACAGTTCATCACTGTTAAACTGTCTCCCAACTGTGAACCTGGTGTAAAAGATCTGACACAGTTCATCACTGTTAAACATTCTCCGCACTTTATCCGGAGGTCACAGAACCTTACACAGTTCATCACTGTTAAACCTTCTCCCCACAATGAATCTCGTGTAAAAGTATCCGACACAGTTAATCTCTGTTTATGCTTCTCCGCACAGAGAACCTGGTGTAATAGTATCTGACACAGCTCATCACTGTTAATCATTCTCTGCACTGTGAACTTAGTGTAACAGTACCTGACACAGTTCAGTTCATCACTGTTAAACCTTTTCCGCACCATGAACCTTGTGTAACACTATCTGAAATAGTTGATTACTGTTAAACCTTCTCCCCACTGTGAACCTGGTGCAACATTAATTGACACAGTTCATCACTGTTAAACTTTCACCCCACTTTATCCTGGGGTCGCAATAATTTACATAGTTCATCAATGTTACACCTTGCCACAGTGAATCTCGTGTAACAATATCTGACACAGTTAATCAATGTTAAACATTCTCCGCACTGTGAACCTGGTGTAACAGTATCTGAAAAGGTTCATCACTGTTAAACCTTCACCCCACTATGAACCTGGTGAAAGAGTATGTGATACAGTTAATCACTGCGGAACCTTCTCCCCACTGTAAACCTGGTGGAACTGGTTGTGAGAAAGTTCATCACTGTTAAAAATTCTCCCGACAGTGAACCAGGTGTAACAGTATATGAAACAGTTAATCACTGTTAAACCTTCCCCAAACTGTGAGACTGATGTAACAGTATCTGACACCGTTCATCACTATTATACATTCAACCCACTGTAAATCTAGTGTAACAGTATTTGACTAAGTTCAGCACTGTTAAACCTTCTCCGCACTGTGAAACTGAGGTCACAGTGTCTGACACAGTTTACTACTGTTAAACATTCTCCCGAATGTGTACCTAGAGTCACAGTATCAGACCAAGTTCATCACTGTTAAACTTTCTCTGCACTGTGAAACTGGTGTCAAAGTATCTGACACAGTTCAGCACTGTTAAACTTTCTCCCCACTTTATCCTGTTGTCACAGTACCTTACACAGTTCATGAATGTTAAACCTTCTAGCCACAGTGAATCTCGGGTAACAGTATCTGAATCAGTTCATCACTGTTAAACCTACACCTTCTGTGAGACTGGTGTAACGATATCTGACACAATTAATCACTGTCAAACATTCTCCGCACAGTGAACCTGGTGTAACAGTATCTGAAACGGTTCATCACTGTTAAACCTTCTCTCCACTATGAACCTGGTGAAGGAGTATGTGATACAGTTCATCCCTGGTGAACCTCCTCCCCATTGTGAAGCTGGTGTAACTGGATGTGACAAACTTCATCACTGTTAAACCTTCTCCCCACAGTGAACCTGGTGTAACAGTATATTAAACAGATCATCACTGTTAAACCTTCTTCAAACTTTGAGCCTGGTGTGACAGTATCTGACACCGTTCATCACTATTATACATTCATCCCACTGTAACCATGGATACCCACTCTTTCCCCCATTTCCAAATCAGTTTCCCACTTTTCCCCACTGTTCCCCCATTCACCACAGTTCGCCATCTGTTCCACTCTGTACGCGATTGCACCAAACACTTTTCCACAGTTCTTCAATGTTCCCCAATTTTAACCAGGTGATCCCACACTGTTCCCCACAGTTTCTCTCTGTTCCCCACCTTTTACACAATTTTGACCACCGTTCGTCGCATTGCCCACTGTTCCACTTTTTTGCCCCACAGCTCTAAACTTTTCTCCACTGTTCCCCTGCTCTCCACACTTTGCAATCTTTTCCCCACTGCTCCCCACTATTCCACTTTGTTCACCACATTTCTGCAGTTTTCCCAGATGCCCATCTGTTCCCTCTGTTCCTCAATGTTGCCATTTGCTGCCCACTATTCTCCACTTTTCCCCAACTGTCCCCAAGGGTTTCTAACTATTTCCCACTATTGTCCACCTGTCACACTCTTTTGACCACTGTTCCCCACGTTCTCCACGGTTCACCATCTGATTCCCACTGCTCTCGCCTGATACCCGCTGATCCCCAGTGTTCACCATAGATTCCCTCTCTTCCCCCTTATTTCACAATCTGTTTTCAACTGTTCCCCAAAGTTCCTCTCAGATCTCCACAGATACCCACATTTCTAAAATGTTCCCCACTGTTCTCCAGCTGTTCCCGAACTGTTTCCCTTTGTTACCCCACTGTTCCTCAATGTTCCGCTCTGTTGCCCACTATTCTTGACTTTTACTCAGCTCTTCCCCAAGCGTTTCCCACTGTTCCTCACTATTGCCCACCTGTCAAACTCCACGGTTCACCATCTGTTAACGACTGCTCTCCCCTGATACTCGCTGAACCCCACTGCTCCATATTATTCCCCTCTGTTCCCCACTGTCGTCCATCAGTTCTACATCTGTTCCTGCCTGCTTCCCATTATTCTCCTCCATTCCTCATTGTTCTGCAGTGTTCCCCACGGTTCCACTCTGTTCACCATTTGTTTCTCACTGTTCCCCACCTGTCCAAAACAGGTTCACCAGAGATACCCACTGGTCCCCAGCAGTTCCCAACCATTTAATCAATGTACCAGACTGGTATCTATCAGTTCTCCATCTGTTCTACAGTTTCCCACTGCTCCGCACCTGTTCCCCAAATGTTCTCCTCCAGTTCACAACGGTTCCAGAGCATTTCCTCCCAAGTTCCCCACTGAGACTCGATGTTCCCCCACTGTTCCCCATGGATCCCAAATATACCCCTCATTTCCCAATCTGTTTCCCACTTTTCCCCACTGTTCACCCATTCTAAACAGTTCACTATCTGTTCTCCACTATTATTCACTTCTGTCCCCCACTGTTTCGCAGTTTTTTACAGTTTTCCCCATCTGTTCCCTCAGTTCCTCATTGTTCGCCCCCTACTCCCCACTATTCCCAACAATTCCCCAATGTTCTGCAGTGTTCACCACGCTTCCAATCTGTTCCCCATTTCTTCTTCACTGTTCCCCACCTGTTCAAAACAGGTTATCCAGAAGAGCCCGCTGTTCCCCAGCAGTTCCCCACCATTTCACCGCTGTTCCCTACTGTTCCCCACACTTCCACACTGTTCACCATTAGTGCCCCATCTGTTCTTCACCATTCCACACCTCTTCCTCTTTCCTCATTGTTCCCGCTGCTCCACATTATTTCTCCACACTTCCGCACTATTCACCACATTTCACCATCGCTTTCCCACCAGTTCCCCACTGCACTCAAGCATTTTCCAAAAGTTCCCCACTCTTCACAATTTCCCCCACCATTCACCTCATTTCCTAATCTGTTCGACACTTTCCCCACAGTTAACCACATTTTCCCATGTTCTCCACTGTTCGTCTTCTGTCCCCAATCTTCTGCAGCAGTTTCCCTCCATTGCTCCACTGTTTCCCACTGCTCCTCACCTATTCCCCACTGTCCCAATCTGTTCCCTACATTTCCACAGCTGTTTCCCAAAAGTGTCACACTGTTTCCCATGGATCACCACTGTTCCCCATTTCCAAATCTGTTTCCCACTTTTCAGCACTCCTCCCCCATTCTCCACAGTTCGCCATCTGTTCCACTCTCTACGCCATTGCACCAACTGTTTTCCACAGTTCTTCAATGTTCCCCAATTTTAACCAGCTGATCTCACACTGTTCCCGACTGTTCCCCACTGTTTCTCTCTGTTCCCCACCTGTTACACAATTTTGACCACCGTTCGCCGCATTCCCCACTGTTCCACTCTGTTCCCCACTGCTCCCAACTTGTCTCCACTATTCCCCCGCTTTCCACACTTCGAAATCTATTACCCACTGCTCCCCACTATTCCCCTCCATTCAACACATTTCTGCAGTTTTCCCAGTTCCCCATCTGTTCCCTCTGTTCCTCAATGTTGCCATTTGTTCTCCACTATTCTCCACTTTTCCCCAGCTGTCCCCAAGGGTTTCCCACTGTTCCCCACTATTGTCCACCTGTCACACTCTTTCGACCACTGTTCCCCACGTTCTCCACGATTCCCCATCTGTTCCCCACTGCTCTCCCCATTTACGATCTGTTCCCCAACGTTACGAATTATTCACTGATCCCACTGTTTACCATTGCTCTATTCAGTGCCCCACTGAACCCCAATTCCCCACTTTTCCCCATATTCCCCAGTGTTCCCCACATTTCTTCGCTGTATCCCATTGTTCTTCACCTGTTCTGCAAATGTTCCCCACCAAACTCTACTGTTTCCCATCCGTGTTGCACCTGTTCCCCACAGTTCCTCCCTGCATCCAATCAGTTCCACATCTGTTCTCCCTGCTCCCCTCTTTCCATCTTTTCTCCACTATTCTGCAGTGTTCCCTACTCTTCCCATTTCCTGATTGTTACTGCCTGCTCCCCACTATTCCCCTCCATTCCCCATTGTTCTGCAGTGTTGCGCATGCTTCCAAACTGTTCACCATTTCTTCCACACTGTTCCCCATCCGTTCAAAATTGGTTAACCAGAGGTCCACGCTGTTCCCCAGCAGTTTTTCCTCATTCCACCACTGTTCTCCACTGTTACCCACATTTCCCCACTATTCTGCACTGTTCCCCTAATTTCCCAATCTGTTCTCCATTTTCTGCCAAATTTCCCCAAGTTCTCCACAGTTCACCGATCCCCACAGTTCCGAAGCAGTTCAGCACCATTTCACCACTGTTCCATAGTGTTCGCCACAGTTCTCCAGCGGTTGTGCATCTCTTCTCCACTGTTTCCCACTGCTCCTCACCTCTTCCACTGTTACCCACATTTCCCCACTATTCTGCACTGTTCCCCTAATGCCGAACAGTGGTTCCCTACATGTTCCCTACTGTACTGCAGACGTTTCCCACATTCACCACTGGTCCCAACATAGACTCTATAATGCCCACTATTCACCACAGTTCATCAGCAGTTTCCCACCAGTTCCCCACTATGCCCAAGCATTTTGTACCAGTTCCTCACTGTGCACACTGTCCCCCACAATTCCCCTGACTTCCCAATCTGTTCCCCACTTTCCACACTGTTACCCACATTTCCCCAGGTTCTCCACTGTTCGGCATCTGTCCCCGCACTTCTGCAGCATTTCGCCACCATTGCTCCACTGTTTCCTACTGCTCCCCACCTGTTCCCCACTGTTCCCCATCTGTTCCCGACTGTTCCACAGCAGTTTGCCACAAATTCTACAATGTTCCCCATGGATACCCATTCTTTTCCCCATTTCCAAATCTGTTTCCCACTTTTCCCCACTGTTCCCCCTTTCTCCACAGTTCGCCATCTGTTCCACTCTCTACGCCATTACACCAAACTGTTTTCCACAGTTCTTCAATGTTCCCCAATTTTAACCAGGTGATCCCATACTGTTCCCCACTGTTCCCCACAGTTTCTCTCTGTTCCCCACCTTTTACACAATTTTGACCACCGTTCGTCGCATTGCCCACTGTTCCACTTTTTTGCCCCACAGCTCCAAACATTTCTCCACTGTTCCCCTGCTCTCCACACTTTGCAATCTTTTCCCCACTGCTCCCCACTATTCCACTTTGTTCACCACATTTCTGCAGTTTTCCCAGATGCCCATCTGTTCCCTCTGTTCCTCAATGTTGCCATTTGCTGCCCACTATTCTCCACTTTTCCCCAACTGTCCCCAAGGGTTTCTACCTATTTCCCACTATTGTCCACCTGTCACACTCTTTTGACCACTGTTCCCCACGTTCTCCACGGTTCGCCATCTGATTCCCACTGCTCTCGCCTGATACCCGCTGATCCCCAGTGTTCACCATAGATTCCCTCTCTTCCCCCTTATTTCACAATCTGTTTTCAACTGTTCCCCAAAGTTCCTCTCAGATCTCCACAGATACCCACATTTCTAAAATGTTCCCCACTGTTCTCCAGCTGTTCCCGAACTGTTTCCCTTTGTTACCCCACTGTTCCTCAATGTTCCGCTCTGTTGCCCACTATTCTTGACTTTTACTCAGCTCTTCCCCAAGCGTTTCCCACTGTTCCTCACTATTGCCCACCTGTCAAACTCCACGGTTCACCATCTGTTAACGACTGCTCTCCCCTGATACTCGCTGAACCCCACTGCTCCATATTATTCCCCTCTGTTCCCCACTGTCGTCCATCAGTTCTACATCTGTTCCTGCCTGCTTCCCATTATTCTCCTCCATTCCTCATTGTTCTGCAGTGTTCCCCACGGTTCCACTCTGTTCACCATTTGTTTCTCACTGTTCCCCACCTGTCCAAAACAGGTTCACCAGAGATACCCACTGGTCCCCAGCAGTTCCCAACCATTTAATCAATGTACCAGACTGGTATCTATCAGTTCTCCATCTGTTCTACAGTTTCCCACTGCTCCGCACCTGTTCCCCAAATGTTCTCCTCCAGTTCACAACGGTTCCAGAGCATTTCCTCCCAAGTTCCCCACTGAGACTCGATGTTCCCCCACTGTTCCCCATGGATCCCAAATATACCCCTCATTTCCCAATCTGTTTCCCACTTTTCCCCACTGTTCACCCATTCTAAACAGTTCACTATCTGTTCTCCACTATTATTCACTTCTGTCCCCCACTGTTTCGCAGTTTTTTACAGTTTTCCCCATCTGTTCCCTCAGTTCCTCATTGTTCGCCCCCTACTCCCCACTATTCCCAACAATTCCCCAATGTTCTGCAGTGTTCACCACGCTTCCAATCTGTTCCCCATTTCTTCTTCACTGTTCCCCACCTGTTCAAAACAGGTTATCCAGAAGAGCCCGCTGTTCCCCAGCAGTTCCCCACCATTTCACCGCTGTTCCCTACTGTTCCCCACACTTCCACACTGTTCACCATTAGTGCCCCATCTGTTCTTCACCATTCCACACCTCTTCCTCTTTCCTCATTGTTCCCGCTGCTCCACATTATTTCTCCACACTTCCGCACTATTCACCACATTTCACCATCGCTTTCCCACCAGTTCCCCACTGCACTCAAGCATTTTCCAAAAGTTCCCCACTCTTCACAATTTCCCCCACCATTCACCTCATTTCCTAATCTGTTCGACACTTTCCCCACAGTTAACCACATTTTCCCATGTTCTCCACTGTTCGTCTTCTGTCCCCAATCTTCTGCAGCAGTTTCCCTCCATTGCTCCACTGTTTCCCACTGCTCCTCACCTATTCCCCACTGTTCCAATCTGTTCCCTACATTTCCACAGCTGTTTCCCAAAAGTGTCACACTGTTTCCCATGGATCACCACTGTTCCCCATTTCCAAATCTGTTTCCCACTTTTCAGCACTCCTCCCCCATTCTCCACAGTTCGCCATCTGTTCCACTCTCTACGCCATTGCACCAACTGTTTTCCACAGTTCTTCAATGTTCCCCAATTTTAACCAGCTGATCTCACACTGTTCCCGACTGTTCCCCACTGTTTCTCTCTGTTCCCCACCTGTTACACAATTTTGACCACCGTTCGCCGCATTCCCCACTGTTCCACTCTGTTCCCCACTGCTCCCAACTTGTCTCCACTATTCCCCCGCTTTCCACACTTCGAAATCTATTACCCACTGCTCCCCACTATTCCCCTCCATTCAACACATTTCTGCAGTTTTCCCAGTTCCCCATCTGTTCCCTCTGTTCCTCAATGTTGCCATTTGTTCTCCACTATTCTCCACTTTTCCCCAGCTGTCCCCAAGGGTTTCCCACTGTTCCCCACTATTGTCCACCTGTCACACTCTTTCGACCACTGTTCCCCACGTTCTCCACGATTCCCCATCTGTTCCCCACTGCTCTCCCCATTTACGATCTGTTCCCCAACGTTACGAATTATTCACTGATCCCACTGTTTACCATTGCTCTATTCAGTGCCCCACTGAACCCCAATTCCCCACTTTTCCCCATATTCCCCAGTGTTCCCCACATTTCTTCGCTGTATCCCATTGTTCTTCACCTGTTCTGCAAATGTTCCCCACCAAACTCTACTGTTTCCCATCCGTGTTGCACCTGTTCCCCACAGTTCCTCCCTGCATCCAATCAGTTCCACATCTGTTCTCCCTGCTCCCCTCTTTCCATCTTTTCTCCACTATTCTGCAGTGTTCCCTACTCTTCCCATTTCCTGATTGTTACTGCCTGCTCCCCACTATTCCCCTCCATTCCCCATTGTTCTGCAGTGTTGCGCATGCTTCCAAACTGTTCACCATTTCTTCCACACTGTTCCCCATCCGTTCAAAATTGGTTAACCAGAGGTCCACGCTGTTCCCCAGCAGTTTTCCCTCATTCCACCACTGTTCTCCACTGTTACCCACATTTGCCCACTATTCTGCACTGTTCCCCTAATTTCCCAATCTGTTCTCCATTTTCTGCCAAATTTCCCCAAGTTCTCCACAGTTCACCGATCCCCACAGTTCCGAAGCAGTTCAGCACCATTTCACCACTGTTCCATAGTGTTCGCCACAGTTCTCCAGCGGTTGTGCATCTCTTCTCCACTGTTTCCCACTGCTCCTCACCTCTTCCCCACTGTTCCCTACATGTTCCCTACTGTTCTGCAGACGTTTCCCACATTCACCACTGGTCCCAACATAGACTCTATAATGCCCACTATTCACCATAGTTCATCAGCAGTTTCCCACCAGTTCCCCACTATGCCCAAGCATTTTGTACCAGTTCCTCACTGTGCACACTGTCCCCCACAATTCCCCTGACTTCCCAATCTGTTCCCCACTTTCCACACTGTTACCCACATTTCCCCAGGTTCTCCACTGTTCGGCATCTGTCCCCGCACTTCTGCAGCATTTCGCCACCATTGCTCCACTGTTTCCTACTGCTCCCCACCTGTTCCCCACTGTTCGCCATCTGTTCCCGACTGTTCCACAGCAGTTTGCCACAAATTCTACAATGTTCCCCATGGATACCCATTCTTTTCCCCATTTCCAAATCTGTTTCCCACTTTTCCCCACTGTTCCCCCTTTCTCCACAGTTCGCCATCTGTTCCACTCTCTACGCCATTACACCAAACTGTTTTCCACAGTTCTTCAATGTTCCCCAATTTTAACCAGGTGATCCCATAATGTTCCCCACTGTTCCCCACAGTTTCTCTCTGTTCCCCACCTTTTACACAATTTTGACCACCGTTCGTCGCATTGCCCACTGTTCCACTTTTTTGCCCCACAGCTCCAAACTTTTCTCCACTGTTCCCCTGCTCTCCACACTTTGCAATCTTTTCCCCACTGCTCCCCACTATTCCACTTTGTTCACCACATTTCTGCAGTTTTCCCAGATGCCCATCTGTTCCCTCTGTTCCTCAATGTTGCCATTTGCTGCCCACTATTCTCCACTTTTCCCCAACTGTCCCCAAGGGTTTCTAACTATTTCCCACTATTGTCCACCTGTCACACTCTTTTGACCACTGTTCCCCACGTTCTCCACGGTTCACCATCTGATTCCCACTGCTCTCGCCTGATACCCGCTGATCCCCAGTGTTCACCATAGATTCCCTCTCTTCCCCCTTATTTCACAATCTGTTTTCAACTGTTCCCCAAAGTTCCTCTCAGATCTCCACAGATACCCACATTTCTAAAATGTTCCCCACTGTTCTCCAGCTGTTCCCGAACTGTTTCCCTTTGTTACCCCACTGTTCCTCAATGTTCCGCTCTGTTGCCCACTATTCTTGACTTTTCCCCAGCTCTTCCCCAAGCGTTTCCCACTGTTCCTCACTATTGCCCACCTGTCAAACTCCACGGTTCACCATCTGTTAACGACTGCTCTCCCCTGATACTCGCTGAACCCCACTGCTCCATATTATTCCCCTCTGTTCCCCACTGTCGTCCATCAGTTCTACATCTGTTCCTGCCTGCTTCCCATTATTCTCCTCCATTCCTCATTGTTCTGCAGTGTTCCCCACGGTTCCACTCTGTTCACCATTTGTTTCTCACTGTTCCCCACCTGTCCAAAACAGGTTCACCAGAGATACCCACTGGTCCCCAGCAGTTCCCAACCATTTGATCAATGTACCAGACTGGTATCTATCAGTTCTCCATCTGTTCTACAGTTTCCCACTGCTCCGCACCTGTTCCCCAAATGTTCTCCTCCAGTTCACAACGGTTCCAGAGCATTTCCTCCCAAGTTCCCCACTGAGACTCGATGTTCCCCCACTGTTCCCCATGGATCCCAAATATACCCCTCATTTCCCAATCTGTTTCCCACTTTTCCCCACTGTTCACCCATTCTAAACAGTTCACTATCTGTTCTCCACTATTATTCACTTCTGTCCCCCACTGTTTCGCAGTTTTTTACAGTTTTCCCCATCTGTTCCCTCAGTTCCTCATTGTTCGCCCCCTACTCCCCACTATTCCCAACAATTCCCCAATGTTCTGCAGTGTTCACCACGCTTCCAATCTGTTCCCCATTTCTTCCACACTGTTCCCCATCCGTTCAAAATTGGTTAACCAGAGGTCCACGCTGTTCCCCAGCAGTTTTCCCTCATTCCACCACTGTTCTCCACTGTTACCCACATTTGCCCACTATTCTGCACTGTTCCCCTAATTTCCCAATCTGTTCTCCATTTTCTGCCAAATTTCCCCAAGTTCTCCACAGTTCACCGATCCCCACAGTTCCGAAGCAGTTCAGCACCATTTCACCACTGTTCCATAGTGTTCGCCACAGTTCTCCAGCGGTTGTGCATCTCTTCTCCACTGTTTCCCACTGCTCCTGACCTCTTCCCCACTGTTCCCTACATGTTCCCTACTGTTCTGCAGACGTTTCCCACATTCACCACTGGTCCCAACATAGACTCTATAATGCCCACTATTCACCACAGTTCATCAGCAGTTTCCCACCAGTTCCCCACTATGCCCAAGCATTTTGTACCAGTTCCTCACTGTGCACACTGTCCCCCACAATTCCCCTGACTTCCCAATCTGTTCCCCACTTTCCACACTGTTACCCACATTTCCCCAGGTTCTCCACTGTTCGGCATCTGTCCCCGCACTTCTGCAGCATTTCGCCACCATTGCTCCACTGTTTCCTACTGCTCCCCACCTGTTCCCCACTGTTCGCCATCTGTTCCCGACTGTTCCACAGCAGTTTGCCACAAATTCTACAATGTTCCCCATGGATACCCATTCTTTTCCCCATTTCCAAATCTGTTTCCCACTTTTCCCCACTGTTCCCCCTTTCTCCACAGTTCGCCATCTGTTCCACTCTCTACGCCATTACACCAAACTGTTTTCCACAGTTCTTCAATGTTCCCCAATTTTAACCAGGTGATCCCATACTGTTCCCCACTGTTCCCCACAGTTTCTCTCTGTTCCCCACCTTTTACACAATTTTGACCACCGTTCGTCGCATTGCCCACTGTTCCACTTTTTTGCCCCACAGCTCTAAACTTTTCTCCACTGTTCCCCTGCTCTCCACACTTTGCAATCTTTTCCCCACTGCTCCCCACTATTCCACTTTGTTCACCACATTTCTGCAGTTTTCCCAGATGCCCATCTGTTCCCTCTGTTCCTCAATGTTGCCATTTGCTGCCCACTATTCTCCACTTTTCCCCAACTGTCCCCAAGGGTTTCTAACTATTTCCCACTATTGTCCACCTGTCACACTCTTTTGACCACTGTTCCCCACGTTCTCCACGGTTCACCATCTGATTCCCACTGCTCTCGCCTGATACCCGCTGATCCCCAGTGTTCACCATAGATTCCCTCTCTTCCCCCTTATTTCACAATCTGTTTTCAACTGTTCCCCAAAGTTCCTCTCAGATCTCCACAGATACCCACATTTCTAAAATGTTCCCCACTGTTCTCCAGCTGTTCCCGAACTGTTTCCCTTTGTTACCCCACTGTTCCTCAATGTTCCGCTCTGTTGCCCACTATTCTTGACTTTTCCCCAGCTCTTCCCCAAGCGTTTCCCACTGTTCCTCACTATTGCCCACCTGTCAAACTCCACGGTTCACCATCTGTTAACGACTGCTCTCCCCTGATACTCGCTGAACCCCACTGCTCCATATTATTCCCCTCTGTTCCCCACTGTCGTCCATCACTTCTACATCTGTTCCTGCCTGCTTCCCATTATTCTCCTCCATTCCTCATTGTTCTGCAGTGTTCCCCACGGTTCCACTCTGTTCACCATTTGTTTCTCACTGTTCCCCACCTGTCCAAAACAGGTTCACCAGAGATACCCACTGGTCCCCAGCAGTTCCCAACCATTTAATCAATGTACCAGACTGGTATCTATCAGTTCTCCATCTGTTCTACAGTTTCCCACTGCTCCGCACCTGTTCCCCAAATGTTCTCCTCCAGTTCACAACGGTTCCAGAGCATTTCCTCCCAAGTTCCCCACTGAGACTCGATGTTCCCCCACTGTTCCCCATGGATCCCAAATATACCCCTCATTTCCCAATCTGTTTCCCACTTTTCCCAACTGTTCACCCATTCTAAACAGTTCACTATCTGTTCTCCACTATTATTCACTTCTGTCCCCCACTGTTTCGCAGTTTTTTACAGTTTTCCCCATCTGTTCCCTCAGTTCCTCATTGTTCGCCCCCTACTCCCCACGATTCCCAACAATTCCCCAATGTTCTGCAGTGTTCCCCACGCTTCCAATCTGTTCCCAATTTCTTCTTCACTGTTCCCCACCTGTTCAAAACAGGTTATCCAGAAGAGCCCGCTGTTCCCCAGCAGTTCCCCACCATTTCACCGCTGTTCCCTACTGTTCCCCACACTTCCCCACTGTTCACCATTAGTGCCCCATCTGTTCTTCACCGTTCCACACCTCTTCCTCTTTCCTCATTGTTCCCCCCTGCTCCACATTATTTCTCCACCCTTCCCCACTATTCACCACATTTTACCAGCGCTTTCCCACCAGTTCCCCACTGCACCCAATCATTTTCCACAAGTTCCCCACTCTTCACAATTTCCCCCACCATTCACCTCATTTCCCAATCTGTTCCCCACTTTCCCCACAGTTAACCACATTTTCCCATGTTCTCCACTGTTCGTCTTCTGTCCCCAATCTTCTTCAGCAGTTTTCCTCCATTGCTCCATTGTTTCCCACTGCGCCTCACCTGTTCCCCACTGTTCGAATCTGTTCCCTACATTTCCACAGCTGTTTCCCAAAAGTGCCGCATTCCCCACTGTTCCACTCTGTTCCCCACTGCTCCCAACTATTCCCCTCCATTCAACACATTTCTGCAGTTTTCCCAGTTCCCCATCTGTTCCCTCTGTTCCTCAATGTTCCCATTTGTTCTCCACTATTCTCCACTTTTCCCCAGCTGTCTCCAAGGGTTTCCCACTGTTCCCCACCATTGTCCACCTGTCACACTCTTTCGACCACTGTTCCCCACGTTCTCCACGGTTCACCATCTGATCCCCTCTGCTCTCGCCTGATACCCGCTGATCCCCAGTGTTCACCGTAGATCCCCTCTCTTCCCCATTATTTTGCAATCAGTTTTAAACTGTTCCGCACTGTTCCTCTCAGTTCCCCACTGAACCCCACATTTCTACAATGTTCCCCAATGTTCGCCAGCAGTTCCCGAAAGGTTTCCCTCTGTTTCCCCATTCTCGATTGTTCGCCATCAGTTTCCTACTGTTCCACAGTGCTTTCCACGGTTTTGCTCTGTTCCCCACTGCTCCCCTCTGTTCTTCACTGTTGTGCAGTGTTCCTATCTTTTCCCCACTATTCTACTCTGTTCCTCTCTGATCGCCATTTTCCCCTCAATTCCCCGCTGTTCTCCACTGTTCAGCAGTTTTCCCTGCTGTTCCCATCTTTTCTCTCCATTCCATAATGTTCAACGTGCCCTATCCACCAGCTGTTCCCGAGATGTTCCCCAAATGTTTTCCAATGTTCCTCACTGTTTCCCAATTGCCACACTCTTTTAACCACTCTTCCGCACGATTCGTCATCTTTTCCCCACTGCTCTCCCCTTTTACGCTCTGTTCCCCAACGTTACGAATTATTCACTGTTCCCACTGTTTACCAATGCTCCATTCAGTGCCCCACTGAACCCCAATTCCCCACTTTTCCCCATATTCCCCAGTGTTCCCCACATTTCTTCGCTGTATCCCACTGTTCTTCACCTGTTCTGCAACTGTTCCCCACCAAACTCTACTGTTTCCTATCCGTGTTGCACCTGTTCCCCACAGTTCCTCCCTGCATCCAATCAATTCCACATCTGTTCTCCCTGCTCCCAACTCTTTCCATCTTTTCTCCACTATTCTGAAGTGTTCCCTACTCTTCCCATTTCCTAATTGTTACTGCCTGCTCCCCACTATTCCCCTCCATTCCCCATTGTTCTGCAGTGGTGCTGACCCTTCCAAACTGTTCACCATTTCTTCCACACTGTTCCCCATCCGTTCAAAATTGGTCAACCAGAGGTCCACGCTGTTCCCCAGCAGTTTTCCCTCATTCCACCACTGTTCTCCACTGTTACCCACATTTCCCCACTATTCTGCACTGTTCCCCTAATTTCCCAATCTATTCTCCATTTTCTGCCAAATTTCCCCAAGTTCTCCACAGTTCACCGATCCCCACAGTTCCGAAGCAGTTCAGCACCATTTCACCACTGTTCCATAGTGTTCGCCACATTTCTCCCGCAGTTTCCCACTGCTCCTCACCTCTTCCCCACTGTTCCCTACATGTTCCCTACTGTTCCACAGACGTTTCCCACATTCACCACTGTTCCCCACATAGACTCTATAATGCCCACTATTCACCACAGGTCATTAGCGGTTTCCCACCAGTTCCCCACTACACCCAAGCATTTTCCACTAGTTCCCACTGTTCACATTTCCCCCCAATTCCCCTCATTTCGCAATCTGTTACCCACTTCCCTCACCATTACCCACATTTCCCCAGGTTCTCCACTGTTCGGCATCTGTCCCCACGCTTCTGCAGCATTTCCCCACCATTGCTCCACTGTTTCCTACTGCACCCCACTTGTTCCCCACTGTTCGCCACCTGTTCCCGACTGTTCCACAGCAGTTTGCCACAAGTTCTACAATGTTCCCCATGGATACCCATTTTTTTCCCCATTTCCAAATCTGTTTCCCACTTTTCCCCACTATTCCCCCATTCTCCACAGTTCGCCATCTGTTCCACTCTCTACGCCATTGCATCAAACTGTTTTCCACAGTTCTTCAATGTCCCCCAATTTTAGCCATCTTATCCCATACTGTTCCCCACTATTCCCCACTCATTCTCTCTTTTCACCACCTTTTACACGATTTTGACCACCGTTTGCCGCATTCCCCACTGATCCACTATGTTCCCAACTTTTCTCCACTGTTCCCCCGCTCTCCACACTTCGCAATCTCCCAAGATCCCCACTGACTCAATGTTTTCCCACTGTTCCCCATGGATCCCACTCTGTTTCCCACTTTTCCCCACTGTTCCCTCAGATCCTCATTTTTCTCCGCTACTCCCCAGTATTCTCCTCCATTCACCAATGTTCTGCAGTGTTCCCCACGCTTCCACACTGTTCCCCATGTGTTCTTCACTGTTCTCCACCTGTTCAAAACAGTTTATCCAGAGGTACCCGCTGTTACCCAGCAGATTCACACCATTTCACAACTGTTCCCCACTGTTCACCGTTAGCTCCCCATCTGTTCCACACTGTTCCACACTTGTTCCTCATTCCTCATTGTTACCCCTGTTCCCCACCATTCACCACAATTCACCATCGGTTGCTCATCAGTTTCCCACTGCACCCAAGCAGTTTTCCACCAGTTCCCCACTGTTCACACTGTCCCCCACAATTCCCCTTATTTCCCAATCTGTTCCCCACTTTCCCCACATTTACTCACACTTCCCCAGGTTCTCCACTTTTCGTCATCAATCCCCACTTTTCTGCAGCATTTCCTCACCATTGCTCCACTGATTCCCACTGCTCCCCACCTGTTCCCCACTGTTTGCCATCTGTTCCCTACTGTTCCACAGCTGTTTCCCACAAGTTCCACAATGTACACTATGGATGTCCATTGTTTCCCTCATATCCCAATCTGTTTCCCACTTTTCCCCACTGTTCCCTCGTTCTCCACAGTTCGCCATCTGTTCCACTCTCTACGCCATTGCACCACACTGTTTTCCACCGTTCATCAATGTTCCCCAATTTTAACCAGCTGATCCCACATTGTTCCCTACTGCTCCACTCTGTTCTTCACTGTTGTGCAGTGTTCTATCTGTTCCCCCCTTTTCCACCCTGTTCCCCACTGCTTCCCATTATTCCACTCAGTTCCCCCCTGTTCTCCACTGTTCTCCAGTTTTCCCTGCTGTTCCCATCTTTTCTCTCCATTCCTTAATGTTCAGTGCGCCCTATCCACCAGCTGTTCCAGAGATGTTCCCCAAATGTTTTCCAATGTTCCTCACTGTTCTCCACCTGCCACACACTTTAACCACTCTTCCCCACGATTCGCCGTCTGTTCCCAACTGCTCTCCCCTTTTCCACTCTGTTCCACACTGTGAGGAATTATTCACTGTTCCCCACTGTTCCCCAATTCCCCACTTTTCCCCATATTACCCAGTGTTCCCCACATTTCTTCGCTGTATCCCACTGTTCTTCACCTGTTCTGCAACTGTTCCCCACCAAACTCTACCGTGTTGCACGTGTACCCCACAGTTCCTCCCTGCATCCAATCAGTTCCACATCTGCTCTCCCTGCTACCAACTCTTTCCATCTTTTCTCCACTATTCTGCAGTGTTCCCTACTCTTCCCATTTCCTAATTGTTACCGCCTGCTCCCCACTATTCCCCTACATTCCCCATTGTTCTGCAGTGTTGCGCATGCTTCCAAACTGTTCACCATTTCTTCCACACTGTTCCCCAACTGTTCAAAATTGGTTAACCAGAAGTCCACGCTGTTCCCCAGCAGTTTTCCCTCATTCCACCACTGTTCTCCACTGTTACCCACATTTCCCCACTGTTCTCCACTGTTCCCCTAATTTCCCAATCTGTTCCCCACTTTCTGCCACATTTCCCCAAGTTCTCCACTGTTCACCGATCCCCACAGTTCCGAAGCAGTTCAGCACCATTTCTCCACTGTTCCATAGTGTTCGGCACAGTTCTCCAGCAGTTGTGCATCTCTTCTCCACTGTTTCCCACTGCTCCTCACCTCTTCCCCACTGTTCCCTACAAGTTCCCTACTGTTCCACAGACGTTTCCCACATTCACCACTGTTCCCCACCTAGACTCTATAATGCCCACAATGGAACGTGGGAAACAACTGAGGAACAGTAGGGAACATGTGGGGAATAGTGGGGAATAGATGAGGAGCAATATTCACCACAGTTCATTAGCGGTTTACCACCAGTTCCCCACTGCACCCAAGCATTTTCCACAAGTTCCCACTGTTCACATTTCCCCCCAGTGGAGAAAAGATGGGCAACCGATGGAAAACTGTGGCGAACAGTGCGGAACAGTGGTGAAATGGTGGTGAACTGCTGCAGAACTGTGGGGACTGATGGTGAACAATGGAGAACTTGGGGAAATGTGGCAGAATGTGGGGAACAGATTGGGAAATGAGGGGAACAGTGGAGAACTGTGGGGAACTGTGTGGAACAGTGGAGAACTGTGGTGAAATGGGGAGAACTGCTGGGCAACAGTGGGGACCTCTGGTGAACCTGTTTTGAACAGGTGGGCAACAGTGAGTAACAAATGGTGAACAATGCGGAACCGTGGGGAACACTGCAAAACAATGAGGAATGGAGGAGAATAGTGGGGAGCAGGAAGGAACAGATGTGGAACTGAAGTAGAACAGTGGGGAACAGAGAGTATCAGGGGATAGCAGTAGTTAACTGATGGTTAACCGTGGAGAACATGGAGAACAGTGATCTAAAGAGTTTGACAGGTGTGCAATAATGAGGAACAGTGGGAAACGCTTGGGGGAGAGCTGGGTAAAGTGGAGAATAGTGGGCAACAGAGCAGAACATTGAGGAACAGTGGGAACAGATGGAAAACATTTGAGAAACTGCAGAAAACTGGTGAATAGAGTTGAATAGTGAGGAGCAGTGTGGAACAGAGCAGAACAGTGGGGAGCACTGGGGAACAGCGGGAAACAGATGGCGAACAATGGAGAATGGGGTAACTGAGGGAAACAGTTCGGAAACAGCTGGACAACAGTGGAGAACTTTGGCGAATTGTGGGGATGAGTGGGGAACTGAGAGGAACAGTTGGGAACAGTTGGAAACAGATTGTGAAATAATGAGGAAGTGTGAGGGACAATGGTGAACACTGGGGATCAGAGGGTATCTGGCGAGAGCAGAAGGGATCAGATGGTGAACCGTGAAGGACGTGGGGAACAGTGGTCAAAAGGGTGTGACCAGTGGACAATAGTGGGGAACAGTGGGGAACAGTGTGGGATTAGCTGGTTAAAATTGGGGAACATTGAAGAACTGGAAAACAGTGTGGTGTAATGGCGTAGAGAGTGGAACAGATGGAGAACTGTGGAGAATGTGGGAACAGTGGGGAAAAGTGGGAAACAGATTGGGAAATGAGGGAAACAGTTGGTATCCATTGGGAACATTGTGGACCTTGTGAGAAACAGCTGTGGAACAGTAGGGAACAGATGGCGAATAGTGGGGTACAGGTGAGGAGCAGTGGGAATCAGTGGAGCAATTGTCGGGAAATTCTGCAGAAGAGTGGGGACAGATAATGAACTGTGGAGAACGTGGGGAAATATGGGTAACAGTGGGGAAAGTGGGGAACAGATTGGGAAATGAGGGGAATTGTGCGGGACAGTGTGCACAGTGGGGAACTGGTGCAAAATGCTTGGGCGTAGTGGGGAACTGGTGAAAAACCGATGGTGAACTGTGGTGATAATTGGGCATTATAGAGTCTATGTGGAGAACAGTGAGGAATGTGGGAAACAGCTGTGGAACAGTCAGGAACATTTGGGGAAAAGTGGGAAAGAGGTGAGGAGCAGAGGGAAACAGTGGAGAAGTGATGCGCAACCGATTGAACACTGTGGCGAACAGTGCTGAACAGTGGTGAAATGGTGGTGAACTGCTGCGGAACTGTGGGGACAGGTGAACAATGGCTTCCCCACTATTCACCACAGTTCACCATCGGTTTCCCACCAGTTCCCCACTGCACCCAAGCATTTTCCACAAATTCCAACCTGTTCACAATTTCCCCCACAATTCCCCTCATTTCCCAATCTGTTCCCCACTTTCCCCACCGTTAACCACATTTCCCCAGGTTCTCCAATGTTCGTCATCTGTCCCCACCCTTCTGCAGCAGTACCCCACCATTGCTACACTCTTTCCCACAGCTCCTCACCTGTTCCCCACTGTTCGTCATCTGTTCCCTACTGTTCCACTGTTGTTTCCCACAAGTTCCACACAGTTCCCCTTGGATCCCCACTGTTCCCCGCATTTCCCAATCTATTTCCCCATGTTCTCCTCTGTTCACCATCTGTAAACAGCTGCTCGCCCCTGATTCTCTCTGAGCCCCACTGTTCCACATTATTCCCCTCTGTTCCCCACTGTTCTCCATCAGTTCCACATCTCTTCCTGCCTCCTCCCCACTATACCCCTCCATTCACCATTGTTCTGCAGTGTTCCCCAAGGTTCCACTCTCTTCACCATTTGTTTCTCACTGATTCCCACATATTCAAAACAGGTTCACTAGAAGTCCCCACTGTTCCCCAGCAGTCACCCCCGCCATTTCACCAATGATCCCCACTGGTACCTATCAGTTCCCCATCTGTTTTTCAGTTTCCCACTGCTCCTCACCTGTTCCCCACTGTTCGCTATCTGTTCCCTACTGTTCCACAGCTGTTTCCCAAAAGTTCCACACGGTTCCCCATGGATCCCCACTGCTTCAATCATTTCCCAATCTGTTTCCCACTTTACCCCACACTTCACCCGTTCTTCACATTTTGCCATCTGTTCCACTCTGTAGCCCATTGATCCACACTGTTTCCACATTTCTTCAATGTTCCGCAATTTTAACCAGCTGATCCTCCACTGTTCCCCACTGTTCCCCGCTGTTTCTCTCTGTTCCCCACCTTTCACACAATTTGGACCACTGTTCCCTGCATTCCCCACTGTTCGCTCTCTAGTCCTCACTGCTCCCCACTATTCCCCTGATCACCATTTTCCTGCAGTTTTCCCCAGTTCGCCATCTGTTCCCTCTGTTCCTCAATGTTGCCATCTGTTGCCTTCTGTTGCCCACTATTCTCCACTTCTCCCCAGCTGTCACACACTTTTGACCACTGTTCCCAACGTTCTTAACAATTCACCTTCTGTTCCACACTGCTGTCGCTTGATACCCTCAGATCCCCAGTGTTCACCATTGTTTCTCATTATTTCGTGATCTGTTTCCAACTCTTCCCCACAGTTCCTCTCATTTTCCCACTGATCCCTTCATTTCGTCAATGTTCCCCACTGTTCTCCAACTGTTTCCGAATTGTTTCCCTCTGTTACCCCATTCTCGACGGTTCGCCATCTGTTTCCAACATTGCTCCCCACTGTTCTGCTCTGTTCCCCACTTCTTCCCTCTGTTCTACACTGTTGTGCAGTGTTCACATCTGTTTCCCCCTATTCCACTCTGTCCCCTCTGATCCCCATTATTCCCAATTGTTCCCCGCTGTTCTCCACTGCTCTGCAGTTGTCCCTGCTGTTTCCATCATTTCTCTCCATTCTTTAATTTTCAGTCTCTGTTGCGCTCTATCCACGAGCTGTTCCCGAGATGTTCCCAAATGTTTTCCAATGTTCCTCACTGTGCTACACCTTCCACACAATTTTGGCCACTCTTTCCCACGATTCGCCATCTGTTCACCACTGCTCTCCCCTTTGACGCTCTGTTCCCCACCGTTACGAATTATTCCCCTCTGTTCCCCATTGATCCCTACATTTCTTCACTGTTTCCCACTCTTTAACAATGATGCCTACATTTCACCACTTATTTCTTCAATATTCTCCACCGTTCTCCAGCAGTTCCCGATCATTTTCTCTCTGTTACCCTTTTCTCGAATGTTCGCCATCTGATTCCCTCCGTTCCCCTGTGCTCCCCGATGGAAACAGTGGGGAACAAGTGGCAATCTATGGAAAACGGGTGGAACATTGGATAAGAGTGGATAAATGTGGGGAAACGATAAGAAACATTGGGCAATATGGTGGAGCAGTGGAGAAAAGAGGTCCCCAGCAGTTCCCCACCATTTAATCAATGTACCCAACTGGTATCTATCAGTTCCCCATCTGTTCTACAGTTTCCCACTGCTCCTCACCTGTACCCCAACTGTTCCGCAACTATTCCCCACCAGTTCCCAACGGTTCCGCAGCTTTTTCTCCCAAGTTCCCCACTGACTCGATGTTCCCGCACTGTTCCCCATGGATCCCAAATGGTCCCCTCATTTCCCAATCTGTTCCTCACTTTCCCCACAGTTACCCACATCCATTTGTCCTCACTCTCCTGCAGAAATTCCCTACCATTGCTCCACTGTTTCCCACTGCTCCCCACCTGTTCCCCACTGTTTTCCATCTGTTCCCTACTGTTCCATAGCTGTTTTCTACTAGTTCCACAATGTTCACCATGGATATCCACTGCTTCCCTCATTTACCAATTATTTTCCCACTTTTCCCCACCGTTGCCCCGTTCTCCACAGTTCGCCATCTGTTCCACTCTCTACGCAATTGCACCACACTGTTTTCCACAGCTCTTCAATGTACCCCAATTTTAACCAGCTGATCCCACACTGTTCCCCACTGCCTCACTTTGTTCCCCACCTTTTAGACAATTTCACCACTCTTCCCCACATTCGCCACTGTCCCACACAGTTCCGCACTTCTCCCCACTTTTCTGCACTGTACCCCTGCTACACAGTTCGCTATCCAGTCCCCACTGCTCCTGTTCACCACTTGTCTGCAGTTTCCCCAGTTCCCCATCTGTTCCCTCTGTTCCTCACTGTTGCCATCTGTTGCCCACTATTCCTCAATTTTCCCCAGCTGTCCCCAAAGGTTTCCCACTGTTCCACATTATTGTCCACCTGTCACACTCTTTTGACCACTGTTCCCCACATTCTCCATGGTTCACCATCTGATCCCCACTGCTCTCCCCTGATACCCTCTGATCCCCAGTGTTCACCATTGTTCCCCACTCTTCCACATTATTCCACAATCTGTTTCCAACTGTACCCCACTCTTCCTCTCAGTTCCCCACTGAACCCCACATTTCTTCAATGTTCTCCACTGTTCTCCAGCTGTTCCCGAAATGTTTCCCTCTGTTACCCCATTTTCCATTGATCGCCCCGTTTCCCACACTTCCCCAGTGCTCCCCACTCTTCTGTTCTGTTCCCCACTGCTCCCCTCTGCTCTTCACTGTTGTGCAGTGCTCCCATCTGTTTCCCCCCCTATTCCACTCTGTTCCCCGCTGTTCTCCACTGTTCTGCAGTTTCAACTGCTGTTCTAATCTTTTCTCTCCATTCCTTAATGTTCAGTGCACCCTATCCACCAGCTGTTCCCGAGATGTTCCCTAAATGATTTCCAATGTTCCTCACTGTTCCCCACCTGCCACAAACATTTGACCACTCTTCCCTACGATTCGCCATCTGTTCCCCACGGCTCTCCACTTTTACGTTCTGTTCCCACTGTTACGAATTATTCCCCTCTGTTCTCAATTATTCCCTAGTTCTTCGCTATTCCCCACTCTTTACCTATTCTCCCTACAGTTCCCCACTGTTCCCCAGTTCCCCAACATTTCACATACTCCCCACTGTTCCCCACATTTCTTCGCTGTATTCCAATGTTCTTCACCTGTACTCCAACTGTTCCCCACCAATTTCTACTGTTTCCCAGCAGTTTCCCATCTGTTCCCCACAGTTCCTCCCTGCATCCAATCAATTCCACATCTGTTCCCCCTGCTCCCTACTCTTTCCGTCTTTTCTCTACCATTCTGCAGTGTTCCCTACAGTTCCCATTTCCTAATTGTTACTGCCTGCTCCCCACTATTCACCTCCATTCCCCATTGTTCTGCAGTGTGCCGCACGTTTCCAAACTGTTCACCATTTCTTCCACACTGTTCCCCATCCATTCAAAATTGGTTAAGCAGAGGTCCACGCTGTTTCCCAGCAGTTGTCCCTCATTCCACCACTGTTCTCCACTGTTACCCACATTTCCACACTGTTCTCCCCTGTTCCCCTAATTTCCCCATCTGTTCCCCACTTTCCCCACAGTTAACCACATTTCCCCAGGTTCTCCACTGTTCGTCATCTATCCCCACTCTTCTGCAGCAGCTCCCCACCATTGCTCCACTCTTTACCACTGCTCCTCGCCTGTTCCCCACTGTTCGATATCTGTTCCCTACTGATCCACTGTTGTTTCCCACAAGTTCCACACGGTTCCCCATAGATCCCCACTGTTTCCCTCATTTCCCAATCAGTTTCCCACTTTTCCCCACTCTTCCCCCATTCTCCACATTTCGCCATCTGTTCCACTCAGTACCCCATTGCTCAACACTGTTTCCACATTTCTTCAATGTTCCGCAATTTGAACCAGCTGATCCCAAACTGTTCCCCACTGTTCCCCACTGTTTCTCTCTGTTCCCCACCTTTCACACAAGTTTGACCACTGTTCCCTGCATTCCCCACTGTTCGCTATCTATTTCCCACTGCTCCCCACTGTTCCCTGTTCACCACTTCTCTTCTGTTTTCCCCTGTTCCCCATCTGTTCCCATTGTTCCTCAATGTTGCCATCTATTGCCTTCTGTTGCCCACTATTCTCCACTTCTGCCCAGCTGTCACACACTTTTGACCACTGTTCCCCAAGTTCTTAACGGTTCACCATCTGTTCCCCACTGCTCTTGCCTGATACCCTCAGATCCCCAGTGTTCACCATTGATTCTCATTATTTCGCTATCTGTTTCCAACTCTTCCCCACTGTTCCTCTCATTTCCCCACTGATCCCTTCATTTCGTCAATGTTCCCCACTGTTCTCCAACTGTTTCCGAATTGTTTCCCTCTGTTACCCCATTCTCGACGGTTCGCCATCTGTTTCCTACTGTTCCCCATTGCATCACACTGTTCTGCTCTGTTCCCCACTTTTCCCCTCTGTTCTACACTGTTGTGCAGCGTTCCCATCTGTTCCCCCCGTTCGAACTCTGTGCTCTTCTGATCCCCAATATTCCCCTTTGTTCCGCACTGTTCTCCACTGATCTGCACTTTTCCCTGCTGTTCCCATCTTTTCTCTCCATTCCTTAATGTTCAATCTCTGTTGCGCTCTATCCACGAGATGTTCCCGAGATGTTCATCAAATGTTTTCCAATGTTCCTCACTGTTCTACACCTTCCACACACTTTCCCACAATTCGCTATCTGTTCAACACTGTTCTCCCCTTTTACGCTCTGTTCCCCACTGTTACGAATTATTACCCTCTGTTCCCCATTCATCCCTACAGTTCTTCACTGTTTCCCACTGTTTACCAATGCTGCCTACATTTCACCACTGATCCCCACATTTCTTCAATGTTCTCCACCGTTCTCCAGCTGTTCCCGATCTGTTTCTCTCTGTTACACCTTTATCGAATGTTAGCCATCTGTTTCCCACCATTCCCCAGTGCTCCCCGAGGGAAACAGTGGGGAACAGGTGGCGAACTATGGAGAATGGGTGGAACATTGGAAAACAGTGGATACATGTGGGGAAACGATAAGAAACATTGGGCATTATTGTGGAGCAGTTGAGAAAAGAGGACCCCAGCAGTTCCCCACCATTTAATCAATGTACCCAACTGGTATCTATCAATTCCCCATCTGTTCTACAGTTTCCCACTGCTCCTCACCTGTACCCCAACTGTTTCCCAACTGTTCCCCACCAGTTCCCAACAGTTCCGCAGCTTTCTCTCCCACGTTCCCCACTGACTGGATGTTCCCCCACTGTTCCCCATGGATCTCAAATGTTCCCCTCATTTCCCAATCTGTACCCCATAGTTACTTACACTTCCCCAGGTTCGTCATCTGTCCTCACACTTCTGCAGCATTTCCCTACCATTGCTCCACTGTTTCACACTGCTCCCCACCTGTTACCCACTGTTTACCATCTGTTCCCTACTGTTCCACAGCATTTTCCTACAAGTTCCACAATGTTCACCTTGGATTTCCACTGTTTCCCTCATTTACCAAATATTTTCCCACTCTTCCCCACTGTTCCCCCGTTCTCCACAGTTCGAAATTTGTTCCACTCTCTACGCCATTGCACCACACCGTTTTCCACAGTTCTTCAATGTTCCCCAATTCTAACCGGCTGATCCCACACTGTTTCCCACTGCTTCACTTTGTTCCCCACCCTTTAGACAATTTTCACCACTATTCTCCACTTTTCCCCAGCTATCCCCAAAGCTTTCCCATTGTTCCATATTATTGTCCACCTGTCACACTCTTTTGACCACTGTTCTCAAATTTCTCCACGATTCACCATCTGATCCCCACTGTTCTCCCCTGATACCCACTGATCCCAACTCTTCTTCCCCACTCTTCCCCATTATTCCGCATTCTGTTTCCAACTATTCCCCACTCTTCCTCTCAGTTCCCCACTGATCCCCACTTTTATTCAATGTTCTCCACTGTTCTCCAGCTGTTCCCGAACTGTTTCACTTTGTTACCCTATTCTTCATTGATCACTATCTGTTTCCCACTGTTACCCAGTGCTCCCCACTGTTCTGTTCTGTTCCCCATTGCTCCCCTCTTTTCTTCACTGTTGTGCAGTGTTCCCATCAGATCCCCCCCACCTATTCCACTCTGTTCCCTGCTGTTATCCACTGTTCTGCAGTTTCAACTGCTGTTCCAATCTTTTCGCTCCATTCCTTAATGTTCAGTTTCAACTACTGTTCCCGAGATGTTCCCCAAATGATTTCCAATCTTCTTCACTGTTCCCCACCTGCCACAAACTTTTGACCACTCTTCCCTACGATTCGCCATCTGTTCCCCACTGCTCTCCCCTTTTACGTTCTGTTACCACTGTTACGAATTGTTCCCCTCTGTTCTCAATTTATACCTAGTTCTTCGCTATTCCCCACTGTTTACCTATGCTCCCTACAGTTCCCCACTGTTCCCCAGTTCCCCAACATTCCCCATATTCCCCACTATTCCCACTATTCTTCACCTGTTCTGCAACTGTTCCCCAACAATTTCTACTGTTTCCCAGCAGTTTCCGATGTGTTCCCCACAGTTCCTCCCTGTATCCAACCAGTTCAACATCTGTTCCCCCTGCTCCCTACTGTTTCCCTCTTTTTTCCACCATTCTGTAGTGTTGCCTAATGTTCCCATGTCCTAATTGTTACAGCCTGCTCCACACTATTCATCTCCATTCCCCATTGTTCTGCAGTGTTCCCCTCACTTCCAAACTGTGCACCATTTCTTCCACACTGTACCCCATCCGTTAAAAATAGGTTAACCAGAGGTGCCTGCTGTTCCCCAGCAGTTCCCACCCATTTCACCACTGTTCCCTGGTTCCCCACAGTTCCGCAGCAGTTCAACACCATTTCCCACTGTTCCGCATTGTTCACCACAGTTTTCCATAAGTTGCGCATCTCTTCTCCACTGTTTCCCACTGCTGCTTACCTCTTTCCCACTGTTCCCCACTTGTTCCCTACTCTTCCACAGCTGTTTCCCACGTTAACCACTGTTCCCCCACATCGACTCAATAATGCCCAATATTCACCACAGTTCACCTTCGGTTTTTCACCTGTTCCCCACTACACCAATCATTTTCTACCAGATTCCCACTGTTAACACTGTCCCCCACAATTCCCCTCATTTTCCAATCTGTTCCCCACTTTCCCCACAGTTACCCACACTTCCCCTGGTTCTCCACTGTACGTCATCTGTCCCCACTCTTCTGCAGCAGTTCCCCACCATTGCTCCACTCTTGCCCACCGCTCCTCACATGTGTCGCACTGTTCGACATCTGTTCCCTACTGTTCCACTGTTGTTTCCCACAAGTTCCACACGGTTCCCCATGGATCCCCACTGTTTCCTTCATTCCCAATCTGTTTCCCCATGTTCTCCACTGTTCACCATCTGTAAACCACTGCTCTCCCCTGCTACTCTCTGAGCCCCACTCTTCCACATTATGCTCCTCTGTTCCCCACTGTTCTCCATCAGTTTCACATCTGTTCCTGCCTCCTCCCCACTATACCCCTCCATTCACCATTGTTCTGTAGTGTTCCCCAAGTTTCCACTCTGTTCACCATTTGTTTCACACTGATTCCCAACTGTTCAAAACACGTTGACCAGAAGTCCCCACTATTCCCCTGCAGTTCCCACCCATTTCACCAATGTTCCCCACTGGTACCTATCAGTTCCCCATCTGTTTTCCAGTTCCCACTGCTCCTCACCTATTCCCCACTGTTCGCTATCTATTCCCCGCTGTTCCCCACTATTCCCCTGTTCACCATTTTTGTGCAGTTTTCCCCGGTTCCCCATCTGTTCCCCCTGTTCCTCAATGTTGCCATCTGTTGCCTTCTTTCGCCCACTATTCTCCACTTCTCCCCAGCTGTCACACACTTTTGACCACTGTTCCCCACGTTCTTAACGGTTCACCATCTGTTCCCCACCGCTCTCGCCTGATACCCTCAGATCCCCAGTGTTCACCATTCTTTCCCATTATTTTGCCATCTGTTTCCAACTCTTCCCCACTGTTCCTCTCATTTCCCCACTGATCCCCTCATTTCATCAATGTTCCCCACTGTTCTCCAGCTGTTTCCGAATTGTTTCCCTCTGTCACCCCATTGTCGACTGTTCGCCATCTGTTTCCTACATTGCTCCAGACTGTTCTACTCTGTTCCCCACTTCTCCCATCTATTCTACACTGTTGTGCAGTTTTCCCATCTGTTCCCCCTATTCCACTCTGTTCTGCTCTGCTCCGCATTATTCCCCTTTGTTCCCCGCTGTTCTCCACTGTTCTGCAGTTATCCCTGCTGTTCCCATCTTTTCTCTCCATTCTTTAATGTTCCGCTCTATCCACGAGCTGTTCCCGAGATGTTCACCAAATGATTTCCAATGTTCCTCACTGTTCCCCACCTTCCACACAATTTTGACCACTCTTCCCCACGATTCGCCATCTGTTCACCACTGCTCTCCCCTTTTACGCTCTGTTCCCCACTGTTACGAATTATTCCCCTCTGTTCCCCATTGATCCCTACATTTCTTCACTGTTTCCCACTCTTTAATAATGATGCCTACATTTCACCACTTATTTCTTCAATATTCACCACCGTTCTCCAGCTGTTCCCAATCTGTTTCTCCCTGTTACCCCTTAAATGATTGTTCGCCATCTGTTTCCCCGAGGGAAACAGTGGGGAACAGTGGGCGAACTATGGAGAACGCGTGGAATATTGGATAACAGTGGATATATGTGGAGAAACGAGAAGAAACATTGGGGAATATTGTCGAGCAGTGGAGGAAAAAGGTCCCCAGCAGTTTCCCACCATTTAATCAATGTACACAACTGATATCTATCAGTACCCCATCTGTTCTACAGTTTTCCACTGGCCCTCACCTGTACCCGAACTGTTCTCCAACTGTTCCCCACCAGTTCCCAACGGTTCCGCAGCTTTTTGTCCCAAGTTCCCCACTGACAAGATGTTCACCCACTGTTCCCCATGGATCCAAAATGCTCCCTCATTTCCCAATCTGTTCCCCACTTTCCCCACATTTACCCACACTTCCCCAGGTCCTCCACTGTTCGTCATCTGTTCTCACTCTTCTGCAGCAATTCCCTACCATTGCTCCACTGTTTCCCACTGCTCCCCACTGTTTACCATCCGTTCCCTACTGTTCCACAGCTGTTTCCTACAAGTTCCACAATGTTCCCCATGTATACCCACTGTTTCCCTCATATACCAATTCTTTTCCCACTTTTCCCCGCTTTTCCCCCGTTCTCCACAGTTCGCCATCAGTTCCACACTCTACGCCATTGCACCACACTCTTTTCCACATTTCTTCAATGTTATCCAATTTTAACCAGCTGATCCCACACTGTTCTCCACTGTTCCCCACTGTTTCTCCCTGTTCCCCACCTTTTACACAATTTTTACCACTGTTGCCTACATTGCCCACTGTTCAAATCTGTTTCCCAGTGCTCCTCACTTTTCTCCACTGTACCCCCGCTCCACAGTTCGCTATCCATTCCACTCTGCTCCCCACCTTTCCCCTCTCTTCACCTCTTTTCTGCAGTTTTCCCCAGTTCCCCATCTGTTGCCTCTGTTCCTCAATGTTGCCATCTGTTGCCCACTATTCTCCACTTTTCCCATCTCTTCTCCAAACGTTACACACTGCTCCTCAGTATTCCCACCTGTCACACTCTAAAGAAGGTTTAACACTGATGAACTTTGACAGATACTGTGAACCCAGTTTCACAGTTGGAAGAAGGTTTAATATTGATGAACTGTGTCACATACTGTTACACGAAGTTCAGAGTGCGAAGAAGGTTTAACAGTGATGAACTGTAGCACATACTGTTACACTAGTTTCACAGTGGGGAAAATGTTAAACAGTGATTAACTGTTTCTGACAGTGTTACACCAGGTTCACAGTGGGGAGAATGTTTAACAGTGATGAACTCTGTAAGGTACAGTGACCTCTGTTTCACAGTGTGGAGAATGTTTAACCATATTGAACTTGGTCAGATAATTTTACACTAGGTTTAGAGTGGGGAGAATGCATAATAGTGATGAACGGTGTCAGATACTGTTACACCAGGCACATAGTTTGAAGAGGGTTTAACGGTGATGAATTCTTTAAGATGCTGTTACACCAGGTTCACAGTGGGGAGAAGGTTTAACAGTGATGAACTGTGTCACATACTGTTACACCAGGTTCACAGTGGGCAGAAGGTTCAACAGCGATGAACTGTGTGACATACTCTTACATGAGGTTCACAGTGGGGAGAAGATTTAACATTAATGAAATTTTCAAATACTGTTATACCAGGTTCGCGGTCCGGAGATGGTTTACCTGTGATGAACCGTTTCAGATATTGATACAACAGGTTCAGAGTGCGGAGTATGTATAACAGTGTTTTACTGTGTCAGATATTGTTACACCAGGCTCACAGTGGGGTGTATGTTTAACAGTGATGAACTGAGTCAGATACTGTTACACCAGGATCTCTGTGCGAAGAAGGTTTAAGAGTGATGAAATGTGTCAGACACTGTTACTCAAGGCTCACACTGGTGAGAAGGTTCAACAATGATGAACTTTGTCAGATACTGTGACCCCACTTTCAAAGTGGGGAGATGTTGTAATGTTAAATCAGGTTCACAGTGAGGAGATGGTTTAACAGTGATGAACCATTTCAGATACTGTTACAACAGGTTGACAGTGCGGAGAATGTATAACAGTAATTAACTGTGTGAGATATTGTTACACCAGGCTCACAGTGGTGAGAAGGTTTATAAGAGATTAACTGTTTCAGATACCTTTACACGAGATTCACTGTGGGGTGAAGGATTAACAGTGATTAACTGTTTCTGACTGTGTTACACCAGGTTCACAGTGGGGAGAATGTTTAACAGTGATGAACTGTGTCAGATGCTGTTACATCAGGTTCGCAGGGGGGAGAAAGTTTAACAGTGAGGGACTGTGTCAGATACTGTTACGCCAAGTTCACAGTGGGAACAGGGGAATAGTGGGGAGCATTGGGGAATAGATAGCGAACTGTGGCGAGCGGGGGAAGAGTGGGGAACATAGTTCAACAGTGGGGAATGCAGAGAACAGTGGTCAAAATTGTGTAAAAGTTTGGGAACTGAGAGAAACAGTGGGGAACAGTGGGGAACAGTGAGGGATCAGCTGGTTAAAATTGCGGAACTTTGAAGAAATGTGGAAACAGTTTGGTGCAATGGGGTACAGAGTGGAACAGATGGCAAAATGTGGAGAACGGGGGAAGAGTGGGGAAAATTGGGAAACGGTTTGGGAAAAGAGGGAAACAGTGGGGATCCATGGGGAACCGTGTGGAACTTGTTTGAAACACCTGTGGAACAGTAGGAAACAGATGGCGAATAGTGGGGTACAGGTGGGGAGCAGTGGGAATCAGTAGAGCAATGGTGGGAAAATGTGGCACAAGAATGGGGACAGATGATGAACAGTGGAGAACCTGGGGAAATGTGGTTAACTGTGGGTAAAGTGGGGAACAGATTTGAAAATGAGGGGAATTGTGGGGGACAGTGTGAACTGTGGTGAAGTGGTGGAAAATGCTTGGGCGTAGTGGTGAACTGGTGAAATACTGCTGGTGAACTGTGGTGAATATAGAGTCCATGTGGTGAACAGTGGGTAACGTGGGAAACAGCTGTGGAACAGTAGGGAACATGTGGGGAACAGTGGGAAAGAGGTGAGCAGCAGTGGGAAACAGTGGAGAAGTGATGCGCAACTGATGGAGAACTGTGGCGAACAGTGCGGACAGTGGTGAAATGGTGGTGAACTGCTGCGGAACTGTGGGGAACCGGAGAACAGTGGAGAACTTGGGGAAATGTGGCAGAAAGTGGGGAACAGATTGGGAAATGAGGGGAACAGTGGAGAACAGTGGGGAAATGTGGGGAACAGTGGAGAACAGTGGTGAAATGGGTGGGAAATGCTGGGAAACAGCAGGGACCTCTGGTTAACCTATTTTTAACGGATGGGGTGCAGTGTGGAAGAAATGGTGAACAGTTTGGAAGTGTGGGGAAGACTGCAGAACAATGGGGAACGGAGGGGAATAGTGTGGAGAAGGTGGTAACTATTAGGAAATGGGAACAGTAGGGAAAACTGCAGAATGGTGGAGAAAAGAGGGAAACAGTAGGGAGCAGGGGGAACAGAAGTGGAACTGATTGAATGCAGGGAGGAACTGTGGGGAACAGATGGGAAACTGCTGGGAGACAGTAGAAATTAGTGGGGAACAGTTGCAGAACAGGTGAAGAACAGTGGGATACAGCGAAGAAATGTGGAGAACAATGGGGAATATGGGGAAAGTTGGGGAACTGGGGAACAGTGGGGAACTGTAGGGAGCATAGGTAAACAGTGGGGAATAGCGAAGAACTAGGGATCAATTGAGAACAGAGGGGAATAATTCGTAACAGTGGGAACAGAACTTTAAAGGGGAGAGCAGTGGGGAACAGATGGCTAATCAT
The DNA here is from genome assembly GCF_036971445.1 of Narcine bancroftii. Classification (NCBI taxonomy): domain Eukaryota; kingdom Metazoa; phylum Chordata; class Chondrichthyes; order Torpediniformes; family Narcinidae; genus Narcine; species Narcine bancroftii. Next base: position 48,706,293 of record NC_091481.1, on the reverse strand, counting down.
AGGGAAGAGTGGTCAAAAGTTTGTGGCAGGTGGGGAACAGTGAGGAACATTGGAAATTATTTGGGGAACATATCGGGAACAACTTGTGGATAGGGTGCACTGAACATTAAGGAATGGAGAGAAAAGATTGGAACAGCAGTTGACACTGCAGAACGGAGGAGAACAGCGGGGAGCAGAGTGGAATAGGGGGGGACTGATGGGAGGACTGCACAACAGTGAAGAACAGGGGGGAGCAGTGGGGAACAGAACAGAACAGTGGGGAGCACTGGAGAACAGTGGGCAACAGGGCGATCAATGGAGAATGGGGTAACAGAGGGAAACAGTTCGGAAACAGCTGGAGAACAGTGGAGAATATTGAAGAAATGTGGGTATCAGTGGGGAACTGAGAGGAAGAGTGGGAAACAGTTGGAAACAGATTGCGGAATAATTAGGAATAGTGGGGAACAATGGTGAACACTGGGATCTGAGGGTATCAGGGGAGAGCAGTGGGATCAGATTATGAACCTTGGAGAACGTGGGGAACAGTGATCAAAAGAGTGTGACAGGTAGACAATAATGGGGAACAGTGGGAAACATTTAGGGACAGCTGGGGAGAAGTGGAGAATAGTGGGCAACGGATGGCAACATTGTGGAACAGATGGAACAGATGGGGAATTGGGAAAACTGCAGAATAGTGGTGAACAGGTTAATAGTGGGGAGCAGTGGGGAATGGATAGCAAAATGTGTAGCGGGGGTAGACAGGAGAAAAGTGGGGAGCAGTGCGGAACACTGTGGGACAGTGGAGAATGTGTGGAAGAGTGGTCAAATTGTCTAAAAGGTGGGGAACATAGTGAAGCAGTGGGGAACAGTGTGGGATCAGCTGGTTGGAATTGGGGAACATTTAAGAACTGTGGAAAACAGTAGGGTGCAATTGCGTAGAGAGTGGAACAGATGGCGAACTGTGGAGAACGGGGGAACAGTGGGGAAAAGTGGGAAAAAAATGGTAAATGAGGGAAACAGTGCATATCCATGGTGAACATTGTGGAACTTGTAGGAAACAGCTGTGGAACAGTGGGGAACAGGTGGGGAGCAGTGGGAAACAGTGGAGCAATGGTAGGGAATTGCTGCAGAAGTGTGAGAACATATGACGAACATTGGAGAACCTGGGGAAATGTGGGTAACTGTGGGGAAAGTGGGGAACAGATTGGGAAATGAGGGGAACATTTGGGATCCATGTGGAACAGTGGGGGAATATCGAGTAAGTGGGGAACTTATGAGTAAAAGCTGCTGAACCGTTGGGAACTGGTGGGGAAGAGTTAGGGAACAGTTGGGGTACAGGTGAGGAGCAGTGCGAAACTAGAACAGATGGGGAACTGATAGATACCAGTTGGGAACATTGATTAAATGGTGGGGAACTGCTGGGGACCACTTTTCTCCGCTGCTCCACAATATTCCCTAATGTTTCTTATCGTTTCCCCACATTTATCCACTGTTATCCAATGTTCCACCCGTTCTCCATAGTTCGCCAACTGTTCCCCATTGGTTCCCTCGGGGAGCACTGGGGAACGGTGGGAAACAGATGGCTAACGATCGAGAAAGTGTTAACAGGGAGAAACAGATCGGGAACAGCTGGAGATCGGTGGAGAACATTGAGGAAATGTGGGGATCAGTTTACCAGCATTGGTAAACAGTGGGAAACAGTGAAGAACTGTAGGGATCAATGGGGAACAGAGGGGAATAATTCGTAACAGTGGGGAACATAGCGTAAAAGAGGATGGCGAATCGTGGGAAAGAGTGGTCAAAAGTGTGTGGAAGGTGGGGAACAGTGATGAACATTGGAAAACATTGGGTGAACATCTCGGGAACAGCTCGTGGATAGAGCGCAACAGAGATTGAAGATTATGGAATGGAGAGAAAAAATGGGATCAGCTGGGAAAACTGCAGAACAGTGGAGAACAGCGTGGAACAAAGGGGAATAATAGGGAGCAGAGGGGAACAGAGTGGAATAGGGGGGAACAGATGGGAACAGTGCACAACAGTGTAGAACAGAGGGTAGAAGTGGGGAACAGAGCAGAAAGTGGGGAGCAGTGTAGGAAACAGAAGGCGAACAGTCGAGAATGGGGTAATAGAGGGAAACAATTCGGAAAAAGCTGGAGAACAGTGTGGAACATTGACGAAATGAGGGGATCAGTGGGGAAATGAGAGGAACAGTGGGGAAGAGTTGGAAACAGATGGCGAAATATTGGGAAACAATGGTGAACACTGGGGATCTGAGGGTATCAGGCGAGAGCAGTGGGGAACAGATGGTGAACCGTTAAGAACGTGGGGAACAGTGGTCAAAAGTGTGTGACAGGTGGTGAGAAGGGGAGAATAGTGGGCAACAGAAGGCAACAGATGGCAACATTGAGGAACAGAGGCAACAGATGGGGAACTGGGGAAAAGTGCAGAAAAGTGGTGAACAGAGGGAATTAGTGGGGAGCAGTGGGGAATAGAGTGGAATAGTGGAGAATGCGGGGAACAGTGGGTAACAGTGATCAAAAGTGTGCAACAGAGGCAACAGATGGGGAACTGGGGAAAACTGCAGAAAAGTGGTGAAGAGAGGGGAATAGTGGGGAGCAGAGTGGAATGCATACCGAACTGTGGTGCGGGGGTGCAGTGCAGAAAAGTGGGGAGCAGTGGGGAACAGAATTGAACAGTGGGAAATATGGGGAACAGTGGTAAAAATTATGTAAAAGGTTGGGAACAGAGAGAAACAGTGGGGAACAGTGGGGAACAGTGTGGGATCAGCTGGTTAAAATTGGGTAACATTGAAGAACTGTGGAAAATAGTGTGGTGCAATGGCGTAGAGAGTGGAACAGATGGCGAACTGTGGAGAACGGGGTAAAAGTGGAAAACAGATTGGGAAATGAGGAAAACAGTGGGTATCCATGGGGAACATTGTGGAAATTATGGGAAACAGCTGTGGAACAGTAGGGAACAGATGGCGAACTGTGAGGAACAGGTGAGGAGCAGTGGGAAACTGGTGAAAAGATGGAGAACTGATAGTTACCAGTGGGGAACATTGATGATTTGGGGTTGGGGGGGACTGCTGAGGAACATTTGAAACTTCTGGTGAACCTGATTTGACGAGGTGGGAAACAGTGAGAAACAAACGATGAACAGATTGGAACCTTGTGACACACTGCCGAACAATGGTGAATGGAGGAGTATAGTGGGGAGCAGGCAGGAACAGATGTGGAAATGGTACCCACTGGTACCTATCAGTTCCCCATCTTTTCACCAGTTTCCCACTGCTCCTCACCTGTTCCTCACAGTTTGCCTTGTGTTCCCTACTGTTCCACAGCTGTTGCCTCTGTTACACACTTTTGATCACTGTTACCCACTGTTCCCGTCATTCTCCACTGTACCACTCTGTTCCCCACTGCTCCCCATTAATTCCCTCTGTTCACCACTTTTCTGCAGTGTTTCCCATCTTTTGCCTCTGTTCCTCAATGTTGCCATCTGTTGCCCACTATTCTCCACTTTTCCCATCTCTTCACCAAACGTTACACACTGCTCCTCCCTATTCCCACCTGTCACACTCTAAAGAAGGTTTAAGTGTGATAAACTTTGACAGATATGGTGAACCCGGTTTCACAGTGGGAAGAAGGTTTAATATTGATGAACTGTGTCACATACTGTTACACTAGGTTCACAGTGGGAAAAATGTTAAACAGTGATTAACTGTATCTGACAGTGTTGCACCACGCTCACAGTGGGGAGAATGATGAACTCTGTAAGGTACTGTGACCCCAGGATTAAGTGGGGAGAAAGTTTAACAGTGATTAACTGTGTCAGTTACTGTTACACCAGGTTCGCAGTGGGGAGAACATTTAACAGTGAGGAACTATGTCAGATGCTGTTACACCAAGTTCATAGTGGGTAGAAGGAGCTGCGATAGATAGTATTACACCAGGATCTCTGTGCAGAGAATGTTTAACAGTGATGAACTGTGTCAGAGACTGTTTCACAAGGCTCACAGAGGTGAGACGGTTTAACAGTGATGAAATTTGTCAGATTCTGTCACCCTAGTTTCACAGAGGGGAGGAAGTTTAACATTGATGAACTGTGTCACATACTGTGTTACACCAGGTTCACAGTGGGGAGAAGGTTTAACAGTAATGAACTATTTCAGATACTGTTACACAAGGTTCACGGTTCGGATCAGGTTTAACAGTGATGAACTGTGTCAGATACTGTTACACCAGGATCTCTGTGCGGAGGAGGTTAAACAGTGATGAACTGTGTCAGATTCTGTTACACGAAATTCACAGTGGGGAGAAGGATTAACATTAATGAGTTGTGTCAGATAGTTTGGCACTAGGATCTCTGTGCTGAGAAGATTTAACAGTGATAACCCTGTCAAATACCATTACAAAAGGTTCACAGTGGTGAGAAGGTTTAACAGTGATGAACTTTTTCAGATACTGTTGTACCAGGTTCACAGTGGTGAGAAGAATCAACAGTGATGAACTGTGTTATATACTGTTACCCCAGTATCACAATGAGGAGCAGGTTTAACAGTGATGAACTGTGTCACATTCTGTTACACCAGGTTCACAGTGGGGAAAATGTTTAACAGTGATTAACTGTGTCTGATAGTGTTACACCAGGCTCACTGTGGCGAGAAGGTTTAACACTGATGAACTTTGTCATATACTGCGACCCCAGTTTCAAAGTGGGGAGAAGGTTTAACATTGATGAACTGTGTCACAGACAGTTAAACCAGGTTCACATTGGGGAGAAGGTTCAACTGTAATGAACTCCGTCACAAACTCTTACAACATGTTCACAGTGGTGAGAAGGTTTAACAGTGATGAACTTTTTCAGATACTGTTACACCAGGTTCACAGTGGTGAGAAGGATCAACAGTGATGAACTGTGTCATCTACTGTTACCCCAGTATCACAATGGGGAGCAGGTTTAACAGTGATGAACTGTGTCACATTCTGTTACACCAGGTTCACAGTGGGGAAAATATTTAACAGTGATTAACTGTGTCTGATAGTGTCCCACCAGGCTCACTTTTGGGAGAATGTTTAACAGTGATGAACTGTGTCAGATACTGTGAACCCAGTTGCACAGTGCCGAGAAAGTTTAACAGTGATGAACTTGGTCAGATACCGTTACTCCAGGTTCACATTCGGGAGAATGTTTAACAGTGGTGAACTGTGTCAGATACTGTGACCTCAGTTTGACAGTGCGGAGAAGGTTTACCCGTGATGAAATTAGTCAGATACTGTTACACTAGGTTTACAGTGGGGTGAATGTAGAATAGTGATGAACAGTGTCACATACTGCGACACCAGTTACACCAGTTTCACTGTAGGGAGAATGTTTAACAGTGATGAACTCTTTCTGATCCTGTGACCCCAGTTTCACAATGGGGAGAATGTTTAACACTGATGAACTTTGTCAGAAACTGTGACCGCAGTTTCAAAGTGGGGAGAAGGTTTAACATTGATAAACCGTGTCACAGACAGTTAAATCTGGTTCACATTGGGGAGAAGATTCAACAGTGATGAACTGTTTCAGATACTGTTACGCCATGTTCACAGTGGGTAGAAGGTTCAACAGTGATTAACTGTTTCAGATACTGCGACGCCAGTTTTAAAGTGGGGATAATGTGTAACATTGATGAACTGTGTCACAGACAGTTAAACCACGTTCACAGTGGGGAGAATCTTCAACAGTGATGAATTGTGTTACATACACTAACACCAGGTTCACAGCGGTGAGAATGTTCAACAGTGATTAACTGTTTCGGATACTGTTACACCAGGTTCACGGTGCGAAGATGGTTTAACAGTTGTGAAATGTGTCAGATTCTGTTACGCAAGGTGCACAGTGGTGAGAAGGTTTAACAGTGATGAACTTTTTCAGATACTGTTACACAAGGCTCACAGTGCGTACAAGGTTTAACAGTGATGAAATGTTTCAGATCCTGCGACCCCAGTTTCACAATGGGGAGAATGATTAACCGTGATGAACTTGTTCAGATACTGTAACTCCAGGTTCACATTCGGGAGAATGTTTGACAGTGGTGAACTGTGTCAGATACAGTAACCTCAGTTTTACAGTGCGGAGAAGGTTTACCGTGATGAACTTAGTCAGTGTGGGGTCAGTGTGGGGTGAATGTATAATAGTGATGAACGGTGTCGCATACTTTTACACCAGGTTCACTGTAGGGGGAAGGTTTAACACTGATGAACTTTGTCACAGACAGTTAAACCAGGTTCACAGTGAGGAGAAGGTTCAACAGTGTTCAACTGTGTCACATACTCTTACAACAGGTTCACAGTGGGGAGCAGGTTTAACAGTAATAATCCTTTTAAGATCCTGTGACAACAGGTTCACAGTGTGGGGAATGTATTACAGTGATTAACTGTGTCAGATATTGTTACACCAGGCTCACAGTGGGTGGTGTATGTTTAACAGAGATGAACTGAGTCAGATACAGTTAAACCAGGTTCACAGTGGGGAGAAGGTTCAACTGTGATGAACTGCGTCACAAACTCTTACAACAGGTTCACAGAGTTGAGAAGGCTTAACAGTGATGAACTTTTTCAGATACTGTTACACCAAGTTCACATTGGTGAGAAGGATCAACAGTGATGAACTGTGTCATATACTGTTTCCCTAGTATCACAATGGGGAGCACGTTTAACAGTGATGAACTGTGTCACATACAGTTAAACCAGGTTCACAGTGGGGAGAAGGTTCAACAGTGATGAACTGTGTTATATACTGTTACCCCAGTATCACAATGAGGAGCAGGTTTAACAGTGATGAACTGTGTCACATTCTGTTACACCAGGTTCACAGTGGGGAAAATGTTTAACAGTGATTAACTGTGTCTGATAGTGTTACACCAGGCTCACTGTGGCGAGAAGGTTTAACACTGATGAACTTTGTCATATACTGCGACCCCAGTTTCAAAGTGGGGAGAAGGTTTAACATTGATGAACTGTGTCACAGACAGTTAAACCAGGTTCACATTGGGGAGAAGGTTCAACTGTAATGAACTCCGTCACAAACTCTTACAACATGTTCACAGTGGTGAGAAGGTTTAACAGTGATGAACTTTTTCAGATACTGTTACACCAGGTTCACAGTGGTGAGAAGGATCAACAGTGATGAACTGTGTCATCTACTGTTACCCCAGTATCACAATGGGGAGCAGGTTTAACAGTGATGAACTGTGTCACATTCTGTTACACCAGGTTCACAATGGGGAAAATATTTAACAGTGATTAACTGTGTCTGATAGTGTCCCACCAGGCTCACTTTTGGGAGAATGTTTAACAGTGATGAACTGTGTCAGATACTGTGAACCCAGTTGCACAGTGCCGAGAAAGTTTAACAGTGATGAACTTGGTCAGATACCGTTACTCCAGGTTCACATTCGGGAGAATGTTTAACAGTGGTGAACTGTGTCAGATACTGTGACCTCAGTTTGACAGTGCGGAGAAGGTTTACCCGTGATGAAATTAGTCAGATACTGTTACACTAGGTTTACAGTGGGGTGAATGTAGAATAGTGATGAACAGTGTCACATACTGCGACACCAGTTACACCAGTTTCACTGTAGGGAGAATGTTTAACAGTGATGAACTCTTTCTGATCCTGTGACCCCAGTTTCACAATGGGGAGAATGTTTAACACTGATGAACTTTGTCAGAAACTGTGACCGCAGTTTCAAAGTGGGGAGAAGGTTTAACATTGATAAACCGTGTCACAGACAGTTAAATCTGGTTCACATTGGGGAGAAGATTCAACAGTGATGAACTGTTTCAGATACTGTTACGCCATGTTCACAGTGGGTAGAAGGTTCAACAGTGATTAACTGTTTCAGATACTGCGACGCCAGTTTTAAAGTGGGGATAATGTGTAACATTGATGAACTGTGTCACAGACAGTTAAACCACGTTCACAGTGGGGAGAATCTTCAACAGTGATGAATTGTGTTACATACACTAACACCAGGTTCACAGCGGTGAGAATGTTCAACAGTGATTAACTGTTTCGGATACTGTTACACCAGGTTCACGGTGCGAAGATGGTTTAACAGTTGTGAAATGTGTCAGATTCTGTTACGCAAGGTGCACAGTGGTGAGAAGGTTTAACAGTGATGAACTTTTTCAGATACTGTTACACAAGGCTCACAGTGCGTACAAGGTTTAACAGTGATGAAATGTTTCAGATCCTGCGACCCCAGTTTCACAATGGGGAGAATGATTAACCGTGATGAACTTGTTCAGATACTGTAACTCCAGGTTCACATTCGGGAGAATGTTTGACAGTGGTGAACTGTGTCAGATACAGTAACCTCAGTTTTACAGTGCGGAGAAGGTTTACCGTGATGAACTTAGTCAGTGTGGGGTCAGTGTGGGGTGAATGTATAATAGTGATGAACGGTGTCGCATACTTTTACACCAGGTTCACTGTAGGGGGAAGGTTTAACACTGATGAACTTTGTCACAGACAGTTAAACCAGGTTCACAGTGAGGAGAAGGTTCAACAGTGTTCAACTGTGTCACATACTCTTACAACAGGTTCACAGTGGGGAGCAGGTTTAACAGTGATAATCCTTTTAAGATCCTGTGACAACAGGTTCACAGTGTGGGGAATGTATTACAGTGATTAACTGTGTCAGATATTGTTACACCAGGCTCACAGTGGGTGGTGTATGTTTAACAGAGATGAACTGAGTCAGATACAGTTAAACCAGGTTCACAGTGGGGAGAAGGTTCAACTGTGATGAACTGCGTCACAAACTCTTACAACAGGTTCACAGAGTTGAGAAGGCTTAACAGTGATGAACTTTTTCAGATACTGTTACACCAAGTTCACATTGGTGAGAAGGATCAACAGTGATGAACTGTGTCATATACTGTTTCCCTAGTATCACAATGGGGAGCACGTTTAACAGTGATGAACTGTGTCACATACAGTTAAACCAGGTTCACAGTGGGGAGAAGGTTCAACAGTGATGAACTGCGTCACATACTCTTACAACAGGTTCACAGTGGTGAGAAGGTTTAACAGTGATGAACTTTTTCAGATACTGTTACACCAGGTTCACAATGGTGAGAAGGATTTACAGTGATGAACGGTGTCATATACTGTTACCCCAGGATCACAATGGGGAGCAGGTTTAACAGTGATGAACTGTGTCACATTTTGTTACACCAGGTTCACAGTTGGGTTCCACCCGTTCTCCATAGTTCGCCATCTGTTGCCCACTGTTTCCCTCGGGGAGCACGGTGGAATGGTGGGAAACAGATGGCGAACAATCGAGAATGGGATAACAGAGAAAAACAGGTCGGACACAGCTGGAGAACGGTGGAGAACATTGAAGAAATGTGGGGATCACTGGAGAAATGTAGGCAGCATTGGTAAACAGTGGGATTCTGTGAAGAACTGTAGGGATCAATGGGGAACAGAGGGAAATAATTTGTAACATTGGGGAACAGAGCGTAAAAGGGGAGAGCAGTGGTGAACAGATGACGAATCGTGGGAAAGAGTGGTCAAAATTGTGTGGAAGTTGGGAAACAGTGAGGAACATTGGAAAACATTTGGTGAACATCTCGGGAACAGCTCGTGGATAGGGCGCAAAAGAGATTGAACTTTAAGGAATGGAGAGAAACGATGGGAACAACAGGGAAAACTGCAGAACAGTGGGGAACAGCGGGGAACAAAGGGGAATAATGTGGAGCAGAGGGGAACAGAGTGGAATAGGGGGGAACAGATGGGAACACTGCACAACAGTGAAGAACAGAGGGGAGCAGTGGGGAACAGAACAGAACAGAGGGGAGCACTGGGGAACAGCGGGAAACAGATGGCGATCAATGGAGAATGGGGTAACAGTGGGAAACTGTTCAGGAACAGCTGGAGAACAGTGGGGAACATTAACGAAATGAGGGGATCAGTGGGGAAATGAGAGAAACAGTGGAGAAGAGTTGGAAACAAATAGCGAAATAATGGGAAACAATGCTGAACACTGGGGTTCTGAGGGTATCAGGCGAGAGCAGTGGGAAACAGATGGTGAACTGTTAAGAAGCTGAGGAAAAGTGGTCAAAATTGTGTGACAGATGAGGAGAAGTGGAGAATAGTGGGCAACAGAAGGCAACAGATGGGGAACCGAGGAAATCTGCAGAAAAGTGGTGAACAGGGGAAGAGTGGGGAGCAGTGGGGAATAGATAGCGAACAGTGGGGAATGCAGGGAAGAGTGGTCAAAATTGTGTGACACTTGGGGAACAGAGAGAAACAGTGGGGAACAGTGGGGAACAGTATGGGATCAGCTGGTTAAAATTGGGGAACATTGAAGATATGTGGAAACAGTGTGGAGCAATGGGGTACAGAGTGGAAGAAATGGCGAAATGTGGAGAACGGGGCAAGAGTGAGGAAACGTGGGGAATAGATTGGGAAATGAGGGAAACAGTGGGGATCCATGGGGAACCGTGTGGAACTTGTGGGAAACAGCTGTGGAACAGTAGGGAACAGATGTCGAACTGTGCGGAACAGGTGAGGAGCAGTGGGAAAGAGTGGAGCAATAGTGGGGAACTGATGCAGAAGAGTGGGGACAGATGACGAACAGTGGAGAATCTGGGGAAGTGTGGGTATCTGTGGGATTAGTGGGGTACAGGTTGGAAAATGAGGGGAATTGTGGGGGACAGTGTGAACAGTGGGAAACTAGTGGAAAATGATTGGCGTAGTGGGAACTGGTGAAAAACCGATGGTGAACTGTGGTGAATATTGGGCATTATTGAGTCTATGTGGGAAGCAGTGGGGATCGTGGGAAAAAGCTGTGGAACAGTAGGGAACATGTGTGGAACAGTGGGAAAGAGGTGAGCAGCAGTGGGAAACAGTGGAGAAGAGATGCACAACTGATGGAGAACTGTGGCGAACTGTGGCGAACAGTGCGGAACAGATGGTGGTAAACTGCTGCGGAACTGTGGGGAACTGGGGAACAGTGGAGAACTTGTGGAAATGTGGCAGAAAGTGGGGAACAGATTAGGAAATGAGGGGAACAGTGGAGAATGGTGGGGAAATGTGGGGAACAGTGGAGAACAGTGGTGAAATAGGTGGGACCTGCTGGGGGACAGCAGGGACCTCTGGCTAACCTATTTTTAACGGATGGGGTACAGTGTGGAAGAAATGATGAACAGTTTGGAAGTGTGGGGAACACTGGAGAACAATGGGGAATGGAGGGGAATAGTGTGGAGCAGGCGGTAACAATTGGGAAATGGGAACAGTAGGGAACACTGCAGAATGGTGGAGAAAAGAGAGAACAAGTAGGGAGCAGGGGGAACAGATGTGGAACTTTGGATGCAGGGAGGAACTGTGCGGAACAGATGGGAATCTGCTGGGAAACAGTAGAAATTGGTGGGGAACAGTTGGAGTACAGGTGAAGAACAGTGGGATACAGCAAAGAAATGTGGAGAACAGTAGGGAATATGGGGAAAGATGGGGAACTGGGGAACAGTGGGGAACTGTAGGGAGCATAGTTAAACAGTGGGGAATAGCGAAAAACTAGGGATAAATTGAGAACGGGGGGGAATAATTCGTAACAGTGGGAACAGAACGTAAAAGGTGAGAGCAGTGGGGAACAGATGGCGAGTCGTAGGGAAGAGTGGTCAGAAGTTTGTGGCTGGTGGGGAACAGTGAGGAACATTGGAAATCATTTGGGGAACATCTCGGGAACAGCTGTGGATAGGGTACACTGAACATTAAGGAATGGAGAGAAAAGATGGGAACAGCAGTTGAAACAATGGCGTGAAGCAAGGCTGTGTTCTCGCACCAACCCTTTTTTCAATCTTCTTCAGCATGATGCTGAACCAAGTCATGAAAGACCCCAACAATGAAGACGCTGTTTACATCCGGTACCGCACGGATGGCAGTCTCTTCAATCTGAGGCGCCTGCAAGCTCACACCAAGACACAAGAGAAACTTGTCCATTTGCAGATGATGCCGCTTTAGTTGCCCATTCAGAGCCAGCTCTTCAGCGCTTGACGTCCTGCTTTGCGGAAACTGCCAAAATGTTTGGCCTGGAAGTCAGCCTGAAGAAAACTGAGGTCATCCATCAGCCAGCTCCCCACCATGACTACCAGCCCCCCCACATCTCCAAACGGTCAACTCAAAACGGTCAACCAGTTTACCTATCTCGGCTGCACCATTTCATCAGATGCAAGGATAGACAATGAGATAGACAACAGACTCGCCAAGGCAAATAGCGCCTTTGGAAGACTACACAAAAGAGTCTGGAAAAACAACCAACTGAAAAACCTCACAAAGATAAGCGTATACAGAGCCGTTGTCATACCCACACTCCTGTTCGGCTCCGAATCATGGGTCCTCTACCGGCACCACCTACGGCTCCTAGAACGCTTCCACCAGCATTGTCTCCGCTCCATCCTCAAAATCCATTGGAGCGCTTACACCCCTAACGTCGAAGTACTCGAGATGGCAGAGGTCGACAGCATCGAGTCCACGCTGCTGAAGATCCAGCTGCGCTGGATGGGTCACGTCTCCAGAATGGAGGACCATCGCCTTCCCAAGATCATGTTATATGGCGAGCACTCCACTGGCCACCGTGACAGAGGTGCACCAAAGAAAAGGTACAAGGACTGCCTAAAGAAATCTCTTGGTGCCTGCCACATTGACCACCGCCAGTGGGCTGATAACGCCTCAAACCGTGCATCTTGGCGCCTCACAGTTTGGCGGGCAGCAACCTCCTTTGAAGAAGACCGCAGAGCCCACCTCACTGACAAAAGGCAAAGGAGGAAAAACCCAACACCCAACCCCAACCAACCAATTTTCCCTTGCAACCGCTGCAATCGTGTCTGCCTGTCCCGCATCGGACTTGTCAGCCACAAACGAGCCTGCAGCTGACGTGGACTTCTTACCCCCTCCATAAATCTTCGTCCGCGAAGCCAAGCCAAAGAAAAGAAAGAAGACAGTGGAGAATAGCAGGGAACAGAGTGGAATAGGGTGCAAACAGATGGGAACACTGTACAACAGTGAAGAACAGAGGGGAGCAGTGGGAACAGAACAGAACAGTGGGGAGCACTGGGGAGCAGTGCGAAAAAGATGGGGATCAATGGAAAATGGGATAACAGAGGGAAAAAGTTCGGGAACACCTGGAGAACAGTGGGGAACATTAACGAAATGAGGGGATCAGTGGGGAAATGAGAGGAACAGTGGGGAAGAGTTGGAAAGAGATAGCGAAATAATGGGAAACAATGGTGAACACAGGGGATCTGAGGGTATCAGGGCAGAGCAGTGGGGATCAGATAGTGAACCGTGGAGAACGTGGGGTACAGTGGTCAAAAGTGTGTGACAGGTGGACAATAATGGGGAAAAGTGGGAAAACTTTGGGAACAGCTGGGGAAAACTGGAGAATACTGGGCAACAGATGGCAACATTGAGGAACAGTGGGAACAGATGGAGAACTGAGGAAAACTGCAGAAAAGTGGTAAACATGGAAATAGTTGGGAGCAGTGGGGAATGGATAGCGGGGGTACAGTGGAGAAAAGTGGGGAGGAGTGCAGAACAGTGTGGGACAGTGGGGAATGTCGGGAAGAGTAGTGAAAATTGTCTAAAAGGTGGGGAACAAAGAGAAGCAAAGGGGAACAGTGTGGGATCAGATGGTTAAAATTTGGGAACATTGAAGAACTGTGGAAAACAGTGTTGTGCAATGGCGTAGAGAGTGGAACAGATGGCAAACTGTGGAGAACGGGGGAACAGTGGGGAAAGTGGGAAACAGATTGGGAAATGAGGGAAACAGTGGATATCCATGTAGGGAACAGATGGCAAACAGTGGGGTATAGGTGGGGAGCAGTGGGAAACAGTGGAGCAATGGTGGGGAAATGCTGCAGAAGAGTGAGGACAGATTATGAGCAGTGGAGAACCTGGGGAAGTGTGGGTAACTGTGGGGAAAGTGGGGAACAGATTGGGAAATGAGGGCAACATTTGGGATCCATGGGGAACAGTGGGGGAACATCGAGTCAGTGGGGAACTTGGGAGAAAAAGCTGCGGATCCATTGGGAACTGGTGGGGAATAGTTGGGGAACAGTTGGGGTACAGGTGAGGAGCAGTGGGAAACAGTCGAACAGATGGGGAACTGATAGATACCAGTTGGGTACATTGATTAAATGATGGGGAACTGCTAGGGTCCTCTTTTCTCCACTGCTCCACAATATTCCCTAATGTTTCTTATCGTTTCCCCACATTTATCCACTCTTTTCCAATGTTCCAACCGTTTTCCATAGTTCGCCCACTGTTTCCCTCGGGGAGCAGTGGGGAACAGTGGGAAGCAGATGGTGAACAATTGAGAAAGGGGTAACAGAGAGAAACAGATCGGGAACATCTGTTGAACGGTGGAGAACATTGAAGAAATGTGGGGATCAGTGGTGAAATGTAGGCAGCATTGGGAAACAGTGGGAAACAGTGAAGAACTGTAGGGATCAATGGGGAACAGTGGGGAATAATTCGTAACAGTGGGGAACAGAGCGTAAAAGGGGAGAGCAGTGGTGAACAGATGGCGAATCGTGGGAAAGAGTGTTCAGAAGTGTGTGGAAGGTGGGGAACAGTGAGGAACATTGGAAAACATTTGGTGAACATCTCGGGAGCAGCTCGTGGATAGAGCGCAACAGGGATTGAACATTAAGGAATGGAGAGAAACGATGGGAACAGCAGGGAAAACTGCAGAACAGTGGAGAACAGCGGGGAACAAAGGCGAATAATTTGGAGTAGAGGGGAACAGTGTGGAATAGTGGGGAAAAGATGGGAACATTGCACAACAGTGAAGAAAAGAGGGGAGCAGTGGGGAACAGAACAGAACAGTGGGGAGCACTGGGGAACAGTGGGAAATAGATGGCGATCAATGGAGAATGGGGTAACAGAGGGAAACAGTCTGGGAACAGCTGGAGAACAGTGGGGAACATTAACGAAATGAGGGGATCAGTGTGGAAATGAGAGGAACAGTGGAGAAGAATTGGAAACAGATAGCGAAATAATGGGAAACAATGGTGAACACTGGGGATCTGAGAGTATCAGGCGAGAGCAGTGGGGAACAGATGGTGAACCGTTAAGAACGTGGGGAACAGTGGTGAAAAGAGTGTGACAGCTGGGGAGAAGTGGAGAATAGTGGGCAACAGATGGCAACATTGAGGAACAGAGGGAACAGATGGGGAACCGGGGAAAACTGCAGAAAAGTGGTGAACAGGGGAATAGTGGGGAGGAGTGGGGAATAGATAGCGAACTGTGGGGAATGCAGGGAACAGTGGTCAAAATTGTGTGAAAGGTGGGGAACATAGATAAACAGTGGGGAAAAATGGGAAACGGTGTGGGATCATCTGGTTAAAATTGCAGAGCATTGAAGAAATGTGGAAACAGTATTGAGCAATGAGGTATAGAGTGGAACAGATGGCGAAATGTGGAGAACTGGGGAAGAGTGGGGAAAAGTGGGAAACAGATTGTGAAATGAAGGAAACAGTGGGGATCCATGGGGAACCATGTGGAACTTGTCGGAAACAGCTGTGGAACAGTAGGGAACAGATGGCGAACAGTGGGGAACATGTGAGCAGCAGTGGGAAACTGGAGAACAGATGCAGAACTGATAGGTACCAGTGGGGAACATTGGTGAAATGGGGTGGGGGGAACTGCTGGGGAACAGTGGGGACTTTTGAACAGGTGGGAATCAGTGAGAAACAAATGGTGAACAGAGTGGAACCTTGGGGAACACTGTAGAACAATGGTGAATGGAGCGGTATAGTGGGGAGGAGGCAGGAGCAGATGTGGAACTCATGGAGAACAGTGGGGAACAGAGGGGAATGATGTGGAACAGTGGAACTCAGAGAATATCAGGGGAGAGCAGCTGTTTACAGATGGTGAACAGTGGAGAAAATGGGGAAACAGATTGGGAAATGAGGAAAAAATGGGGATCTATGGGGAACCGTGTGGAACTTGTGGGAAACAACAGTGGAACCGTAGGGAACAGATGTCGAAGAGTGGGGAACAGGTGAGCAGCAGTGGGAAACAGTGGAGCAATGGTGGGAAACTGTGGCACAAGAATGGGGACAGATGACGAACTGTGGAGAATCTGGGGAAATGTGGTTAACTGTGGGGAAAGTGGGGAACAGAATGGAAAATTAGGGGAATTGTGCGGGACAGTGCGCACAGTGGGAAACTGATGGAAAATGATTGGCATAGTGGGGAACTGGTGAAAAACCGATGGTGAACTGTGGTGAATATTGGGCATTATTGAGTCTATGTGAGGAACAGTGGGGAACGTGGGAAACAGCTGTGGAACAGTAGGGAACATGTGGGGAACAGTGGAAAAGAGGTGAACAGCAGTGGGAAACAGTGGAGAAGAGATTCGCAACTGATGGAGAACTCTGGTGATCAGTGCGGAACAGTGGTGAAATGGTGGTGAACTGCTGCGGAACTGTGGTGAACCGGGGAACAGTTGAGAACTTGGGGAAAATATGGCAGAAAGTGGGGAACAGAATGGGAAATGAGGGGAACAGAGGAGAACAGTGGGGAAATGTGGGGAATAGTGGAGAAGAGTGGTGAAATAGGTGGGAACTGCTGTGGAACTGCAGGGACCTCTGGTTAACATATTTTGAATGGATGGGGTACAGTGTGGAAGAAATGGTGAACAGTTTGGAAGCGTGGGGAACACTGCAGAACAATGCGGAATGGAGGGGAATAGTGTAGAGCAGGCGGTAACAATTAGGAAATGGGAACAGTAGGAAACACTGCAGAATGGTGGAGAAAAGAGGGAAACAGTAGGGAGCAGTTGAAACAAATGTGGAACTGATTGGATGCAGGGAGGATGTGTGGGGAACAGATGGGAAACTGCTGGGAAACAGTAGAAATTGGTGGGGAACAGTTGCCGAACAGGTGAAGAACAATGGGATACAGCGAAGCAATGTGGAGAACAGTGGAGAATATGGGGAATGTTGGGGAACTGGGGAACAGTGGGGAACTGTAGGGAGCATAGGTAAACAGTGGGGAATAGCGAAGAACGAGAGATAAATTGAAAACAGAGGGGAATAATTCATAACAGTGGGAACAGAACGTAAAAGGGGAGAACAGTGGGGAACAGATGGGGGGAAGAGTGGTCGAAATTGTGTGGCAGGTGGAGAACAGTGAGGAACATTGGAAAACATTTGGGGAACATCTCGGGAACATCTGGTGGATAGGGTACTCTGAACATTAAGGAATAAAGAGAAAAGATTGGAACAGCAGTAGAAACTGCAGAATAGTGGAGAACAGTGGGGAACAGAGTGGAATAAGGGGTAAACAGATGGGAACACTGCAAAACAGTGAAGAACAGACAGGAGCAGTGGGGAACAGAACAGAACAGTGGGGAGCAATGGGGAACAGTGGGAAATAGATGGTGATCAATGGAGAATGGGATAACAGAGGGAAAAGGTTCGGGAACAGCTGGAGAACAGTGAAGAACATTGAAGAAATGTGGGGATCAGTGGGGAACTGAGAGGAAGAGTGGGGACCAGCTGGAAACAGATTTCGGAATAATGGTGAAGAGTGGGGGAAAATGGTGAAAAGTGGGGATCAGAGCGTATCAGGAGAGATCAGTGGGATCAGATGGTGAACCGTCAAGAACGTGGGGAACAGTGGTCAAAAGTGTGTTACAGGTGGACAATAGTGGGGAACAGTGGGAAACCCTTGGGGACAGCTGGGGAAAAGTGGAGAATAGTGGGCAACAAATGGCAACATTGAGGAACAGAGGGAACAGATGGTGAACTGGGGAAAACTGCAGAAATGTAGTGAACAGGGGAATAGTGGGGAGCAGTGCGGAATGGTTAGCGAACTGTGTAGCGGGGGTACAGTGGAGAAAAGTGAGGAGGAGTGAGGAACGGTGTGGGACAGTGGGGAATGTGGGGAAGAGTGGTGAAAATTGTCTAAAAGGTGGGGAACAAAGAGAAGCAGTGGGGAACAGTGTGGGATCAGCTGGTTAAAATTGGGGAACATTGAAGAACTTTGGAAAATAGTGTGGTGCAATGGCTTAGAGTGTGGAACAGATGGCGAACTGTGGAGAACGGGGGAACAGTGGGAAAGGTGGGAAACAGATTGAGAAATGAGGGAAACAGTGGATATCCATGGTGAACATTGTGGAACATGTGGGAAACAGCTGTGGAACAGTAGGGAACAGATGGCAAACAGTGGGGAACAGGTGGGGAGCAGTGGGAAACTGTGGAGAATTGGTGGGGAAATGCTGCAGAAGAGAGAAGACAGATTATGAACTGTGGAGAACCTGGTGAAATGTGGGTAACTATGGGGAAAGTGGGGAACAGATTGGGAAATGAGGGGAACATTTGGGATCCATGGGGAACAGTGGGGGAACATCGAGTCAGTGGGGCACTTGGGAGAAAATGCTGCGGAACCGTTGTGTACTGGTGGGGAACAGTTGGGGTAAAGTTGGGGTACAGATGAGGAGCAGTGGAAAAATGTAGAATAGATGGGGAACTGATAGATACCAGTTGGGTACATTGACTAAATGGTGGGGACCTCCTCGGGACCTCTTTTCTCCACTGCTCCACAATATTTTCGAATGTTTCTAATCGTTTAACATATAACATAACAATTACAGCACGGAAACAGTCCATTAGGCCCTTCTAGTCCGCACCGAACCAAACACCCCTTTCTAGTCCCACCTCCCTGCACAATGCCCATAACCCTCCAACTTCTTCTCATCCATATACCTGTCCAACCTTTTCTTAAATAATACAATTGACTCTGCCGCCACTATTTCTCCTGGAAGATCATTCCACACGGCTACCACTCTCTGAGTAAAGAAGTTCCCCCTCATGTTACCTCTAAACCTCTGCCCCTTTATTCTTAACTCATGTCCTCTTGTTTTAACCTTTCTTCCTCTTAACGGAAATAGTCTATCCACATCCACTCTGTCTATCCATTTCATAATCTTAAATATTTCTATCAAATCCCCTCTCAACCTTCTACGCTCCAAAGAATAAAGACCTAATCTGTCCAGTCTCTCCCTATACTCTAGATGCTTAAACCCGGTAACATTCTGGTAAACCTTCTCTGCACTCTCTCCACTCTGTTTATATCCTTCCTATAATTAGGCGACCAGAACTGCACACAGAACTCCAAATTAGGCCGCACCAACGTCTTATACAATCTCAACATCACCTCCCAACTCCTATATTCCATGCAATGATTGGTAAAGGCCAGCATACTAAAAGCCTTCTTCACCACCCTATTCACGTGAGTTTCTACCTTCAGGGAATGATGTACCGTTACTCCTAAATCTTTCTGCTCTTCTGTATTCCTCAATGCTCTCCCATTTACCACGTATGTCCTATTCTGATTCTTCTTACCAAAATGAAGTGCCTTACACTTATCAGCCTTAAATTCCATCTGCCATTTTTCAGCCCACTTTTCTAAGCAGCCCAAATCCCTCTGCAATCCTTGAAAACCTTCTTCATTATCCACTATTCCACCTATCTTAGTATTGTCTGCATATTTACTAATCCAATTCACCACCCAATCATCTAGATCATTAATGTATATAACGAACAACAATGGGCCCAATACAGATCCTTGAGGCACACCACTGGTCACCGGCCTCCAACCTGACAGACAATTATCCACTACCACTCTCTGGCCTCTCCCTTTCAGCCAATGTTCAATCCATTTGACTATCTTAAAATTTATACCTAAAGACTGCACCTTCCTAACTAACCTTCCATGTGGTACCTAATCGAAGGCCTTACTGAAGTCCATATAGACAACATCCACTGTGCTACCCTCATCCACATTCCTAGTCACCTCTTCAAAAAATTCAATCAGATTGGTCAAACATGACCTTCCTCCCACAAATCCATGTTGAGTGCTCCTGATCAGACCCTGTCTATCCAGATGTTTATAAGTACTATCTCTAAGAATTTTCTCCATTAATTTACCTACCACAGATATCAAACATTTATCCAGTCTTATCAAATGTTCCACCCGTTCTCCATAGTCCACACATGTTCCCCACTGTTTCCCTCGGGGAGCACTGGGGAACGGTGGGAAACAGATGTCGAACAATTGAGAAAGGGGTAACAGAGAGAAACAGATAAGGAACAGCTGGAGAACGGTGGAGAACATTGAAGAAATGTGAGAATCAGTGGCGAAATATAGGCAGGATTGGTAAACAGTGGGAAACAGTGAAGAACTGTAGGGATCAATGGGGAAAAGAGGGGAATAATTCGTAACAGTGGGGAACAGAGCGTAAAAGGGGAGAGCAGTGGTGAACAGATGGGGGAAGAGTGGTCAACATTGTGTGGCAGGTGGAGAATAGTGAGGAACATTGGAAAAATTTGGGGAACATCTCGGGAACAGCTGGTGGATAGGGTACTCTGAACATTAAGAAATGAAGAGAAAAGATTGGAACAGCAGTTGAAACTGCAGAATAGTGGAGAACAGAGGGGAACAGAGTGGAATAGGGGGTTAACAGATGGGAACACTGCACAACAGTGAAGAACAGAGGGGAGCAGTGGGGAACAGAACAGAACAGTGGGGAGCACTGGGGAACAGTGGGAAACTGATTGCGATCAATGGAGAATGGGGTAACAGAGAGAAACAGATCGGGAACAGCTGGAGAATGGTGGAGAACATTGAAGAAATGTGTGAATCAGTGGCGAAATATAGACAGCATTGGTAAACAGTGGGATACAATGAAGAACTGTAGGGATCAATGGGGAACAGAGGGGAATAATTAGTAACAGAGGGGAACAGAGTGTAAAAGGGGAGAGCAGTGGTGAACTGATGGCGAATCGTGGGAAAGAGTGTTCAAAAGTGTGTTGAAGGTGGGGAACAGTGAGGAACATTGGAAAACATTTGGTGAACATCTCGGGAACAACTCGTGGACAGAGCGCAACAGAGATTGATCATTAAGGAATGAAGAGAAAAAATGGGATCAGCAGCGAAAACTGCAGAACGGTGGAGAACAGCGGGGAACAAAGGGGAATAATGGGGAGCAGAGGGGAACAGAGTGGAATAGGGCGGATCAGATGGGAACAGTGCACAACTGTGTAGAACAGAGGCGAAAAGTTGGGAACAGAGTTGAAGAGTTGGCAGCTAGGTAGGAAACAGATGGCGAACAGTCGAGAATGGGGTAACAGAACGAAACAATTTGGAAACAGCTGGAGAACAGTGGGGAACATTGACGAAATGAGGGGATCAGTGGGGAAATGAGAGGAACAGTGGGGAAGGGTTGGAAATAATGGGAAACAATGGTGATCACTGGGGATCTGAGGGTATCTGGCGAGAGCAGTGGGGAACAGATGGTGAACCGTTAAGAACATGGGGAACAGTGGTCAAAAGTGTGTGACAGCTGGGGAGAAGTGGAGAATATTGGGCAACAGAAGGAAACAGATGGCAACATTTAGGAACAGAGAAAACAGATTGGGAACCGGGGAAAACTGCAGAAAAGTGGTGAACGGGAATAGTTGGGAGCAGTGGGGAATAGATAGCGAACACTGGGGAATGCAGGGAACAGTGGTCAAACTTGTGTGAAAGGTGGAGAACAGAGAGAAACAGTGGGGAACAGTGGGCAAGGGTGTGGGATCAGCTGGTTAAAATTGCGGAACATTGAAGAAATGTAGAAACAGTGTGGAGCAATGGGGTGCAGAGTGGAACAGATGGCGAAATGTGGAGAACTGGGGATGAGTGGGGAAAAGTTGGAAACAGATTGGGAAATGAGGTTAACAGTGGGGATCCATTGGGAACCGTGTGGAACTTGCGGCAAACAGCTGTGGAAGAGTAGGGAACAGATTGCGAACAGTGGGGAACAGCTGAGGAGCAGTGGGAAACTGGAGAAGAGATGGGGTAACAGAGAGAAACAGATGGGGAACAGCTGGAGATCGGTGGAGAAGATTGAGGAAATGTGGGGATCAGTGGTGAAATGTAGGCAGCATTGGAAAACAGTGGGAAACTGTGAAGAACCACTCTTCCCTACGATTCGCCATCTGTTCGCCACTACTCTTCCCTTTTACGTTCTGTTCCCACTTTTACGAATTAATCCCCTCTGTTCTCAATTTATCCCTAGTTCTTTGCTATTCCCCACTGTTTACCTATGCTCCCTACAGTTATCCACTGTTCCCCAGTTCCACAACTTTCCCCATATTCCCCCCTGTTTCCTACATTTCATCGCTGTATCCCATTATTCTTCGACTGTACCGCAACTGTTCCCCACCAATTTCTACTGTTTCCCAGCAGTTTCCCATCTGTTCCCCACAGTTCCTCCCTGCATTCAATCAGTTCCACATCTGTTCCCCCTGCTCCCTACTTGTTCCCTCTTTTCTCCACCATTCTGCAGTGTTCCCTACTGTTCCCATTTCCTAATTGTTACCTCCTGCTCCACACTATTCCCCTCCATGCCGCATTGTTCTGCAGTATTCCCCACGCTTCCAAACTGTTCACCATTTCTTCCACACTGTACCCCATCCGTTCAAAATAGGGTAACCAGAGGTCCCTGCTGTTCCCCAGCAGTTCCCACCCATTTCACCACTGTTCTCCACTGTTCCCAACATTTCCCCACTGTTCTCCACTGTTCCCCTCATTTCACAATCTGTTCCCCTCTTTCTGCCACATTTTCCCAAGTTCTCCACTGTTCCCCGGTTCCTCACAGTTCCGCAGCAGTTCACCACCATTTCACCACTGTTCCGCACTGTTTGCCACAGTTCTCCATGACTTGCGCATCTCTTCTCCACTGTTTCCCACTGCTGCTCACCTCTTTCACACTGTTCCCCACATGTTCCCTACTGTTCCACAGCTGTTTCCAACGTTACCCACTGTTCCCCACATAGATTCAATAATGCCCAATATTCACCACAGTTCCCCATCGGTTTTTCACCAGTTCCCCACTACGCCAATCATTTTCTACCAGTTTCCCACTGATCACTCTGTCCCCCACAATTCCCCTCATTTTCCAATCTGTTCCCCACTTTCCCCACAGTCAACCACATTTCCCCAGGTTCTCCAATATTCGTCATCTGTCCCCACTCTTCTGCAGCAGTTCCCCGCCTTTGCTCCACTCTTTCCCACTGCTCCTCACCAGTTCCCCACTGTTCAACATCTGTTCCCTACTGTTCCACTGTTGTTTCCACAAGTTCTACACGGTTCCCCATGGATCCCCACTGTTTCCCTCATTTCCCAATCTGTTTCCCACTTCTCCCCACTCTTCCCCCTTTCTCCTCATTTCGCCATCTGTTGCACTCTGGACCCCATTGCTCCACACTGTTATCACATTCTTCAATATTCCGCGATTTTAACCAGCTGATCCCACAATGTTCCCCACCGTTCCCCACTCTTTCTCTCTGTTTCCCACCTTTCACAAAAGTTGGACCACTGTTCCCCTGTTCCCCTGTTCACCACATTTCTGCAGTTTTCCCCGGTTCCCCATCAGTTCCCTCTGTTCCTCAATGTTGCCATCTGTAGCCTTCTGTTGCCACTATTCTCCACTTCTCCTCAGCTGTCACACACTTTTGACCACAGTTCCCCACGTTCTTAACGGTTCACAATCTGTTCCCCATTGCTCTCGCCTGATACCCTCATATCCCCAGTGTTCACCATTGTCTCCCATTATTTCGCTATCTGTTTCCAACTCTTCCCCACTGTTCCTCTCATTTCCCCACTGATCTCATTTCGTCAATGTTCCCCACTGTTCTCCAGCTGTTTCCGAATTGTTTCCCTCTGTTACCCCATTCTCGACTGTTCGCCATCTGTTTCCTACATTGCTCCCCACTGTTCTGCTCTATTCCCCACTTCTCCCCTCTGTTCTACACTGTTGTGCAGTGTTCCCATCTGTTCCCCCCTATTCCACTCTGTTCCCCTCACCTCCCCATTATTCCCCTTTTTTCCCCGCTGTTCTCCACTGTTCTGCAGTTTTCCCTGCTGTTCCCATCTTTTCTCACCATTCTTTAATGTACAATCTCTGTTGCGCTCTATCCACGAGCTGTTCCCGAGATGTTCACCAAATGTTTTCCATTGTTCCTCACTCTTCCCCACCTGCCACACACTTTTAACCACTCTTCCCCTTTTATGCTCTGTTCCCCACTGTTACGAATTATTCACTGTTCCCCATTGTTTACAAATGGTCCCTTCAGTTCCCGACTGTTCCGCAGTTCCCCACCTTTCCCCATATTGCCCACTGTTTCCCACTGTTCTTCACCTGTTCTTCAACTGTTCCCCACCAATCTCCACTGTTCCCCAGCAGTTTCCCACCTGTTCCCCACAGTTCCTACCTGCATTCAATTAGTTCCACATCTGTTTTTCTGCTCCCAACTCTTTCCCTCTTTTCTCCACCATTCTGCAGTGTTCCCTACTCTTCCCATTTCCTAATTGTTACCGCCTGCTCCACACTATTCCCCTCCATTCCCCATTGTTCTGCAGTGTTCCCCACGCTTCCAAACTGTTCACTATTTCTTCCACACTGTACCCCATCCGTTCAAATTGGTTAACCAGACGTCCCCGCGGTTCCCCAGCAATACACCCACATTTCACCACTATTCTCCACTGTTCTCCACATTTCCTCACTGTTCTCCACTGTTCACCAGTCCCCACAGTTCCGCAGCAGTTCATCGCCATTTCACCACTGTACCGCACTGTTCGCCACAGTTCCCCACCGTTCACCTCTTTTCCCCTCATTTCCCAATCTGTTCCCCAGTTTCTGCCACATCTCCCCAAGTTCTCCACTGTTCACCTGTCCCCACAGTTCCGAAGCAGTTCACCACCATTTCACCAGTTCCGCACTGTTCAGCACAGTTCTCCAGCAGTTGCGCATCTCTTCTCCAATGTTTCCCTACTGCTCCACAGCTGTTTCCCACGTTCCCCACTGTTCTCCAAACAAAATCTATAATGCCCACTATTCACCACAGTTCACCATCGGTTTTCCACCAGTTCCCCACTACGCCCAAGCATTTTCCACCAGTTCCCCACTGTTCACACTGTCCCCCATAATTCCCCTAATGTTGCAACCTCTTCCCCACTTTCCCCACTGTTATCCACATTTCCCCAGGTTCTCCACTGTTCGTCATCTGTCCCCACTCTTCTGCAGCAGTTCC
The DNA here is from genome assembly GCF_036971445.1 of Narcine bancroftii. Taxonomy (NCBI): domain Eukaryota; kingdom Metazoa; phylum Chordata; class Chondrichthyes; order Torpediniformes; family Narcinidae; genus Narcine; species Narcine bancroftii. The sequence continues at coordinate 48,681,172 of NC_091481.1, read as the reverse complement.
CACCATTGCTCCACTCTTCCCCACTGCTCTTCACCTGTTCCCCACTGTTCCCCGTGGATCCCAAATGTTTCCCTCATTTCCCAATCTGTTTCCCACTTTTCCCCACTGTTCCCCCATTCTAAACAGTTCGCTATCTGTTCTCCACCACTCCCCAATATTATTCACTTCTGTCCTCCACTGTTTCGCAGATTTTCCCACTTTCCCCCATCTGTTCCCTCAGTTCCTCATTGTTCTCCCTTACTCTCCATTATTCCCCTGCATTTCCCAATTGTCTGCAGTCTTCCCCACTCTTCCACACTCTTCCCTATTTGTTCTTCACTGTTCCACTCCTGTTCAAAACGGTTTATCCAGAAGGCCTCGCTGTTCCCCAGCAGTTCCCCAACATTTCACTACTGTTGCCCAATGTTCACCATTAGTTCCCCATCTGTTCCCCACTGTTCCACACCTGTTCCTCTTTCCTAATGGTTTCCCCTGCTTCACACTGTTCACCACACTTCACCATCAGTTTCCCACCAGTTCCCCAGTGCATCCAAGCAGTTTTGTACCGGTTCCCCAACTTTCACAACGTTCCCCACAATTCACCTCATTTCCCAATCTGTTCCCCACTTTCCCCACTGTTACCCATATTTCTGCAGGTTCTCCACTGTTCGTCATCTGTCCCCACTCTTCTGCAGCATTTCCCCGCAATTGCTCCACTCTTTACCACTGCTCCCCGCCTATTAACCAGTGTTCGCCATCTTTTCCCTACAGTTCCACAGCTGATTCCCAAAAGTTCCATAATGTTCCCCATGGATAACCACGGTTTCCCTCATTTCCCAATATATTTCCCACTTTTCCCCACTGTTCCCCCATTCTCCACAGTCCGCCATCTGTTCCACTCTCTACGCTATTGCACCACACTGTTTTCCACAGTTCTTCAATTTTCCCCAATTTTAACCAGCTGATCCCACACAGTTCCCCACTGTTTCTCTCTGTACCCCACCTTTTACACAATTTTTACCACTGTTCCCCACATACCCGACTGTTCCACTCTGTTCCCCACTGGTCCCCACATTTCTCCAATGTACCCCCGCTCCACAGTTCGCTATCTATTCCCCACTGCTCCCCACTATTCCCACTTTTCTGCAGTTTTCCCCAGTTTCCCATCTGTTCCCTCTGTTCCTCAATGTTGCCATCTGTTGCCCACTATTCTCCACTTTTCCCCAGCTGTCCCCAAGGGTTTCCCACTGTTCCCCACTATTATCCACCTGGCACACTCTTTTGACCACTGTTCCCCACGTTCTTCACGGTTCACCATCTGATACCCATTGCTCTCGCCTGATACCCTCTGATCATCAATGTTCACCGTTGTTCCTCACTCTTCCCCATTATTTCGCAATCTGTTCCCAACTGTTCCCAACTGTTCCTCTCAGTTTCCCACTGATCCCCACATTTCATCAAAGTTCTCCACCGTTGTCCAGCTGCTCCTGAACTGTTTCCCTCTGTTACCCCATTCTCCATTCTTCGACATCTGTTTCCCACTGTTCCCCAGTGCTCCCCATTGGTCTCCTCTGTTCCCCTCTGCTCCCCACTATTCCTCTCTGTTCACCAATTTTCTGCAGTTTCCCCACAGTTCCCCATCTATTCCCACTGTTCTTCAATGTTCCGCTCTGTTGCCCAATATTCTCCATTTTTCCCCACCTCTTCCCCAAGCATTTGACCACTGTTCCTCACTATTGCCCACCTGTCAAACTCTTTTGAGCACTGTTCCCCATGTTCTACACGGTTCACCATCTGTTAATGACTGCTCTCCCCAATACTCTCCGAACCATACTGCTCCTCATTATTCCCCTCTGTTTCCTACTGTCTTCCATCAGTTCCACATCTGTTCCTGCCTGCTCCCCACTATTCTCCTCCATTCCCCATTGTTCTGCAATGTTCCCACGGTTCCACTCTGTTCACCATTTGTTTCTCACAGTTCCCCACCTGTTCAAAACAGGTTCACCAGAGGTCCCCACTGGACCCCAGCAGTTCCCAACCATTTTTATCAATGTACCAGACTGGTATCTATCAGTTCTCCATCTGTTCCACAGTTTCCCACTGCTCCTCACCTGTTCCCCAAATGTTCCCCAAATGTTCTCCTCCAGTTCACAACGGTTCCGCAGCGTTTCCTCCCAAGTTCCCCACTGAGACTCGATGTTCCCCCACTGTTCCCCATGGATCCCAAATATACCCCTCATTTCCCAATCTGTTTCCCACTTTTCCCCACTGTTCACCCATTCTAAACAGTTCACTATCTGTTCTCCACTATTATTCACTTCTGTCCCCCACTGTTTCGCAGTTTTTTCCAGTTTTCCCCATCTATTCCCTCAGTTCCTCATTGTTCGCCCCCTACTCCCCACTATTCCCAACAATTCCCCAATGTTCTGCAGTGTTCCCCACCCTTCCAATCTGTTCCCCATTTCTTCTTCACTGGTCCCCACCTGTTCAAAACAGGTTATCCAGAAGTGCCCGCTGTTCCCCAGCAGTTCCCCACCATTTCACCGCTGTTCCCTACTGTTCCCCACACTTCCCCACTGTTCACCATTAGTGCCCCATCTGTTCTTCACCATTCCACACCTCTTCCTCTTTCCTCATTGTTCCCCCTGCTCCACATTATTTCTCCACGCTTCCCCACTATTCACCACATTTCACCATCGCTTTCCCACCAGTTCCCCACTGCACCCAAGCATTTTCCACAAGTTCCCCACTCTTCACAATTTCCCCCACCATTCACCTCATTTCCCAATCTGTTCCCCACTTTCCCCACAGTTAACCACATTTTCCATGTTCACCACTGTTCGTCTTCTGTCCCCAATCTTCTGCAGCAGTTTCTCTCCATTGCTCCACTGTTTCCCACTGCTCCTCACCTACTCCCCACTGTTCCAATCTGTTCCCTACATTTCCACAGCTGTTTCCCAAAAGCGTCACGCTGTTTCCCATGGATCACCACTGTTCCCCATTTCCAAATCTGTTTCCCACTTTTCCGCACTGTTCCCCCATTCTCCACAGTTCGCCACCTGTTCCACTCTCTACGCCATTGCACCAACTATTTTCCACAGTTCTTCAATGTTCCCCAATTTTAACCAGCTGATCCCACACTGTTCACGACTGTTCCCAACTGTTTCTCTCTGTTCCCCACGTGTTACACAATTTTGACCACCGTTCGCCGCATTCACCACTGTTCCACTCTGTTCCCCACTTCTCCCAACTTTTCTCCACTATTCCCCCGCTTTCCACACTTCAAAACTTATTCTCCACTGCTCCCCACTATTCCCCTCCATACAACATATTTCTGCAGTTTTCCCAGTTCCCCATCTGTTCCTTCTGTTCCTTTATGTTGCCATTTGTTCTCCACTATTCTCCACTTTTCCCCAGCAGTCCCCAAGGGTTTCCCACTGTTCTCCACTATTGTCCACCTGTCACACTCTTTCGACCACTGTTCCCCACGTTCTCCATGGTTCACCATCTGATCCCCACTGCTCTCGCCTGATACCCGCTGATCCCCAGTGTTCACCGTAGATCCCCCCTCTTCCCCATTATTTCGCATTCAATTTTGAACTGTTCCCCACTGTTCCTCTCAGTTCCCCACTGATCCCCACATTTCTACAATGTTCCCCACTGTTCTTCAGCTGTGCCCGAAAGGTTTCCCTCTGTTTCCCCATCCTCGATTGTTCGCCATCAGTTTCCTACTGTTCCACAGTGCTTCCCACGGTTTTGTTCTGTTCCCCACTGCTCCCCTCTGTTCTTCACTATTGTGCAGTGTTCCTATCTGTTCCCCACTATTCTACTCCGTTCCTCTCTGATCGCCATTTTCCCCTTAGTTCCCCGCTGTTCTCCACTGTTCAGCAGATTTCCCTGCTGTTCCCATCTTTTCTCTCCATTCCATAATTTTCAACGCGCCCTATCCACCAGCTGTTCCCGAGGTGTTCCCCAAATGTTTTCCAATGTTCCTCACTGTTTCCCACCTGCCACACTCTTTTAACCACTCTTCCGCATGATTCGCCATCTGTTCCCCACTGCTCTCCCCTTTTACGCTCTGTTCCCCAACGTTACGAATTATTCACTGTTCCCACTGTTTACCAATGCTCCATTCAGTGCCCCACTGAACCCCAATTCCCCACTTTTCACCATATTCCCCAGTGTTCCCCAGATTTCTTCGCTGTATCCCACTATTCTTCACCTGTTCTGCAACTGTTCCCCACCAAACTCTACTGTTTCCCATCCGTGTTGCACCTGTTCCCCACAGTTCCTCCCTGCATCCAATCAGTTCCACATCTGTTCTTCCTGCTCCCAACTCTTTCCATCTTTTCTCCACTATTCTGCAGTGTTCCCTACTCTTCCCATATCCTAATTGTTACCGCCTGCTCCCCACTATTCCCCTCCATTCCCCATTGTTCTGCAGTGTTGCCCACGCTTCCAAACTGTTCACCATTTCTTCCACACTGTTCCCCATCCGTTCAAAATTGGTTAACCAGAGATCCACGCTGTTCCCCATCAGTTTTCCCTCATTCCACCACTGTTCTCCACTGTTACCCACATTTCCCAATTGTTCTGCACTGTTCCCCTAATTTCCCAATCTGTTCCCCACTTTCCCCCAAGTTCTCCACTGTTCACCGATCCCCACAATTCAGAAGCAGTTCAGCACCATTTCACCACTGTTCCATAGTGTTCGCCACAGTTCTACAGCGGTTGTGCATCTCTTCTCCACTGTTTCCCACTGCTCCTCACCTCTTCCCCACTGTTCCCTACATGTTCCCTACTGTTACACAGACGTTTCCCACATTCACCACTGTTCCCCACGTAGACTCTATAATGCCCACTATTCACCACAGTTCATTAGCGGTTTCCCACCAGTTCCCCACTGCACCCAAGCATTTTCCACAAGTTCCCACTGTTCACATTTCTCCCCAATTCCCCTCATTTCCCAATCTGTTCCCCACTTTCCCCACCGTTACCCACATTTCCCCAGGTTCTACACTGTTCGGCATCTGTCACCGCGCTTCTGCAGCATTTCCCCACCATTGCTCCACTGTTTCCTACTGCTCCCCACCGGTTCCCCACTGTTCGCCATCTGTTCCCCACTGTTCCACAGCAGTTTGCCACAAATTCTACGATGTGCCCCATGGATACCCATTCTTTTCTCCATTTCCAAATCTGTTTCCCACTTTTCCCCACTGTTACCCCATTCTCCACAGTTCACCATCTGTTCCACTCTCTACACCATTGCACCAAACTGTTTTCCGCAGTTCTTCAATGTTCCCCAATTTTAACCATCTGATCCCATACTGTTCCCCACTGTTCCCCACTCTTTCTCTCTTTTCACCACCTTTTACACAATTTTGACCACTGTTCACCGCATTCACCACTGATCCACTATGTTCCCAACTTTTCTCCACTGTTCCCCCGCTCTCCACACTTCGCAATCTCCCAAGTTCCCCACTGACTCGATGTTTCCCCACTGTTCCCCATGGATCCCACTCTGTTTCCCACTTTTCCCCACTGTTCCCTCAGATCCTCATTGTTCTCCGCTACTCCCCAGTATTCCCCTCCATTTACAAATGTTCTGAAGTGTTCCCCACGCTTCCACACTGTTCCCCATGTGTTCTTCACTGTTCTCCACCTGTTCAAAACAGTTTATCCAGAGGTCCCCGCTGTTACCCAGCAGTTTCACACCATTTCACCAAATTGGAAGCGTGGGGAACACTGCAGAACATTGGGGAATGGAGGGGAATTGTGGGGAGTAGGGGGAGAACAATGAGGAACTGAGGGAACAGATGGGGAAAAGTGGGAAACCTTGCAAAAGAGTGGGTGTCAGAAGTGAATAATTGTGCAGAACAGATAGAATGGGTGAATAGTAGGGAAAAGTGGGAAACAGATTGGGAAACGAGGGGAAAATTTGGGATCCATGGGGAACAGTGGGGGAACATTGAGTCTCAGTGGGGAACTTGGGAGAAAAAGCTGCGGAACCGTTGGGAACTGGAGGGGAACAGTTGGGGAACAGGTGAGGAGCAGTGGAAAACTGTAAAACATATGGGGGACTGATAGATACCAGTGGGGTACATTGATTAAATTGTGGGGAACTACTGAGGAGCAGAGTGGACCTCTGCTGAACCTGTTTTGAACAGATGGGGAACAGTGAGAAACAAATGGAGAACAGAGTGGAACCGTGGGAAACACTGCAGAACAATGGGGAATGGAGGAGAATAGTGGGGAGCAGGGAGGAACAAATGTGGAACTGATGGAGAACAGTGGTGAGCAGGTGAGGAGCACTGGGAAAGCGTGGAGCAATGGTGGGGAACTGCTGCAGAAGAGTGGGGACAGATGAAGAGCAGTGGAGAACCTGTGGAAATGTGGGTATCTGTGGGATAAGTGGGGAACAGATTGGAAAATGAGGGGAATTGTGGGGGACAGTGTGAACAGTGGGGAACTGGTGAAAATGCTTGGGCGTTGTGGGGAACTGGTGAAAAACCGATGGTGAACTGTGGTGAATAGTGAGAATTATAGAGTCTATGTGGTGAACAGTGGGGAACGTGGGAAACAACTGAGGAACAGTAGGGAACATGTGGGGAATAGTGGGGGATAGGTGAGGAGCAATGAGCAACAGTGGAGAAGAGATGGGCAACCGATGGAAAACTGTGGCGAACAGTGCGGAACAGTGGTGAAATGATGGTGAACTGCTGCAGAACTGTGGGGACCGATGGTGAACAATGGAAAACTTGGGGAAATGTGGCAGAATGTGGGGAACTGATTGGGAAATAAGGGGAACAGTGGAGAACTGTGGGGAACTGTGTGGAACAGTGGAGAACAGTGGTGAAATGGGGAGAACTGCTGGACAACAGTGGAGAACTTTGGCGAATTGTGGGGATGAGTGGTGAACTGAGAGGAACAGTTGGGAACAGTTGGAAACAGATTGCGAAATAATGGGGAAGTGTGAGGAACAATGATGAACACTGGGGATCAGAGGGTATCTGGCGAGAGCAGAGGGGATCAGATGGTGAACCGTGAAGGACGTGGGGAACAGTGGTCAAAAGGGTGTGACCAGTGGACAATAGTGGGGAACAGTGGGAAACCCTTTGGGACAGCTGGGAAAAAGTGGAGAATAGTGGGCAACAGATGGAAACATTGAGGAACTGAGGGAACAGATGGGGAACAGGGGAAAACTGCAGAAAAGTGGTGAAGAGAGGGGAATAGTGAGGAGCAGTGGGGAATAGATAGCGAACTGTGGAGCGCGGGTACAGTGGGAAAATTGGGGAGCAGTGGGGAACAAAGTGGAACAGTGGCGGATGTGGGGAACAGTGGTAAAAATTGTGTAAAATGTGGGGAACACAGAGAAACAGTGGGGAACAGTGGGGAACAGTGTGGGATTAGCGGGTTAAAATTGGGGAACATTGAAGAACTGGAAAAAAGTGTGGTGTAATGGCGTAGAGCGTGGAACACATGGAGAACTGTGGAGAATGTGGGAACAGTGGGGAAAAGTGGGAAACAGATTGGGAAATGAGGGAAACAGTTGGTATCCATGGGGGACATTGTGGAACATGTGAGAAACAGCTGTGAAACAGTAGGGAACAGATGGCGAATAGTGGGGTACAGGTGAGGAGCAGTGGGAATCAGTGGAGCAATGGTCGGGAAATGCTGCAGAATAGTGGGGACAGATAACGAACTGTGGAGAACGTGGGGAAATATGGGTAACAGTGGGGAAAGTGGGAAACAGATTGGGAAATGAGGGGAATTGTGCGGGTCAGTGTGCACAGTGGGGAACTGGTGCAAAATGCTTGGGCGTAGTGGGGAACTGGTGAAAAACCGATGGTGAACTGTGTTGATAATTGGGCATTATAGAGTCTATGTGGAGAACAGTGAGGAATGTGGGAAACAGCTGTGGAACAGTCAGGAAAATGTGGGGAAAAGTGGGAAAGAGGTGAGGAGCTGTGGGAAACAGTGGAGAAGAGATGTGCAACCGATTGAGAACTGTGGCGAACAGTGCTGAACAGTGGTGAAATGGTGGTGAACTGCTGCGGAACTGTGGGGACAGGTGAACAATGGCTTCCCCACCATTCACCACAGTTCACCATCGGTTTCCCACCAGTTCCCCACTGCACCCAAGCATTTTCCACAAATTCCAACCTGTTCACAATTTCCCCCACAATTCCCCTCATTTTCTAATCTGTTCCGCACTTTCCCCACAGTTAACCACATTTTCCCAGGTTCTCCACTGTTCGTCATCTGTCCCCACCCTTCTGCAGCAGTACCCCACCATTGCTACACTCTTTCCAACAGCTCGTCACCTGTTTGTCATCTGTTCCCTACTGTTCCACTGTTGTTCCCACAAGTTCCACACAGTTCCCCTTGGATCCCCACTGTTCCCCGCATTTCCCAATCTGTTTCCCCATGTTCTCCTCTGTTCACCATCTGTAAACAGCTACTCTCCCCTGATTCTCTCTGAGCCCCACTGTTCCACATTATTCCCCTCTGTTCCTCACTGTTCTCCATCAGTTCCACATCTCTTCCTGCCTCCTCCCCACTATACCCCTCCATTCACCATTGTTCTGCAGTGTTCCCAAGGTTCCACTCTGTTCACCATTTGTTTCTCACTGATTCCCACCTATTCAAAACAGGTTCACTAGAAGTCCCCACTTTTCCCCAGCAGTCCCCCCGCCCCGCCATTTCACCAATGTTCCCCACTGGTACCTATCAGTTCCCCATCTGTTTTTCAGTTTCCCACTGCTCCTCACCTGTTCCCCACTGTTCGCCATCTGTTCCCTAATGTTCAACAGCTGTTTCCCACAAGTTCCACACGGTTCCCCATGGATCCCCACTGCTTCCCTCATTTCCCAATCTGTTTCCCACTTTACCCCACTCTTCACCCGTTCTTCACATTTTGCCATCTGTTCCACTCTGTAGCCCATTGATCCACACTGTTTCCACATTTCTTCAATGTTCCGCAATTTTAACCACCTGGAGACACAGTTCATCACTGTTAAAACTTCTCCCAGCTGTGAACCTGGTGTAACAGTATCCGAAACAGTTAATCACTGTTTAACCCTCTCCGCACAGAGAACCTGATGTAATATTATCTGACACAGCTCATCACTGTTAATCCTTCTCCCCACTGTGAACTTAGTGTAACAGTAACTGACACAGTTCATCACTGTTAAACATTCTTAGCACCGTGAACCTGGTGTAACAGTATCTGAAGTAGTTCATTACTGTTAAAACATCTCACCACTGTGAATCTGGTGTAACAGTATGTGACACAGTTCATCACTGTTAAACTGTCTCCCCACGGTGAACTGGGTGTAACAGTACCCGACACAGTTAATCACTGTTTAACCTTCTCCGCACAGAGAACAAGATGTAATATTATCTGACACAGCTAATCACTGTTAATCCTTCTCCACACTGTGAACTTAGTGTAACATTATCACACACAGTTCATCACTATTAACCCTTCTCCGCACAGTAAACCTTGTGTTACAGTGCCTGAAATAGTTCATTAGTGTTAAACCTCCCCACAGTGAACCTGGTGTAACAGATTCTGACACCGTTCATCACTATTATACATTCACCCCACTGTAAACCTTGTGTAGCAGTATCTGACTAAGTTCATCATTGTTAAATCTTCTCTGCAATGTGAAACTGAGGTAACTGCATCTGACACAGTTTACCACTGTTCAACATTCTCCCGAATTTGCACCTGGAGTCACAGTTCATCACTGTTAAGCCCTCTCCCTACAGTGAACCTGGTGTAACAGTATCCGACACAGTTAATCACTTTTTAATTTATCCGCACAGAGAACCAGATGTAATATTATCTGACACAGCTCATCACTGTTAATCCTTCTCCCCACTGTGAACTTAATGTAACAGTAACTGACACAGTTCATCACTGTTAATACTTCTCCCCACTGTGAACCTGGTGGAACAGTATTTGACACAGTTCATCAATGTTAAACATTCTCCCAACTGTGAAACTGGGGTCACAGTATCAGACAAAGTTCATCACTGTCAAACATTCTCCCAAGAGTGAACCTAGTGTAACAGTATCTTAAACAGTTGATCACTGTTAAACCTTCTCCAAACTGTGAGCCTGGTGTAACTGTACCTGACACCGTTCATCATTATTATACATTCACCCCACTGTAAACCTAGTGTAAAAGTATCTGACTAAGTTCATCACTGTTAAACCTTCTCCGCACTGTGAAACTGAGGTCACAGTATCAGACACAGTTCATCACTGTTAAACATTCTCCCCACATTGAATCTCGTGTAACAGTCTCTGACGCAGTTCATCACTATTAACCTTTCTCCCCACTGTGAACTGGGTGTAACAGTATCCGACACAGTTAATCACTGTTTAACCTTCTCCACACAGAGAACAAGATGTAATATTATCTGACACAGCTCATCACTGTTAATCTTCTTCCCCACTGTGAACTTACTGTAACATTATCGCACACAGTTCATCACTATTAAACCTTCTCCGCACAATAAACCTTGTGTTACACTGCCTGAAATAGTTCATTAGTGTTAAACCTCCCCACAGTGAACCTGGTGTAACAGTATCTTAAACAGTTCATCACTGTTAATCCTTCTCCAAACTGTGAGCCTGGAGTAACAGTATCTGACACCGTTCATCACTATTATACATTCACCACACTGGAAACCTAGTGTAGCAGTATCTGACTAAGTTCATCATTGTTAAACCTTCTCTGCACTGTGAAACTGAGGTCACTGCATCTGACACAGTTTACCAATGTTAATCATTCTCCTGAATTTGCACCTGGAGTCACAGTTCATCACTGTTAAAACTTCTCCCCACTGTTAACCTGGTGTAACAGTATCTGACACAGTTAACCATTGTTTAACCCTCTCCGCACAGAGAACCTGATGTAATATTATCTGACACAGCTCATCACTGTTAATCCTTCTCCCCAATGTGAACTTAGTGTAACAGTAACTGACACAGTTCATCACTGTTAAACCTTCTTCGCACCGTGAACCTGGTGTAACAGTATCTGAAGTAGTTTATTACTGTTAAAATATCTCCCCACTGTGAACCTGGTGTAACAGTATGTGACACAGTTCATCAATGTTAAACCTTCTCCCCACTCTGAAACTGGGGTCACATTATCTGACAAGTTCATCACTGTTAAACCTTCTCCGCACAGAGATCCTCATTTCCCCACTGATCCCCTCATTTCGTCAATGTTCCCCAATGTTCTCCAGCTGTTTCCGAATTGTTTCCCTCTGTTACCCCATTCTCGACTGTTCGCCATCTGTTTCCTACTGTTCCCCATTGCTCCACACTGTTCTGCTCTGTTCCCCACTTCTCCCCTCTTTTCTACACTGTTGTGCAGTGTTCACCTCTGTTTCCCCCCTATTCCACTCTATTCCCCTTTGCTCCCCATTATTCCCCTTTGTTCCACGCTGTTCTCCACTGTCCTGCAATTTTCCCTGCTGTTCCCATCTTTTCTCTCCATTCCTTAGGAACTGGGGAAGAGTTGGAAACAGATAGCGAAATAATGGGAAACAATGGTGAACACTGGGGATCTGAGGGTATCAGGCGAGAGCAGTGTGGAACAGATGGTGAACCGTTAAGAACGTGGGGAACAGGGGTCAAAAGTGTGTGACATCTTGGGAGGTCGAGTATAGTGGGCAACAGAAGGCAACAGATGGCAACATTGAGGAACAGAGGGAAAAGATGGGGATCCGGGGAATTCTTCAGAAATGTGGTGAACAGTGGAAAAGTGGGGAAGAGTAGGGAATAGACAGCGAACAGTGGGAATGCAGGGAACAGTGCTCAAAATTGTGTGAAACGTGGGGAACAGAGAGAAACAGTGGGGAACAGTGGGGAACAGTGTGAGAACAGCTGGTTAAAATAGCGGAACATTGAAGAAATGTGGAAGCAGTGTGGAGCAATGGGGTACAGAGTGGAACAGATGGCGAAATGTGGAGAACGGGGCAAGAGTCGGGAAATGTGGTAAACAGATTGGGAAATGAGGGAAACAGTGAGGATCCATGGGGAACCGTGTGGAACTTGTGGGAAACAGCTGTGGAACAATACTGAACAAATGGCGAACAGTGGGGAACAGTTGAGGAGCAGTGGGAAACTGGAGAACGGATGGGGAAACTGATAGGTACCAGTGGGGATCATTGGCGAAATCGGATGGGGGGGGGGACTGCTGGGGAACAGTGGGGACTTCTGGTGAACCTGTTTTGAACAAATAGGAATCAGTGAAAAACAAATGGTGAACACAGTGGAACCTTGGGGAACACTGCAAGCAATGTTGAATGGAGGGGTATAGTGGGGAGCAGGCAGGAACAGATGTGGAACTGATGGAGAACAGTTTGGAACAGAGTGGAATAATGTGGAAGAGTGGGGCTCAGAGAGTATCAGGGTAGAGCAGTGGTTTAAAGATTGTGAAGAGTCGAGAACATGCGGAAACAGTTTGGGAAATGAGGGAAACAGTGGGGATCCATGGGGAACCGTGTGGAGCTTGTGGGAAGCAGCAGTGGAATGATAGGGAACAGATGGCGAACAGTGGGGAACAGGTGAGGAGCAGTGGGAAAGAGTGGAGCAATGGTGGGGAACTGCTGCAGAATAGTGGGGACAGATGACGAACAGTTGAGAACCTGGGGAAATGTGGTTAACTGTGGGGAAAGTGGAGAACAGATTTGGAAATGAGGGGAATTGTAGGGGAAAGTGTGAACTGTGGGGAACTTGTGGAAAATGCTTGGGTGCAGTGGGGAACTGGTGGGAAATCGATGGTGAACTGTGGTGAATAGTGGGGAAGCGTGGAGAAATGGTGGGGAGCAGTGGGAACAATGAGGAAAGAGAAACAGGTGTGGAACAGTGAAGAACAGATGGGGCACTAATGGTGAACAGTGGGGAAGTGTGGGGAACAGTAGGGAACAGTGGTGAAATGGTGGGGAACTGCTGGGGAACAGCGGGGACTTCTGGATAACCTGTTTTGAACAGGTGGGGAATAGTGAAGAAGAAATGGCGAACAGATTGGAAGCGTGCGGTACGCTGCAGAACATTGGGGAATGGATGGGAATAGAGGGGAGTAGGGGCAAACAATGAGGAACTGAGGGAACAGATGGGGACAAGTGGGAAAAACTGCGAAACAGTGGGGGACAGAAGTGAATATAAGTGGAGAACAGATAACGAACTGTTTAGAATGGGTGAAAAGTGGGGAGAAGTGGGAAACAGATTTGGGATCCATGGGGAACAGTGGGGGAACATCGAGTTTCAGTGGGGAACTTTTGAGAAAATGCTGCGGAACCTTTGGGAACTGGAGGGGAGCAGTTGGGGAAGAGTTGGGGAACAGATGAGGAGCTGTGGGAAACTGTAGAACAGATGGGGAACTGATAGATACCAGTCTGGTACATTGATCAAATGGTTGGGAACTGCTGGGGTCCAGTGGGGTCCTCTGGTGAACCTGTTTTGAACAGGTGGGGAACTGTGAGAAACAAATCCTGAACAGAGTGGAACCGTGGGATCATTGCAGAACAATGGGGAATGGAGGATAATAGTGGGGAGCAGGCAGGAACAGATGTGGAACTGATGGAAGACAGTAGGGAATAGAGGGGAATAATGAGGAGCAGTATGGTTCAGAGAGTATCGGGGAGAGCAGTCATTAACAGATGGTGAACCGTGGAGAACATGGGGAACAGTGCTCAAAAGAGTTTGACAGGTGGGCAGAGGAACAGTGGTCAAACGCTTGGGGAAGAGATGGGGAAAAATGGAGAATATTGGGCAACAGAGCGGAACATTAAAGAACAGTGGGAATAGATGGGGAACTGTGGGGAAACTGCAGAAAATTGGTGAACAGAGAGGAATAGTGGGGAGCAGAGGGGAACAGAGGAGACCAATGGGGTGCACTGGGGAACAGTGGTAAACAGATGTCGAAGAATGGAGAATGGGGTAACAGAGGGAAACAGTTCGGGAGCAGATGGACGACGGTGGAGAACTTTGACGAAATGTGGGAATCAGTGGGAAACTGAGAGGAACAGTTGGGAACAGTTGGAAACAGATTGCAAAATAATGGGGAAGAGTGAGGAATAACGGTGAACATTGATGATCAGAGGGTATCAGGCGAGAGCAATGGGTATCAGATGGTGAACCGTGAAGAACATGGGGAACAGTGGTCAAAAGAGTGTGCCAGGTGGATAATAGTGGGGAACAGTGGGAAACCCTTGGGGACAGCTGGGGAAAAGTGGAGAATAGTGGGCAACAGATGGCAACATTGAGGAACAGAGGGAACAGATGGGAAACTGGGGAAAACTGCAGAGAAGTGGTGAAGAGAGGGGAATAGTGGGGAGCAGTGGGGAACAGAGTGGAACAGACGGGAATGTGGGGAACAGTGGTAAAAATTGTGTAAAAGGTGGGATACAGAGAGAAACAGTGGGGAACTGTGTGGGATCAGCTGGTTAAAATTGGGGAACTTTGAAGAACCGTGGAAAACAGTGTGGTGCAATAGCATAGAGAGTGGAACAGATGGCGGACTGTGGAGAATGGGGGAACAGTGGGGAAAAGTGGCAAATATATTGGGAAATGAGGGAAACAGTGGTTATCCATGGGGAACATTATGGAACTTTTGGGAATCAGCTGTGGAACAGTAGGGAACAGATGGCGAACACTGGTGAACAGGCGGGGAGCAGTGGGAAACAGTGGAGTAATTGCGGGGAAATGCTGCAGAAGAGTGGGGACAGATGACGAACAGTGGAGCACCTGCGGAAATATGGGTAACAGTGGGGAAAGTGGGGAACAGATTGGGAAATGTGGTGAATTGTGGGGAACAGTGTGAAAGTTGGGGAACTGGTGCAAAACTGCTTGGATGCAGTGGGGAACTGGTGGGAAACTGATGGTGAAGTGTGGTGAAGAGTGTGAAGCAGGGGAAACCATTAGGAAAGAGGAACAGGTGTGGAACAGTGGGGAACAGATGGGGAACTAATGGTGAACATTAGGCAACAGTAGTGAAATGTTGGGGAACTGCTGGGGAACAGCGAGGCCTTCTGGATAAACTGTTTTGAACAGGAGTGGAACAGTGAAGAACAAATAGGGAAGAGTGTGAAAGAGTGGGGAAGACTGCAGACAATTGGGAAATGCAGGGGAATAGTGGAGGGTAAGGGAGAACAATGAGGAACTGAGGGAACAGATGGGGGAAAGTGGGAAAATCTGCGAAACAGTGGAGGACAGAAGTGAATAATATTGGAGAGTGGTGGAGAACAGATAGCAAACTGTTTAGAATGGGGGAACAGTGGGGAAATGTGGGAAACAGATTGGGAAATGAGGGAAACATTTGGGATCCACAGGGAACAGTGGGGAACAGGTGAGGAGCAGTGGGAAAGAGTGGAGCAATGGTGGGAACTGCTGCATAAGAGTGGGGACGAACAGTGGAGAACCTGGGGAAATGTGGATAATGGTGGGGAAAGTGGGGAACAGGTTGCAACATTAGGGGAATTATGGGGGATAGTGTGAACAGTGGGGAACTGGTGGAAAATGCTTGGGCGTAGTGGGGAACTGGTGGAAAACCGATGGTGAACTGTGGTGAATAGTGGGCATTATAGATTTTGTTTGGAGAACAGTGGGGAATGTGGGAAACAGCTGTGAAGCAGTAGGGAAACAGTGGAGAAGAGATGCGCAACTGCTGGAGAACTGTGGTGAACAGTGCGGAACTGGTGAAATGGTGGTGAACTGCTGCGGAACTGTGGGGACAGGTGAACAGTGGAGAACTTGGGGAGATGTGGCAGAAACTGGGGAACAGATTGGGAAATGAGGGGAACAGAGGTGAACGGTGGGGAACTGTGGCGAACAGTGCGGTACAGTGGTGAAATGGTGATGAACTGCTGCGGAACTGTGGGGACTTGTGAACAGTGGAGAACAGTGAGGAAATGTGGAGAACAGTGGAGAATAGTGGTGAAATGTGGGTGTACTGCTGGGGAACCGCGGGGACCTCTGGTTAACCAATTTGAACGGATGGGGTACAGTGTGGAAGAAATAGTGAACAGTTTGGAAGCGTGGGGAACACTGCAGAACAATGGGGAATGGAGGGGAATAGTGTGGAGCAGGCGGTAACAATTAGGAAATGGGAAGAGTAGGGAACACTGCAGAATGGTGGAGAAAAGAGGGAAAGAGTTGGGAGCAGGAGAACAGATGTGGAACTGATTGAATGCAGGGAGGAACTGTGGGGAACAGGTGGGAAACTGCTGGGAAACAGTGGAGATTGATGGGGAACAGTTGAAGAACAGGTGAAGAACAGTGGGGAACAGTGGGCAATATGGGGAAAGGTGGGGAACTGCGGAACAGTCGGGAACTGAAGGGACCATTGGTAAACAATGGGGAACAGTGAATAATTCGTAACAGTAGGGAACAGAGCATAAAAGGGGAAGAGTGGTTAAAAGTGTGTGTCAGGTGGGGAAGAGTGAGGAACATTGGAAAACATTTGGTGAACATCTCGGGAACAGCTCGTGGATAGAGCGCAACAGAGATTGAACATTAAAGAATGGAGAGAAACGATGGGAACAGCAGGGAAAACTGCAGAACAGTGGAGAACAGCGGGGAACAAAGGGGAATAATGGGGAGCAGAGGGGAACAGAGTGGAATAGGGGGGAACAGATGGGAACACTTCACAACAGTGTAGAAGAGAGGGGAGAAGTGGGGAATAGGGCAGAACAGTGACGAGCAATGTAGGAAACAGTTGGTGAACAATCGAGAATGGGTTAACAGTGGGACACAATTCGGAAACAGCTGGAGAACAGTGGGGAACATTGACGAAATGAGGAGATCAGTGGGGAAATGAGAGGAACAGTGGGGAAGAGTTGGAAACAGATAGTGAAATAATGGGAGACAATGGTGAACACTGGGGATATGAGGGTATCAGGCGAGAGCAATGGGGAACAGATTGTGAACCGTTAAGAACGTGGGGAACAGTGGTCAAAAGTGTGTGACAGCTGAGGAGAAGTGGAGAATAGTGGCAACAGAAGGCTACAGATGGCAACATTGATGAACAGAGGGAACTGATGGGGAACTGGGGAAAACTGCAGAAATATGGTGAACAGGGGAACAGGGGAACAGTGGTCCAACTTGTGTGAAAGGTGGGAAACAGAGAGAAAGAGTGGGGAACGGTGGGGAACATTGTGGGATCAGCTGGTTAAAATCGTGGAATATTGAAGAAATGTTATAACAATGTGGAGCAATGGGGTACAGAGTGCAACAGATGGCGAAATGAGGAGAAAGGGGGAAGAGTGGGGAGAAGTTGGAAACAGATTGGGAAATGAGGGAAACAGTGGGGATCCATGGGGAACCGTGTAGAACTTGTGGAAACAACAGTGGAACAGTAGGGAACAGATGTTGAACAGTGGGGAACTTGTAAGGAGCAGTGGGAAAGAGTGGAGCAAAGGCGGGGATCTGCTGCAGAAGAGTGGGGACAGATGACGAATAATGGAGAACCTGGGGAAATGTGGTTGACTGTGGGGAAAGTGGGGAACAGATTGGAAAATGAGGGGAATTGTGGGGGACAGAGTGATCAGTGGGAAACTGGTAGAAAATGATTGGCGTAGTGGGGAACTGGTGAAAAACCGATGGGGAACTGGGGTGAATATTGGGCATTATTGAATCTATGTGGGGAACAGTGGGTAACGTTGGAAACAGGTGTGGAACAGTAGGGAACATGTGGGGAACAGTATGAAAGAGGTGAGCAGCAGTGGGTAACAGTGGAGAAGAGATGCGCAACTCATGGAGAACTGTGGTGAACAGTGCGGAACAGTGGTGAAATGGTGGTGAACTGCTGCGGAACTGTGGGGAACCGGGGAACAGTGGAGAACTTGGGAAAATGTGGCAGAAAGAGGGGAACAGATTGTGAAAAGAGGGGAACAGTGGAGAACAGTGGGGAAATGTTGGGAACAGTGGAGAACAGTGGTGAAATGGGTAGGACCTGCTGGGGAACAGCATGGACCTCTGGTTAACCTATTTTGAACGGATGGGGCACAGTGTGGAAGAAATGGTGAACAGTTTGGAAGCGTGGGGAATACTGCAGAACAATGCAGAATGGAGGAGAATAGTATGGAGCAGGCGGTAACAATTAGAAAATGGGAACAGTAGGCAACACTGCAGAATGGTGGAGAAAAGAGAGAACAAATAGGGAACAGGGGGAACAGATGTGGAACTGATTGGATGCAGGGAGGAACTGTCGGGAACAGATGGGAAACTGCTGGGAAACAGTAGAAATTGGTGGGGAACAGTTGCAGTACAGTCGAAGAATAGTGGGATAGAGCGATGAAATGTGGGAAACAGGGGGGAATATGGGGAAAGTTGTGGAACTGGGGAACAGTGGATAACTGTAGGGAGCATAGGTAAACAGTGGGGAATAGCGAAGAACTAGGGATAAATTGAGAACAGAGGGGAATAATTTGTAAAAGTGGGAAAAGAACGTAAAAGGGAAGAACAGTGGCGAACAGATGGCGAATCGTAGGGAAGAGTGGTTCTTCAGTTTCCCAGTTTACCAATGCTGCCTACATTTCACCACTGATCCCCACATTTCCTCAATCTTCTCCTCCGATCTCCAGCTGTTCCCCATCTGTTTCTCTCTGTTACCCCATCTGTTCTCCAGTTTCCCACTGCTCCTCAGCTGTTCCCCACTGTTCGCAATCTGTTCCCTACTCTTCCACAGCTGTTTGCCACAAGTTCCACACGGTTCCCAATGGATCCCCACTGTTAACCTCATTTCCCAATCTGTTTCCAACTTTTCCCCACTCTTCCCCAGTTCTGCACATTTCGCCATCTGTTCCACTCTGTACCCCATTGCTCCACACTGTTTCCACATTTCTTCAATGTTCCGCAATTTTAACCAGCTGATCCCACACCCTTCCCCACTGTTCTCCACTGTTTCTCTTTGTTCCCCACATTTCACACAAGTTTGACCACTGTTCCCTGCATTCCCCACTGTTCACTATCTATTCCCCACTGCTCCCAACTATTCCCCTGTTCACCACTTTTCTGCAGTTTTCCCAGGTTCCCAATCTGTTCCCTCTGTTCGTCAATGTTGCCATCTGTTTCCTTCTGTTGCCCACTATTCTCCACTTCTCCCCAGCTGTCACACACTTTTGACCACTGTTCCCCACGTTCTTAACGGTTCACCATCTGTTCCCCACTGCTCTCGCCAGTTACCCTCAGATCCCCAGTGTTCACCATTGTTTCCCATTATTTCCAGCCCTTCCCCACTGTTCCTCTCATTTCCCCACTGATCCCCTCATTTCATCAATGTTCCCCACTGTTCTCCAGCTGTTTCCAAATTGTTTTGTTCTGTTACCCCATTCTCGACTGTTCGCCATCTGTTTCCTACCTAGCTCCCAACTGTTCAACTCTGTTCCCCACTTTTTGCCTCTGTTCTACACAGTTGTGCACTGTTCCCATCTGTTCCGACTATTCCACTCTGTTCCACTCTGCTCCCCATTATTCTCCTTTGTTCCCCGCTGTTCTCCACTGTTCTGCAGTTTTCACTGCTGTTCCCATTTTTTCTCTCCATTCCTTAATGTTCAATCTCTGTTGCGCTCTATCCACGAGCTGTTCCCGAGATGTTCACCAAATGTTTTCCAATGTTCCTCACTGTTCCCCACCTTCAACACACTTTTTAACACTCTTTCCCACGATTCGCCATCTGTTCACCACTGCTCTCCCCTTTTACGCTCTGTTCCCCACTGTTACGAATTATTCCCCTCTGTTCCCCATTGATCCCTACAGTTCTTCACTGTTTCCCACTGTTTACCAATCCTGCCTATATTTCGCCACTGATTCCCACATTTCTTCAATGTTCTCCACCGTTCTCCAGCTGTTCCCGATCTGTTTCTCTCTGTTACCACTTTCTTGATTGTTCGACATCTGTTTCCCACCGTTCCCCAGTGCTCCCCGAGGGAAACAGTGGGGAACATGTGGCGAACTATGGAGTACGGGTGGAACATTTGATAAGACTGGATAAATGTTTGATGTCTGTGGTAGGTAAATAAATGGAGAAAATTCTTAGAGATAGTACTTATAAACATCTGGATAGACAGGGTCTGATCAGGAGCACTCAACATGGATTTGTGGGAGGAAGGTCATGTTTGACCAATCTGATTGAATTTTTTGAAGAAGTGACTAGGAATGTGGATGAGGGTAGCGCAGTGGCTGTTGTCTAATGGCCTTCGATAAGGTACCACATGGAAGGTTAGTTAGGAAGGTGCAGTCTTTAGGTATAAATTTTAAGATAGTCAAATGGATTGAACATTGGCTGAAAGGGAGAGGCCAGAGAGTGGTAGTGGATAATTGTCTGTCAGGTTGGAGGCCGGTGACCAGTGGTGTGCCTCCAGGATCTGTATTGGGCCCTTTGTTCTTCGTTATATACATTAATGTTCTAGATGATGGAGTGGTGAATTGGATTAGTAAATATGCAGACGATACTAAGATAGGTGGAATAGTGGATAATGAAGAAGGTTTTCAAGGATTGCAGAGGGATTTGGGCTGCTTAGAAAAGTGGGCTGAAAAATGGCAGATGGAATTTAATGCTGATAAGTGTGAGGCGCTTCATTTTGGTAAGAAGAATCAGAATAGGACATACGTGGTAAATGGGAGAGCATTGAGGAATACAGAAGAGCAGAAAGATTTAGGAGTAACGGTACATCGTTCCCTGAAGGTAGAAACTCACGTGAATAGAGTGGCGAAGAAGGCTT
The DNA here is from genome assembly GCF_036971445.1 of Narcine bancroftii. NCBI lineage: Eukaryota > Metazoa > Chordata > Chondrichthyes > Torpediniformes > Narcinidae > Narcine > Narcine bancroftii. Next base: position 48,660,445 of record NC_091481.1, on the reverse strand, counting down.
TTAGTATGCTGGCCTTTATCAATCATTGCATGGAATATAGGAGTTGGGAGGTGATGTTGAGATTGTATAAGACGTTGGTGCGGCCTAATTTGGAGTTCTGTGTGCAGTTCTGGTCGCCTAATTATAGGAAGGATATAAACAGAGTGGAGAGAGTGCAGAGAAGGTTTACCAGAATGTTACCTGGGTTTAAGCATCTAGAGTATAGGGAGAGATTGGACAGATTAGGTCTTTATTCTTTGGAGCGTAGAAGGTTGAGAGGGGATTTGATAGAAGTATTTCAGATTATGAAAGGGATAGACAGAGTGGATGTGGATAGACTATTTCCGTTAAGAGGAGGAAAGATTAAAACAAGAGTTAAGAATTAAGGGGCAGAGGTTTAGAGGTAACATGAGGGGGAACTTCTTTACTCAGAGAGTGGTAGCCGTGTGGAATGATCTTCCGTGAGAAATAGTGGCGGCGGAGTCAATTGTATTATTTAAGAAAAGGTTGGACAGGTATATGGATGAGAAGAAGATGGAGGGTTATGGGCATTGTGCAGGGAGGTGGGACTAGAAAGGGGTGTTTGGTTCGGTGCAGACTAGAAGGGCCTAATGGCCTGTTTCCGTGCTGTAATTGTTATGTTATATGTTAAACGATTAGAAATATTCGAAAATATTGTGGAGCAGTGGAGAAAAGAGGTCCCCAGGAGTTCCCCACCATTTAATCAATGTACCCAACTGGTATCTATCAGTTCCCCATCTATTCTACATTTTTCCACTGCTCCTCACCTGTACCCCAACTTTGCCCCAGCTGTTCCCCACCAGTACCCAACGGTTCCGCAGCATTTTCTCCCAATTGCCCCACTGACTCGATGTTCCCCCACTGTTCCCCATGGATCCCAAATGTTCCCCTCATTTCCCAATCTGTTCCCCACTTTCCCCATAGTTACCCACATTTCCCCAGGTTCTCCACAGTTCATAATCTGTCTTCTCTCTTCTGCAGCATTTCCCCACCAATTCTCCACAGTTTCCCACTGCTCCCCACCTGTTCCCCACTGTTTGCCATCTGTTCCCTACTGTTCCACAGCTGTTTCCCACATGTTCCACAATGTTCACCATGGATATCCACTGTTTCTCTCATTTCTCAATCTGTTTCCCACTTTTCCCACTGTTCCCCCATTCTCCACAGTTCGCCATCTGTTCCACACTCTAAGCCATTGCACCACACTGTTTTCCACAGTTCTTCAATGTTCCCCAATTTTAACCAGCTGATCCCACACTGTTCCCCACTGCTTCTCTTTGTTCCCCACCTTTTAGACAATTTTCACCACTCTTCCCCACATTCCCCACTGTCCCACACCATTCCGCACTCCTCCTCACTTTTCTCCACTGTACCCCGCTACACAGTTCGCTAACCATTCCGCACTGCTCCCCACTATTACCTGTTCACTACATTTCTGCAGTTTTCCCCAGTTCATCATCTGTTCCCTCTGTTCCTCAATGTTGCCATTTGTTGCCCACTATTCTCCACTTTTCCCCAGCTGTCCCCAAGGGTTTACCACTGTTCCCCACTATTGTCCACCTGTAACACTCTTTTGACCACTGTTCCCTACGTTCTTGATGGTTCACCATCTGATGCTCACTGCTCTCTCCTGATACGCTCTGATCCCCAGTTTTCACCATTTTTCCCCACTCTTCCCCATTATTCCGAAATCTGTTTCCAACTGGTCCCCACTCTTCCTCTCAGTTCCCCACTGATCCCCACATTTCTTCAATGTTCTTCACTGTTCTCCAGCTGTTCCCGAACCTTTTTCCTCTGTTATCCCATTCTCCATTGATCGCCATCTGTTTCCCACTGTTCCCCAGTGCTCCCCACTGTTCTGTTCTGTTCCCCACTGCTCCCGTCTGTTCTTCACTGTTGTGCAGTGTTCCCATCTGTTTACCCTTATTCCATTCTGTGCCCCGCTGTTGTCCACTATTCTGCAGTTTCAACTGCTGTTCCAATCTTTTCTCTTCATTCCTTAATGTTCAGAGTACCCTATCCACCAGATGTTCCCGAGATGTTCACCAAATGTTTTCCAATGTTACTCACTGTTCTCCACCTGCCACACAATTTTGACCACTCTTCCCCCATCTGTTCCCCATTGTTCTCCCCATTTACGTTCTGTTCCCACTGTTACGAATTATTCCCCTCTGTTTTCAATTTATCTCTAGTTCTTCGCTATTCCCCACTGTTTACCTATGCTCCCTACAGTTCCCCACTGTTCCCCAGTTCCCCAACATTCCCCATATTCTCCACTGTTCTCCACATTGCTTTGCTGTATCCCATTGTTCTTCACCTGTTGTGCAACTGTTCCCCACCAATTTCTACTGTTTCCCAGCAGTTTCTCATCTGTTCCCCACACATCCTCCCTGCATCCAATCAGTTCCACATCTGTTTCCACTGCTCCCTACTGTTTCCCTCTTTTCTCCACCATTCTGCAGTGTTCCCTACTGTTCCCATTTTCTAATTGTTACCGCCTGCTCTACACTATTCCCCTCCATTCTGCATTGTTCTGCAGTGTTCCCCACGCTTCCAAACTGTTCACCATTTCTTCCACACTGTACCCCATCCGTTCAAAATATGTTAACCAGAGGTCCCTGCAGTTCCCCAGCAGTTCCCACCTATTTCACCACTCTTCTCCACTGTTCCCCACATTTCCCCACTGTTCTCCTCTGTTCCCCTCATTTCCCAATCTGTTCCCCACTTTCTGCCATATTTTCCACAAGTTCTCAACTGTTCCCCGGTTCACCACAGTTCCGCAGCATTTCACCACCATTTCACCACTGTTCCGCACTGTTCGACAGAGTTCTCCATCGGTTGCAAATCTCTTCTCCACTGTTTCCCACTGCTGTTCACCTCTTTTCCACTGTTCCCCACATGTTCCCTACTGTTCCACAGCTGTTTCCCACATTCCCCACTGTTCCCCACATAGACTCAATAATGCCCAATATTCACCACAGTTCACCATCGGTTTTTCACCAGTTCCCCACTACGCCAATCATTTTCCATCAGTTTACCCCTGTGCACACTGTCCCGCACAATTCCCCTAATTTTCCATTCTGTTCCCCACTTTCCCCAAAGTTAACCACATTTCCCCAGATTCTCCACAGTTCGTCATCTGTCCCCATTCTTGTGCCACAGTTTCCCACCATTGCTCCAATGTTTCCCACTGCTGCTCACCTGTTCCCCACTGTTCAACATCTGTTCCCTACGGTTCCACTGTTGTTTCCCACAAGTTCCACACGGTTCCCAATAGATCCCCATTTTTTTCCTAATTTCCCAATCTGTTTCCACATTTTCTCCACTGTTCACCATCTGTAAACCACTGTTCTCCCCTGATATTCTCTGAGTTCCACTGTTCCACATCATTCCCCTCTGTTCCCCACTGTTCTCCATCAATTCCACATATGCTCCTGCCTCCTCCCCACTATACCGCTCCATTCACCATTGTTCTACAGTGTTCCCCAAGGTTCCACCTTGTTCACCATTTGTTTCTCACTGATTCCCACCTGTTCAAAACAGGTTCACCAGAAGTCCCCACTGTTCCCCAGCAGATATCCCCACCCCATTTCACCAATGTTCCCCACTGGTACCTATCAGTTCCGCATCTGTTCTCCAGTTTCCCACTGCTGCTCACCTGTTCCCCACTGTTTGCCATCTGTTCCCTACTGTTCCACAGCTGTTTCCGACAAGTACCACACGGTTCCCCATGGATCCCCACTGTTTCCCTCATTTCACAATCTGTTTCCCACTTTTCCCCACTCTTCCCCAGTTCTCCACATTTCGCCATCTGTTCCACTCTATACCTCATTGCTCAACACTGTTTCCACATTTCTTCAATGCTCCGCAATTTTAACCAGATGATCCCACACTGTTCCCCACTTTTCCCCACTGTTTATCAATGTTCCCTACCTTTAACACAATTTTGACCACTGTTCCCTGCATTCCCCTCAGTTCGCTATCTATTCCCCACTGCTCCCCACTATTCCCCTGTTTACCACTTTTCTGCAGTTTTCCCCAGTTTCCCATCTGTTCCCTCTGTTCCTCAATGTTGCCATCTGTTGCCCACTATTCTCCACTTCTCCCCAGCTGTCACACACTTTTCACCACTGTTCCCCACGTTCTTAACGGTTCACCATGTGTTCCCAACTGCTCTCGCCTGATACTCTCAGATCCCCAGTGTTCACCATTGTTTCCCATTATTTTGCTATGTTTCCAATTCTTCTCCACTGTTCCTCTCATTTCCCCACTGATCCCCTCATTTCGTTAATGTTCCCCACTGTTCTCCAGCTGTTCCCAGACAGTTTCCCTCTGTTACCCCATTCTCCATTGATCGCCATCTATTACCCACTGTTCCCCAGTGCTCCCCACTGTTCTGTTCTGTTCCCCACTGGTCCCCTCTGTTCTTCACTGTTGTGCAGTGTTCCCATCTGTTCCCCACTATTCCACTCTGTTCCCCTCTGATCCACATTATTCGCCTTTGTTCCCCGCTGTTCTCCACTGTTCTGCAGTTTTCCCTGCTGTTCCCATCGTTTCTCTCCATTCCTTAATGTTCAATCCATGTTGCGCTCTATCCACGAGCTGTTCCAGAGATGTTCACCAAATGTTTTCCAATGTTCCTCACTGTTCCCCACCTTCCACACATTTCTGAACACTCTTTCCCACGATTCCCCATCTGTTCACCACTGCTCTCCCCTTTTACGCTCTGTTCCCCACTGTTACGAATTATTCCCCACTGTTCCCCATTGAGCCCTACAGTTCTTCACTGTTTCCCTCTGTTTCCCAATGCTGCCTACATTTCACCACTGATCCCCACATTTCTTCAATGTTCTCCACCGTTCAACAGATGTTCCCGATCTGTTTCTCTCTATTACCCCTTTCTCAATTGTTCACCATCTGCTTCCCACTGTTCCCCACTGCCCCCCGAGGGAAACAGTGGGCGAACTATGGAAAACGGGTGGAACATTGGAAAAAAGTGGATAAATGTGGGCAAATGATAAGAAACATTGGGGAATATTGTGGAGCAGTGGAGAAAAGAGGACCACAGCAGTTCCCCACCATCTAATCAATGTACCCAACTGGAATCTATCAGTTCCCCCTCTGTTCGACTGTTTCCCACTGCTCCTCACCTGTACCCCAACTGTTCCCCAACTATTCCCCACCAGTTCCCAATGGATCCGCAGCTTTTTCTCCCAAGTTCCCCACTGACTCGATGTTCCCCCACTGTTCCCCATGGATCCCAAATGTTGCCCTCATTTCCCAATCTGTTCCTCACTTTCCCCACAGTTACCCACACTTCCCCAGGTTCTCCACTGTTCATAATCTATCCTCACTCTTCTGCAGCATTTCCACACCATTGCTCCAGTGTTTCCCACTGCTCCCCTCCTGTACCCCACTGTTTGCCATTTGTTCCCTACTGTTCCATAGCTGCTTCCCACAAGTTCCACAGTGTTCACCATGGATATCCATTGTTTCCCTCATTTCCCAATCTGTTTCCCACTTTTCCCCACTGTTCCCCCGTTCTCCACAGTTTGCCATCTGTTCCACTCTCTACGCCATTGCACCACACTTTGATGTTCCCCAATTTTAACCATCTGATCCCACACTGTTCCCCTTTGCTTCTCTTTGTTCCCCATCTTTTAGACAGTTTTCACTACTCTTCCCGACATTCCCCACTGTCCCACACTGTTCTGCACTCCTCCCCACTTTTCTCCACTGTACCCCCGCTACACAGTTCGCTATCCATTCCCCACTGCTCACAACTATTTCCATGTTTACCACTTTTCTGCAGTTTTCCTCAGTTCTCCATCTGTTCCCTCTGTTCCTCAATGTTGCCATCTGTTGCCCAGTATTCTCCACTTTTCCCCAGCTGTTCCCAAAGTTTTCCCACTTTTCCCCATTATTGTCCACCTGTCACACACTTTTGACCATTGTACCCCATGTTCTCCACGCTTTGCCATCTGATCCCCACTGCTCTCCTCTGATAGCCTCAGATCCCCTGTGTTCACCATTGTTTCCCATTATTTCGCTATATCTTTCCAACTCTTCCCCACTGTTCCTCTCATTTCCCCACTGATCCCCTCATTTCGTAAATGTTCCCCACTGTTCTCCAGGTATTCCCGAACTTTTTCCCTCTGTTACCCCATTTTCCATTGATCGCCATCTGTTTCCCACTGTTCCCCAGTGCTCCCCACAGTTCATCACTGATAAACCTTCTCACCACTGTGAGCATTGTATAACAACATCCAACACAGTTCATCACGGTTAAATCTTCTCAGCACGGAGATCCTTGTGTCATACTATCTGACGCAGCTCATTACTGTTAATTCTTCTCCCCACTGTGAACTTCGTGAAGCAGAATCTGACACAGTTCATCACTGTTAAACCATCTCCCCACTGTGAACCTTTTGTAACAGTATCATAAACGGTTCATCACTGTTAAACCAACTCTGCACCGGGAACCTGGTGAATCAGAATCTGAAAAGGTTCATCACAGTTAAACCATCTCCGCACCGTCAACCTGGTGTAATACTATCTGACACTGTTCATCACTGTTAAAAATTCTCCCCACTGAGAAACTGTTGTAAGAGTATGTGACGCAGTTCAACACTGTTGAACCTTCTCCCCACTGTTAACCTGGTTTAATTGCCTGTGACACAGTTCATCAATGTTAAACCTTCTCCCCTTTGTGAAACTAGGGTCACAGTATCTGACAAAGTTCATCACTGTTAAAACTTCTCCCCACTGTGAACCTGGTGTAACAGTATCTGACACAGTTCATCACTGTTAAACCTTCTCCCCACTGCGAACCTGGTGTAACACAGTATGTGACACAGTTCATCAATGTTAAACTTCCTCCCCTCTGTGAAACTAGGGTGACAAAATCTGACAAATTTCATCACTGTTAAACCGTCTCACCTCTGTGAGCCTTGTGAAACAGTCTCTGACACAGTTCATCACAGTTAAACATTCTCCGCACAGAGATCCTGGTGTAATACTATCTATCGCAGCTCCTTCTACCCACTATGAACTTGGTGTAACAGCATCTGACATAGTTCCACACTGTTAAACGTTCTCCCCACTGCGAACCTGGTGTAACAGAAACTGACACAGTTAATCACTGTTAAACTTTCTCCCCACTTAATCCTGGGGTCACAGTACCTTACAGAGTTCATCACTGTTAAACATTCTCCCCACTGTGAACGTGGTGTAACACTGTCAGAAACAGTTAATCACTGTTTAACATTTTCCCCACTGTGAACCTAGTGTAACAGTATGTGACACAGTTCATCAATATTAAACCTTCTTCCCACTGTGAAACCGGGTTCACCATATCTGTCAAAGTTGATCACTGTTAAACCTTCTTTAAAGTGTGACAGGTGGTAACAGGGAGGAGCAGTGTGTAACGTTTGGTGAAGAGATGGGAAAAGTGGAGAATAGTGGGCAACAGATGGCAACATTGAGGAACAGAGGCAAAAGATGGGAAACTGGGGAAAACTGCAGAAAAGTGGTGAAAAGTGATCAAAAGTGTGTAACAGAGGCAACAGCTGTGGAACAGTAGGGAACATATGGCAAACTGTGAGGAACAGGTGAGGAGCAGTGGGAAACTGGTGAAAAGATGGGGAACTGATAGGTACCAGTGGGTACCATTTCCACATCTGTTCCTGCCTGCTCCCCACTATACCCCTCCATTCACCATTGTTCGGCAGTGTGTCCCAAGGTTCCAAGCTGTTCATCATTTGTTTCTCACTGTTTCCCACCTCGTCAAATCAGGTTCACCAGAAGTTTCAAATGTTCCCCAGCAGTCCCCCCCAACCCCCATTTCATCAATGTTCCCCACTGGTAACTGTCAGTTCTCCATCTTTTCACCAGTTTCCCACTGCTCCTCACCTGTTCCTCACAGTTCGCCATCTGTTCCCTACTGTTCCACACCTGTTTCCCACAATTTCCACAATGTTCCCCATGGATACCCACTGTTTCCCTCATTTCCCAATATGTTTCCCACTTTTACCCCGTTCTCCACAGTTCGCCATCTGTTCCACTCTCTACGCCATTGCACCACACTATTTTCCACAGTTCTTCAATGTTACCCAATTTTAACCAGCTGATCCCACACTGTTCCCCACTGTTCCCCACTGTTTTTCTCTGTTCCCAACCTTTTACATAATTTTTACCACTGTTCCCCATATTTCCCACTGTTCAATTCTGTTCCCCACTGCTCCCCACTTTTCTGCACTGTACCCCCACTCCACAGTTCGGTATGCATTCCACTCTGCTCCCCACTATTCCCCTCTGTTCACCACTTTTCTCCAGTTTTCCCCAGTTCCCCATCTGTGGCATCTGTTGCACACTTTTGATCACTGTTACCCACTGTTCACTGCATTCTCCACTATTCCACTTTGTTCCCCACTGCTCCCCACTAATTCCCTCTGTTCACCACTTTTCTGCAGTTTTCCCCAGTTCCCATTTTTTACCTCTGTTTATCAATGTTGCCATCTGTTGCCTTCTTTTGCCCACTATTCTCCCCTTCTCACCAGCTGTCACACACTTTTGACCACTGTTCCCCACGTTCTTAACGGTTCACCATCTGTTCCCCACTGCTCTCGCCTGATACCCTCAGATCCCCAGTGTTCACCATTGTTTCCCATTATTTCACCATCTGTTTCCAACTCTTCCCCACTGTTCCTCTCATTTCCCCACTGATCCCCTCATTTCGTCAGTTCCACACTGTTCTCCAGCTGTTTCCGAATTGTTTCCCTCTGTTACCCCATTCTCGACTGTTCGCCTTCTGTTTCCTAAATTGCTCCCCACTTTCTGCTCTGTTCCCAACTTCTTCCCTCTGTTCTACACTGTTGTGCACTGTTCCCATCTGTTCCCCCCTATTACACTCTGTTCCCCTCTGCTCCCTATTATTCCTCTTTGTTCCACGCTGTTCTCCACTGTTCTGCAGTTTTCCCTGCTGATCCCATTTTTTCTCTCCATTCCATAATCTTCAATCACTGTTGCGCTCTATCCACGAGCTGTTCCAGAGATGTTCACCCAATGTTTTCCAATGTTCCTCACTTTTCCCCACCTTCCACACACTTTTGACCACTCTTTCCCATGATTCGCCATCCCCTTTTACGCTATGTTCCCCACTGTTACGAATTATTCCCCTCTGTTCCCCATTGATCCCGACAGTTCTTCACTGTTTCCCACTGTTTACTTATTTCCCACTTATTTCTTCAATGTTCTCCACCGATCTCCAGCTGTTCCCGATCTGTTTCTCCCTGTTAACCCTTTCTCGATTGTTCGCCATCTGTTTCCCACCATTCCCCAGTGCTCCCCGAGGGAACCAGTGGGGAACAGTTGGCGAACTGTGGAGAACGGGTGGAACATTGGATAACAGTGGATAAATGTGGGGAAACGATAAGAAACATTAGGGAATATTGTGGAGCAGCGGAGAAAAGAGGTCCCCAGCAGTTGCCCACCATTTAATCAATGTTCCCAACTGGTATCTATCAGTTTCCCATCTGTTCTAGTTTCGCACTGCTCCTCACCTGTACCCCAACTGTTCCCCAACTGTTCCCTACCAGTTTCCAACGGTTCAGCAGCTTTTTCTCATAAGTTCCCCACTGACTCGATGTTCCCCCACTGTTCCACATGGATCCCAAATATTCCCTTCATTTCCCAATCTGTTTCCCACTTTCCCCACAGTTACCCACACTTCCCCAGGTTCTCCACTGTTCGTCATATGTTCTCACACTTCTGCAGCAATTCCCTACCATTGCTCAACTGTTTCTCACTGCTCCCCACCTGTTCCCCACTGTTCCACAGCTGTTTCCTACAAGTTCCACAATGTTCACCATGGATATGCAATTTCCCTCATTTACCAATTTTTTTCCCACTTTTCCCCGCTGTTCCCCCGTTCTCCACAGTTCGCCATCTGTTCCACTCACTACGCAATTGCACCCTACTGTTTTCCACAGTTCTTCAATGTTCCCCAATTCTAACCAGCTGATCCCACACTGTTCCCCACTGCTTCACTTTGTTCCCCACCTTTTAGACAATTTGACCACTCTTCCCCACATTCTCCACTGTCCCACAGTGTTCCGCACTGCTCCCCACTTTTCTCCAGTCTACCCCCGCTACACATTTTGCTATCCATTCCCCACTGCTCCCCACTATTAACCTGTTCACCACTATTCTGCAGTTTTCCGAATTCCCCATCTGTTCCATCTGTTCCTCAATGTTGCCATCTGTTGCCCACTATTCTCCACTTCTCCCCAGCTGTCCCTAAATGTTTCCCACTGTTCCCCATTATTGTCTACCTGTCACACTCTTTTGATCACTGTTCCACACATTCTCCAAGGTTCATAATCTGATCCCCACTGCTCTCGCCTGATACCCTCAGATCCCAGTGTTCACCATTGTTCCCCACTCTTCCTAATTATTCCGCAATCTGTTTCCAACTGTTCCCCACTCTTCCTCTCAGTTCCCCACTGATACCCACATTTCTTCAATGTTCTCCACTGTTCTCCCGCTGTTTCCGAACTGTTTCCCTCTGTTACCCCATTCTCCATTGATCACCCTGTTTCCCACTGTTCTACAGTGCTCCCCACTGATCTGTTCTGTTCCCCACTGCTCCCCTCTGTTCTTCACTGTTGTGCAGTGCTCCCATCTGTTTCCCGCCCTATTCCACTCTGCTCTCCGCCTTTCTCCTCTGTTCTGCAGTTTCAACTGCTGTTCCAATCTTTTCTCTCCATTCCTTAATGTTCAGTGCACCCTATCCACCAGCTGTTCCCGACATATTCCCCAAATAATTTCCAATGTTCCTCACTGTTCCCCAACTGCCACAAACTTTTGACTACTCTTCCCTACGATTAGCCATCTTTTCCCCACTGCTCTCCCCTTTTAAGTTCTGTTCCCACTGTTACGAATTATTCCCCTCTGTTCTCAATTGATCCCTAGTTCTTCACTATTCCCCACTGTTTACCTATGCTCCCTATAGTTCCCCACTGTTCCCCAGTTCCCCAACTTTCCCCATATTCCCCACTGTTCTCCACATTTCTTCGCTGTATCCCACTGTTCTTCACCTGTTCTGCAACTGTTCCCCACCAATTTCTACTGTTTCCCGGCAGTTTCCCATCTGTTCCCCACAGTTCCTCCCTGCATTCAATCAGTTCCACTTCTGTTCCCCCTGCTCCCTACTAGTTCCCTCTTTTCTCCACCATTCTGCAGTGTTACCTACTGTTCCCATTTCCTAATAGTTACCACCTGCTCCACACTATTCCCCTCCATTCCCCATTGTTCTGCAGTGTTCCCCACGCTTCCAAACTGTTCACCATTTCTTCCACACTGTACATCATCCGTTAAAAATAGGTTAACCAGAGATCCCTGCTGTTCCCCAGCAGTTCCCACCCATTTCACCACTGTTCTCCACTGTTCCCCACATTTCCCCACTTTTATCCACTGTTCCCCTAATTTCCCAATCTGTTCCCCACTTTCTGCCACATTTCCCCAAGTTCTCCACTGTTCCCCGGTTCCCCAAAGTTCCGCAGCAGTTCACCACCATTTCACCACTGTCCGCACTGTTCGCCACAGTTCTCCATCAGTTGCACATCACTTCTCCACTGTTTCCCACTGCTGCTCACCTCTTTCCCACTGTTCCCCACATGTTCCCTACTGTTCCACAGCTGTTTCCCACGTTACCCACTGTTCACCACATAGACTCTATATTCACCACAGTTCACCATCGGTTTTTCACCAGTTCTCCACTACGCCCAAGCATTTTCCACCACTTCACCAATGTTCACACTGTCCCCCACAATTCCCCTCATTTTCAAATCTGTTCCCCACTTTACCCACAGTTAACCACATTTACCCAGGTTCTCCACTGTTCATCATCTGTCCCCATTCTTGTGCCACAGTTTCCCACCATTGCTCCACTTATTCCCACTGCTCCTCCCCTGTACCCCACTATTCGCTATCTGTTTCCTTCTGTTCCACAGCTGTTTCAAACAAGTTCCACACGGTTCCCCATGGATCCCCACTGTTTCCCTCTTTTCCAAATCCGTTTCCCAATTTTCCCCACTCTTCCCCTGTTCTCCACATTTCGCCATCTGTTCCACTCTGTACCCCATTGCTCCAAACTGTTTTCACATTTCTTCAATGTTCCCCAATTTTAACCAGCTGATCCCACACTGTTCCCCACTGTTCCCCACTGTTTCTCTCTGTTCCCAAAATTTTACACAATTTTGACCACTATTCTCTGCATTCCCCACTGTTGAACTATGTTCCCCACTGTTCCCCCATTCTCCACAGTTCGCTATCTATTCCCCAATGCTCCCCACTATTCCCCTGTTCCCACTGTGTCCCTTCTCCTTCCCATTCATTCCTAGCCTTGGACCCGGGCGAGCAGTCTCTCGTGCAATAAAGCCTATCGTTCCCCTCTGACTTTATCTGAGTCATTATTGGGGCAACTGAAACCGCCCAACAATGATCTATTAAAAAGATTGGAACGGGAACATATGACAAAGTATCTGACCAAATAAAGATAAAAATAAATAAAGAGTTGGGGTTACAAAATCAGGGGAATGGGAGAATTAAACAAGGACTGGCTTCAAGACGACGAGTGGAACAGCTTTTGATAGGTTAAATAAACAGTTGCTCAGTTAAATGGCCAAATAAATTAACAAAGGAGTGGTTATGAACACAAAGAAATGCATAAAAAAAGGTCGTTGTATATCAGCGCCTTCTCTGAAGGAGACCTGATCTTGCAAGAGTGTTGAATAAAAGGTTTTCTCACTTCACCCACTGACTCTGTGAGATGAAGTCATCAGTAAGCTGGGTTTCTCACAGGAATCAGTTACAATTTAATTCTCTTTTCTTGTCCAAATATAATTAAAAACAACTTTTGTTTAAGTAACCCTGTGCTGTGGTGCCTATCTATTGCTGCTGGATTTTGGGGTCCTCTAGACTCCGTAACAATATGTACTGGAAAGGAGTAATTCATGTTCTGTTCTGTGATTTTAAATAAATATTAAGAAAGAGAGAAAGTGTTTGGCCTGGACTAGAAGGGCTAGGCTGCCTGTTTCAGAGCTTGAATTGTGAGATGGTTCTAGGAATGGTGCATCTTTGAATATCTGTACCATGTCTAAAGTCTAGTTACTCGTCGTGTAGAACTGTAAGGTCAGGCAGCTTTTACAACTTAAAAGGAGATTTTCTTTGGGGGTTTCCTCAACTTATAAACATATAACTAATAATATATCAACATCAAGCAGCTTTTGCATCTTAAAAGGAGATTTGATTTTCTTTGGGTTTTCATTGGCTGCTTTCAGTCACATCATAATCCCCATTCACTATATAAACATCGTGCAGTGGGCAAGTTGATGGATTACCTGATTATCAGCTATCTTCAACTACTTTCAGACACATCTGATCATGCATCGAGGAAATAAAATTTCCCCAATATACTAGCCATCTCATCACACCACTGAAAAAATGACTATGATCGCAGAAGAGGATGAAGATTTCACCATCATCCTGGAAGACTCAGGGAGTTCAGGTCACTGTCATCCCAGAGAACATCCAGTTCGGATTGCATGGGAGGAGGATACACCGATAAGACCATGGTGGATTCTCATTACAAACATCTTGAACCGGGTGGCAGTGACCTGGAGAATGTGCTGCTGTCCATGTAGACCATTGCTTCATTGAAGAACATTATAGTGCCCCATCCTAGGGCATCTCCATTGCCTGACTGAGAACATGAACATTATGGTGCCTATCATCTCTGCATAGAAAGTGTATAATTGTCTAAAATGTCTATTTTAACCTTTAATAAAATATGGAATGTTAACTTTATAAAACGGGTGCATATCTGCTTTTACCTCTTCGTCTGGCAGTTCATGCTCTCACAAAATCAAAACTTTGCCTGCACATCTCCTTTAAACTTTCCATCCTCTCCCCTCTCTCATCTTCATTCCATGCCCTCTAGAATAGAACATCATTATCGTAAAGACAAAGGTTCTGACTGTCCACCCGATCTGTGGTATTGGTTGACAATGTAATGAAGTGAATGTGCTGGGTATAAGAGTTAAGATGTAATTATAACCCTATTCTGAAAGATAGAGCAGACTTTTAAATGATTATCACCTCTTCTATAAAGCCAGCTCATGGTCCTCTGCACAATAACACTATACCCTGCTGTTACACATAACCAGCTGTCAGATGCAGCCCATTCATAAATGGGTTCCCGCCCAAAAACAGCTGATGGCACGACAAGCTTGTCAAAGAGAATGTGGAAACATCAAAAGCCTGCAGAGGGAGCAGAGCAAGGGCCCTGATGACTTTGCTCCAGTGTCTTTAATTCAACTAACCCTGTTCAAAATCATGACTATACCACTGGGGAAGCAACATTGACATGTGCCAAGTGCTGGGCTCACACTATCATAAAGGCCCCTCTTGATCATGTCTGCCACGAATCCATATCTTTGCATTATAGAAAGCCAATTTTATGATAACCATTTTCCTGTCTTTACAAATAACAAAACACTGACTGTAACACCTCAGCTTGAAACAATCCCCTCAAAGAAATGGTCACTTAATCAAATGCACCAAAATGTCTTCAATATTGTATTCTGTAACCTTGTACTTTGAATGAGGTTCAGCAGTACTGGGGAGGTGACCTTGTCGACCCAACCCTAATTACTGCTCATTCCCACTAGCAGGACTCAAATCAATTCTCTGTGTGTTGGACTTTGTGGTTTGGTTGTACTTCTTGTACCTTGACAGGACTAAACTATAACATTGGCGGAGTCGGTAATCTCTCGCTGGGAAGATCACTATGTATGGTGTAAGTGGCCACAAGGTCACTGGGACATCAGACGGAGCAGCAGTGCACCTTGGGACCCTTGAGCCCGAACTCTTTCGCATTGTGGTCCCTCATATGAGGTTGATCTGGGTCCCTGCCGAGAGAAAAAGAACCAGGCAAAGAATCCAAGACAGTGCATATTGTAACAAAGGCTTATGCTGAGATTAGCTACAGTGTTTTCATTGGAAGTATATTATCTGACTCTTGGGTATTGTTTTAGGGCAGCTGGTTGCGTTTCAACCAAGTCAATTTTAAACTATTTGAACATATGGTGCCTTTCAGGCACTAAAAATATCCCCAGTTTCTACCCCGGCTGTGGGACGCCCGCTATTTGACCGTCAGTTTTAGCTGTTTGTCACCTTAAAAGAGGAAAGTGTGACAGTGGTTCGGATACAGTATTGTGGGAATGTATGGAGACTTGTGGTATATTTTTCTGTTCAACTAGACCCCGTAGCCCAGGGGCTCCCTTCATGCACCCAGATTCAACCTGCCTTACCTGCCATGATTTCGGTTGCCCAAACACCATGTTCCATCAGCAAGTTAAAGTTTATAAACAGCACTGGATGGCTTCACTGCTGACATCGACATAATCATGGCACCTTACACAAGGTTGTAAGGTGAACACCTTACACAAGGTTGTAAGGTGAACACCTTACACCTTACAAGGCTGAACTGCTACTAAATCTCACTTCTGTCAAACTCCGACTTGACTTTTTACAATTACACCACGATCAACCCTTCTGTCTTACTCAACGCCCACCCCCCCTCCCCCCACCCCACCACCACCAATGGAACTGGACAACCCTGAACAAAACTGTCTGCACAGCAATAAACTTCTCGTAGGAACAAGACCTGATTTAAAGGACAAACCAATGCCAACAGCAGAAACCTGGTTTGTGGAAGATGAGAATGCAGGAAGGAGATGTGCGGAGAGAATGAACTGCCATATGTGGAGGTAAAAGCAGATATGACACCTGCACTCGGGTGTTTTCGCCCAGTTGCGAAAAAAAAAATTCTGGGTATCCTGTCACTTAAGGGACATCTAAAATCATTGAAGCAGCCACCTTCCAGACACACACCTCTGCCCAGCAGGCAGAACTATTCGACCCGATATGCTTTGGGGTGGCGTAATATTTGGGGCTCTATGACAATACAGGGGATTCCTCACAACCGCAATCAAAAATTCACTCTTTGTCCTGAACTTAATAGAAACTATTTCCCTTTCCAATTCCCTGGCTGTCATTAAATGTGACGCCCAAACTAGTGGGTAAGGATCCTGTCACAGTGGGTAATGCATTTGCAGACAAAGCGGCAAAAGATGCAGCACGAGGACTGCATCTCCTCGCCCCACGGGAGACAACAAACAACTGGTCAACTTGCCCTCCTCATCAACCCCTCCCTCCCCATCACCCCTCCCACCCCATCAACCATTCCTTCCCCATCAACCACTCCCTCCCCATCAACCCCTCCCTCCCCATCAACCACTCCCTCCCCACCACCCCTCCCTCCCCATCACCCACTCCCCCCACCACCCCTCCATCCCCATCAACTCCTCCCTCCCCATCGCCCCTTCCTGCCCACCAACCCCTCCTTACCCATCACCCCTCCCTCCCCACCACACTTCTCTTCCCACCAACCCAGAGTGAACACTGGAAGGGATGCTGTAGTCAGAAAGAAACCTCTGACAATGCAATTTTCCCATGGCAGCACCACCAGGTGGTGATACAAGTGGGGCCGGTTCGCCATGAGGATGTGCGCTGCCACACAACCCTGCCCCCCCCCCCCCCAAGAACCGGCTACCCATCCTGTTGCTTTGGCGGCCGGACCTGGAGCTTGGGCATGGCCGTCTGCAATTGCTGTGACATGTCCAGATAGGCCACCTACAGACGGTCCACCGAAAAAGTTCCTCTCTCCCCCTAATGTCCAGGGTGAAGGTTCTGCCGGCTTGTTGCAAGACTTTGTATAACCCCTCGTACGGTCGCTGTAGTGGTGCACCTTGTGGTCCCCTCTGCACAAAAATGAAATGGGCGAATTCGAGCTCTTTGGGAGATTAAACGGCCAGGTGCCGTGGTGTGCAGGTGGTGGGGGAGCTAGTGAGACCATTTGCTGAGTAGGTTTCAGGGCCTGGACTGAAAAACTCACCCTGAAGGGAAAGCAGTGCGCCATAGACCATCTCCGCTGCTGAAGCCTGCAGTTCCTCCTTGGTGGCCGTCCTAATCCCGTGGAGGATCCAGAGTAGTTCGTCCGTCCAGTCTTGTCCAGAGAGCCTGGCCATATGCGATGTCTTCAGGTACCTGTGGAACCTATCTACCAACCCATTGGACTGCAGATTGTATGCTGTGGTGTGGTGGAGCTTGACCCACAGGAGCTTTGCCATCTGAGTCCACAGGGGAGATGTGAACTGCCTCTCTGTCACTAGTGATGTGCGCCGGGACTCTAAAACAGGTGATCCATTGGCTGACCAGATTCCTGGCGCACGTCTCCGCGATTCCTTCTTAATTGGGAAGGCCTCCGGACACATTGTGGCCTGATCCATCACCCTGTGAAGGTAACGAATCTCCTTGGACACTGGCAGAGGTCTGACCATATCAATGTTGGAATCTGCGAACTGCCGGGTCGAAGTTCTGGATGGGGGCACGTGTATCACTGGACCTTGGATATCTGGCACCTGGTATAGTTCCTGGCCAGTTCCGCCACCTCCGTCTTCGGCCCGTGCCACACTAACCACTCCGTGACCAACTACATGGTTGTGTTTACCACTGGGTGAGCGAGGTCATGGATCAGACTGAAGACCTTCACCCTCCAGCGCGGCGGGACTACCGGGCGTGACGTGCCCTGATGAGATGTCACAGAGCAATGTGTCCGGGCTGCTGTGCACCTGCAGCCCGAGATGGTGGTCCACAAGTCCTGTGACTCTGCGTCATTCCTCTGTGCCTGAGCCAGTTGCTCGTAATCCAGGCCAGGTGCGAGAGTGTTGATAGCTGGACGGGAGAGCACTTTTGCCACTACATTGTCCTTGCCATTCCTGTGTTGGATGTTGGTCATGAACTCAAACACATACGAAAGGTGGCACTGCTGTCTGGCAGACCACGGATCCTTCGGTATCACCAGTGCTTGAGTGAGGGGCTTGTGATCTGTGAAGGCTGTGAACAGACTACCCTCGAGGAAGTAGCGGAAATCCTGGATGGCCAAATACAGTGCCAGGAACTCCGGGTTGAAGTCACCATATTTGAGCTCTGGCAGGCGCAGCTGCTTGCAGAAAAATGCCAGTAGGCACCATTGTCCATCGAGCCACTGTTCCAGAAAACCCCACTGCCATAGCTGAGGCGTCCACAGAGAGCACCGTGTTGCCTCTGGCCATGGGTGCACCAGTACTCACGAGAGCCTCCTTTGTCACGATGAAAGCCCTGACTGCCTCCTCTGACCACAATAAAGTCTTTTCTTTTGTGGCCATGAGTGCAAACAATGGGCACATGGTGCACGCGGCTCCAGAAATGAAACGATGGTAAAAACTCACCATCCCCGTGAACATTTGGAGGCCCTTTTGGGTGGAAAGTTGAACAGCTGCTACATTCTCTGGTGCTGGAGTGGCCCCACCCATCGAAATGGTGTGTCCCAGGAACTGGAGGGACTCCTTGCCAAACTGGCATTTGGCTGCATTGACCGTGAGGCCGAAGACCACCAGCTGGACAAAGAGTGTGCAGAGGTGGGCTCTGTGTTCATCGCAGTTGCAACTGGCAATTAGAATATCATCCGGATAAATGAACACAAAGTCCAGGTTTTTTTCCAACTGCGTCCATGAGGCATTGGAACATTTGGGCCACATTCTTTAGACTGAAGGACATATGCAGGAACTCAAAGAGGCCGAAAGGAGTGACAATGGCCATCTTAACCATGCCATCTGTATTCACCGGGATCTGATGGTATCCCTGTACGAGGTCAACTTTGGATAAGACCCACATGCCACGAAAGTGGTGGAGAAATCCTGTATGTGGGGAACCAGGTACCTGTTAGGGTGGTTGCATCATTCAAACGATGGTCATCACATGGTCTCCAGACCCCGGATGACTTTGAGACCATTTGGAGCTGTGATGACCATGCGCTGTCCGAGCACCGGACGATTCCCAGTTCCTGGAGCCTGGAGAACTCCTCCTTTGTTTGCTGGAGCTTCTCGGGTGTCAGCTGTCTGGGCCTGTGTGGTGATGTGGTGGAAGAACCCATGCTGGGGCAGGGCAGCATTGAACTGTGGAACTTAGACAGTGGGGAATTTGTGGAGGATCACATCGAACTCATTCCTGGCAGCGGCTATGGCAGCAATTTCAGGCCTGTGGGCTTCTGCTGTGTCCAGTCAGGTGGAGTGGAATGTTCATGTGTTGACCAGCCTTTTACCCTTTGTGCCAACCAGTAGGCCGTGAGCTCTGAGGAAGTCGGCCCCTAAGAGCGCAGTGCCCATAGTGGCTAGGATGAACTTCCAGTGGAATCTTCTCCTTCCAGATCTGGACCTGTGCCCTGCAGGTGCCATAGCTCCTAATGGTGGAGCTATTGGCTGACCGCAGTGTTGGACCTCGAGATTGGGTGCGAGTCTCTAATGCTATGGTGGGGGGAATGGATGCTGAACTCAGCCCCTGTGTCCACCAGGAATCAGTGGCCGGTGGATTTGCCTGTCACACAGAGGAGGCTGTTTGTGTGGCCAGCCGTCGCATCCATCAACGGCAGCTGTCATGCTCATTTCCCTTAAACCCGCAGGACTGGCTGCACTTACGAGCTTGCGCTCCCCAGCACTGGTGATAGAAATATCAGGTCAACTGGCCAACCTCTGGTTTGGTCTTGGGAGTGGCTTGCGGTTGGCTGGCTCCTGGTCATGCCACCTGGATGAGGGTTGCCTCGTCCTCCCTCTTTGTTCACCAGAGGGCATCAGCATGGTCTGCTGCTCTCCTCAGGTTCGAGAAGTCTTCATCTGTGAGGTGTAGCTGGATGAACTCCAGCTTCTGTCCCAGGAATATCTGGCGGAAGAGAAAACAAGGCTTGTGGTCTTCCACCAGGGCCAGCATTTCATCCATCAGTGCTGACAGACTACGGTCCCCAAGCTCATCTAGGTGAAGGAGTGTGGAAGCCCATTGCTGAGGAGTTAGCCCAGAAGTTCCAAGCAGCAGGTCTTTGAAGGCAGTGTCCTTGCCCGTAGCCGGAGGATGGTGGATGATGTCGTCCACCCTCGCCACCATATGTCAGTCCAGAGCGCTCACGACATGATAGAACATTGTGGCGTCTGAGGAGAAGTTGTGGAGTTGAAACTGTGTTTCCACCTGCCCGGACCATGGGGGGATGCTTGATGGAGACTGTGTTAACCTCTGCTGAATCCATGGTGTTTTGAGTCCAGAGAAACATCTGGGCAGGTCGGGGGTGTGAGCAGTGGGAGAAACACAGCCACAACCTTGAGGGTCGTTAATGACAGTTTGAATTCAAATTCAGCGCGACCCTATAAGGGCAGCAGGAGCTCAGTCACCTGGTACATTGTGACATCATAATCGCTGCCCAGGGTGGGCGCTGGAAGGGACCCTGGAATCAGAGACAAACCTCTGATGATTTAATTTCCCCATGGCTGCCCCGCCATGTGGCGATACATGCGGGACCGGTTCGCCATGAGGGTGTGCGCCGCCACATACCATTCATCTCACCATCTCACAATGACACACTGAAACAGGCAGCCTCGCCCTTCTTGTCCAGGCCGAACACTTTCTCTCTTTCTTAATATTTATTTAAAATCACAGAACAGAACATGAATTACTCCTTTCCAGTACATATTGTTACGGAGTCCAGAGGACCCCAAAATCCAGCAGCAATAGATAGGCACCACAGCACAGGGTTACTTGAACAAAAGTAGTTTTTAATTATATTTGGACAAGAAAAGAGAATTAAATTGTAACTGATTCCTGTGAGAAACCCAGCTTACTGATGAAATCATCTCACAGAGTCAGTGGGTGAAGTGAGGAAACCTTTTATTCAACATTCTTGCAAGATCGCGTCTCCTTCAGAGAAGGCACACTTACTGATATACAACGACCTTTTTTTATGCATTTCTTTGTGTACATAACCTTCCTTTGTTAATTCAATTGGTCATTTAACTGAGCAACTGTTTAATTAACCTATCAAAAGCTGTTCCACTTGTCGTCTTAAAGCCCGTCCTTGTTTACTTCTCCCATTCCCCTGATTTTGCGACCCCAACTCTTTATTTATTCTTATTTTTATTTGGTAAGATGCTTTGTCACATCTTCCCATTCTTTCCATTCTTTTTAATAGATCATTATTGGGAGGTCTCAGTTGCCCCAATAATGACTCGAACAAAGACAGAGGGGAACATTAGGCTTCATTGCACGAGAGACTGCTGACCTGGGTTCAAGGCGAGGAATTAGTGGGAAGGAGAGGGGACTCAACCTTTATGGGCTAGAGTCACTTGGGAAGGACTAAGGGAGGAGCCAAGGTGGAAGGACACCCGGAGGGAAGGGCAGCCAGAACATACAATCATATCAGTACAATTACCCCCCTTTAAAAAAATGGAACCTACCGGAACACAATCAACACCCGCGGGTGACACCACAACCATAGTAACAGCAACAGTACAGTAATACAACAGCAGCAGGATAAACCCACCCACCCGCGCCCCCACCATCAGCTCGAGCAGGGGTGGCCAAACCAGCACTAGCGAGCCACATGCGGCTCTTTCACCTTTAATATGTGACTCGCTGCCAGTCTCCCACCCCCAACTCACGCTGCCGGTCTCCCCACTTAACCGCCTGACTCACGCTTCCAGTTTCCCCCCTCATCCAGATGACTCGTGCTGCTAGTCTCCCTCCACCCTCGCCCGGCCGACTTGCGCAGCTGGTCTCCCCACCCCCACCCAACCGACTCGCGCTGCTGGTCTCCACCCACCTTGCCCACCCGACATTTCTCCCCCACTCGCCCGGCCGACTCGTGATTCTGATTTCCCCCACCCCCCCCCACCTGTACGATTTGCGCTGCCGGTCTCACCCCACCCTCGCCCAGCCGACTCTCACTGCTGGTCTCTACCCCTCCCACATGGCCGACTCATGCTGCAGGTCACCCCAACACCTCGCTTGCCCGACTTGCCGACTTGCGTCTTTAATAGCCTGATATTTGTAGAATTTTATTTTAGTCATAAAAAGATATGATTTTAATGACTAATTTTGTAGGGTGGAATCTGATTAAAATATCTCTCCTTTTTTAACATGTTTGTGTCTTTATGATAACTGAAACTAATACAAATTAACAGTTTAGAAACAGCAGGCATGAATAAATATGATGGCATTTAACAGCCATTTCTGAACATTGATATAATATTTTTGTTACAAAATGTGGATGTAACAATGAAAATGTCTGTGGGAATTTTGTTCTCCTGCAACTGACTCTCAAGCATTTGAGCTTTATCGTTTGTGGCTCTTACATTAAGCAAGTTTGGCTACCCTTGAGCTTGAGGTTAAGCCGCTCAGGCGCCCTCCTCTGTCTGCCAGACTGCCTTAGGGCCAGCGTGTCCGTATGGTGCTCCTCCGGGGAGGGGAGCATCCATTGCAGGGACTGTCTGAAAAGGGGTGTCAGCGGTGTACTCCCGGACTGCTGGGAGCTCCTCCACTGTTGCATGGGAGGTAGATGCTTGGACGTCTGGCTGCAAGGCAGGCAGCTTAGGCTCCAGTGTCATGCTCTGATGCTGCACGATCGGCAGTGCGGCGTGGTCAGTAGCCAGCAAGGCTACAAGATTCAAATAACATCAAGGCTACCTTCTGTTATTTGAATGGAGGAAGGCTCGTTCGTGGCTGACAAGTCCGATGCGGGACAGGCAGACACGGTTGCAGCGGTTGCAGGGGAAAATTGGTTGGTTGGGGTTGGGTGTTGGGTTTTTCCCCCTTTGCCTTTTGTCAGTGAGGTGGGCTCTGCGGTCTTCTTCAAAGGAGGTTGCTGCCCGCCAAACTGTGAGGCGCCAAGATGCACGGTTTGAGGCGTTATCAGCCCACTGGCGGTGGTCAATGTGGCAGGCACCAAGAGATTTCTTTAGGCAGTCCTTGTACCTTTTCTTTGGTGCACATCTGTCACGGTGGCCAGTGGAGAGCTCGCCATATAACACGATCTTGGGAAGGCGATGGTCCTCCATTCTGGAGACGTGACCCATCCAGCGCAGCTGGATTTTCAGCAGCGTGGACTCGATGCTGTCGACCTCTGCCATCTCGAGTACTTCGACGTTAGGGATGAAAGCGCTCCAATGTATGTTGAGGATGGAGCGGAGACAACGCTGGATAGTGAACCTGGTGTAACAGTAACTGACACAGTTCATCACTGTTAAACACTCTTCGCATCGTGAACCTTGTGTAATAGTATCTGAAGTAGTTCATTACTGTTAAACCTTCTCCCCACGGTGAAACTGGGGTCCCATTATCTGAAAAGTTCATCACTGTTAAACATTCTCCGCACAGAGATCCTAGTGTAATACTATCCGACGCAGCCCATCACTGTTAATCCTTCTCCCCACTGTGAACTTGCTGTAACAGTATCTGACACAGTTCATCACTGTTAAACTGTCTCCCAACTGTGAACCTGGCGTAAAAGATCTGACACAGTTCATCCCTGTTAAACATTCTCCGCACTTTATCCAGAGGTCACAGAACCTTACGCAGTTCATCACTATTAAACTTTCTCCCCACAATGAATCTCGTGTAACAGTATCTGACACAGTTAATCACTGTTTATCCTTCTCCGCACAGAGAACCTGGTGTAATAGTATCTGACACAGCTCATCACTGTTAATCATTCACCCCACTGTGAACATAGTGTAACAGTACCTGACACAGTTCAGTTCATCACTGTTAAACCTGATCTGCACCATGAACTTTGTGTAACAGTATCTGAAATAGTTCATTACTGTTAAACCTTCTCCCCACTGTGAACCTGGTGCAACATTAAGTGACACAGTTCATCACTGTTAAACTTTCACCCCACTTTATCCTGGGGTCGCAATAATTTACATAGTTCATCAATGTTAAACCTTCTTGCCACAGTGAATCTCGTGTAACAGTATCTGACTCAGTTCATCACTGTTAAACCTACGCCTATTCTGAGCCTGGTGTAACAATATCTGACACAGTTAATCACTGTTAAACATTCTTCGCACTGTGAACCTGGTGTAACAGTATCTGAAAAGGTTCATCACTGTTAAACCTTCACGCCACTATTAACCTGGTGAAAGAGTATGTGATACAGCTAATCACTGCGGAACCTTCTCCCCACTGTAAACCTGGTGGAACGTGTTGTGAGAAAGTTCATCACTGGTAAAAATTCTCCCGACAGTGAACCAGGTGTAACAGTATATTAAACAGTTAATCACTGTTAAACCTTCTCCAAACTGTGAGACTGGTGTAACAGTATCTGACACCGTTCATCACTATTATACATTCAACCCAGTGTAAACCTAGTGTAACAGTATCTGACTAAGTTCAGCACTGTTAAACCTTCTCCGCACTGTGAAACTGAGGTCACTGTGTCTGACACAGTTTACCACTGTTAAACATTCTCCCGAATGTGTACCTAGAGTCACAGTATCTGACACAGTTCATCACTGTTAAACTTTCTCTGCACTGTGAAACTGGTGTCAAAGTATCTGACACAGTTCAGCACTGTTAAACTTTCTCCCCACTTTATCCTGTTGTCACAGTACCTTACACAGTTCATGAATGTTAAACCTTCTAGCCACAGTGAATCTCGGGTAACAGTATCTGAATCAGTTCATCACTGTTAAACCTACGCCTTCTGTGAGCCTGGTGTAACGATATCTGACACAATTAATCACTGTCAAACATTCTCCGCACAGTGAACCTGGTGTAACAGTATCTGAAACGGTTCATCACTGTTAAACCTTCTCCCCACTATGAACCTGGTGAAGTAGTATGTGATACAGTTCATCCCTGGTGAACCTTCTCCCCACTGTGAACCAGGTGTAACTGGATGTGACAAACTTCATCACTGTTAAACCTTCTCCGCACAGTGAACCTGGTGTAACAGTATATTAAACAGATCATCACTGTTAAACCTTCTTCAAACTTTGAGCCTGGTGTGACAGTACCTGACACCGTTCATCACTATTATACATTCACCCCACTGTAACCATGGATACCCACTCTTTCCCCCATTTCCAAATCTGTTTCCCACTTTTCCCCACTGTTCCCCCATTCTCCACAGTTCGCCATCTGTTCCACTCTGTACGCGATTGCACCAAACACTTTTCCACAGTTCTTCAATGTTCCCCAATTTTAACCAGGTGATCCCACACTGTTCCCGACTGTTCCCCACAGTTTCTCTCTGTTCCCCACCTTTTACACAATTTTGACCACCGTTCGCCGCATTCCCCACTGTTCCACTTTGTGCCCCACTGCTCCAAACTTTTCTCCACTGTTCCCCCGCTCTCCACACTTCGCAATCTATTCCCCACTGCTCCCCACTATTCCACTTTGTTCACCACATATCTGCAGTTTTCCTAGATGCCCATCTGTTCCCTCTGTTCCTCAATGTTGCCATTTGTTGCCCACTATTCTCCACTTTTCCCCAATTGTCCCCAAGGGTTTCCCACTATTCCCCACTATTGTCCACTCTTTTGACCACTGTTCCCCACGTTCTCCACGGTTCACCATCTGATCCCCACTGCTCTTGCCTGATACCCGCTGATCCCCAGTGTTCACCATTGATCCCCTCTCTTCCCCATTATTTCGCAATCTGTTTTCAACTGTTCCCCACGGTTCCTCTCAGATCTCCACAGATACCCACATTTCTAAAATGTTCCCCACTGTTCTCCAGCTGTTCCCGAATTGTTTCCCTTTGTTACCCCATTCTCAATTGTTCGCCATCTGTTTCCAACTGTTCCCCACTGCTTCCCACTATTCTGCTCTGTTCCCCACAGCACCCCTCTGTTCTTCACTGTTATGCAGTGTTCCTATCTGTTCCCCCTTATTCCACTCTGCTCCCCTCTGCACCCCATTATTCCCCTCAGTTCCCCGCTGTTCTCCACTGTTCTGCAGTTTTCCCTGCTGTTCCCATCTTTTCTCTCCATTCTTTAATGTTCAGTGCGCCCTATCTACCAGCTGTTCCCGAGATGTTCCACAAATGTTTTCCAATGTTCCTCACTGTTCCCCACCTGCCACACACTTTAACCACTCTTCCCCACGATTCGCCATCTGTTCCCCACTGCTCTCCCCTTTTACGCTCTGTTCCCCACTGTTCAGAATTATTCACTGTTACCCACTGTTTACCAATGCTCCCTTCAGTTCCCCACTGTTCCCCAATTCCCCACTTTTCCCCATATTGCCCACTGTTCCCCACATTTCTTCACTCTATCCCACTGTTCTTGACCTGTTCTGCAACTCTTCCCCACCAAACTCTACTGTTTCCCATCCGTGTTGCACCAGTTCCCCACAGTTCCTCCCCGCATTCAATCAGTTCCACAGCTGTTCTCCCTGCTCCCCACTCTTAACATAACAATTACAGCACGGAAACAGGCCATTAGGCCCTTCTAGTCCGCACCGAACCAAACACCCCTTTTTAGTCCCACCTCCCTGCACAATGCCCATAGCCCTCCATCTTCTTCTCATCCATATACCTGTCCAACCTTTTCTTAAATAATACAATTGACTCCGTCGCCACTATTTCTCCCGGAAGATCATTCCACACGGCTACCACTCTCTGAGTAAAGAAGTTCCCCCTCATGTTACCTCTAAACCTTTGCCCCTTAATTCTTAACTCATGTCCTCTTGTTTTAATCTTTCCTCCTATTAACCCTCTTTTCTCCAACATTCTGCAGTGTTCCCTACTCTTCCCATTTTCTAATTGTTACCGCCTGCTCCCCACTATTCCCCTCCAATCCCCATTGTTCTGCAGTGTTGCCCACGCTTCCAAACTGTTCTCCATTTCTTCCACACTGATCCCCATCCATTCAAAATAGGTTAACCAGAGGTCCAAGCTGTTACCCAACAGTTGTCCCCCATTCCACCACTGTTCTCCACTGTTCCCCACATTTCCCCATGTTCTCCACTCTTCACTGGTCCCCACAGTTCCGCAGCAGTTCACCACCATTTCACCACTGTTCCACACTGTTGCCACAGTTCTCCAGCGGTTTCACATCTCACCTCCACTGTTTCCCACTGCTCCTCACCACTTTGCCACTGTTCCCCACATGTTCCCTACAGTTCCACAGCTGTTTCCCACATTCTCCACTGTTCCCCACATAGACTCTAAAATGCCCACTATTCATTAAAGTTCACCATCGGTTTTTCTCCCGTTCCCCATTACGCCCAAGCATTTTCCACCAGTTCCCCACTGTTCACCTGTCCCCCACAATTCCCCTCATTTCCCAATCTGTTCCCCACTTTCCCCACCGTTACCCACATTTCCTTAGGTTCTCCACTGTTCACCATCTATCTCCACTCTTCTGCAGTCTTTCCCCACCATTGCTCCACTGTTTGTTACTGCTCCCCATCTGTTCACCACTGTTCGCCTTCTGTTCCCTACTGTTCCACAGCTTTCTTCAACATTCCACAATGTTCCCAATGGATACCCACAGTTTCCCTCATTTCATGATCTGTTTCCCACTTTTCCCAACTGTTCGCCATCTATTCTACTCTCTACCACACTGTTTTCCACAGTTCTTCATTATTCCACAAATTTAACCAGCTGATCGCACACTCTTCCCCACTGTTTCTCTCTGTTCCCCACCTTTTACACAATTTTTACCACTGTTTCCCATATTCCCCACTGTTCCACTCTGTTCCCAACTTCTGCCCACTTTTCTCCACTGTACCCCCGCTCCATCGTTCGCTCTCAAATCTCCACGCTTCCCCACTATTCACCACATTTCACCATCGCTTTCCCACAAGTTCCCCACTGCACCCAAGCATTTTCCACAAGTTCCCCACTCTTCACAATTTCCCCCACCATTCACCTCATTTCCCAATCTGTTCCCCACTTTCCCCACAGTTAACCACATTTTCCCATGTTCTCCACTGTTCGTCTTCTGTCCCCAATCTTCTGCAGCAGTTTCCCTCCATTGCTCCACAGTTTCCCACTGCTCCTCACCTGTTCCCCAATGTTCCAATCTGTTCCCTACTGTTCCACAGCTGTTTCCCAAAAGTGTCACACTGTTTCCCATGGATCACCACTGTTCCCCATTTCCAAATCTGTTTCCCACTTTTCCGCACTGTCCACCCATTCTCCACAGTTCGCCATCTGTTCCACTCTCTACGCCATTCCACCAAACTGTTTTCCACAGTTCTTCAATGTTCCCCAATTTTAACAGCTGATCTCACACTGTTCCCGACTATTCCCCACTGTTTCTCTCTGTTCCCCACCTGTTACTCAATTTTGACCACCATACGCCGCATTGCCCACTGTTCCACTCTGTTCCCCACTGCTCCCAACTTTTCTCCACTATTTCCCCGCTTTCCACACTTTGTAATCTATTCCCCACTGTTCCCCACTATTCCCCTCCATTCAACACATTTCTGCAGTTTTCCCAATTCCCCATCTGTTCCCTCTGTTCCTCAATGTTGCCATTTGTTCTCCACTATTCTCCACTTTTCCCCAGCTGTCCCCAACGGTTTCCCACTGTTCCCCACTATTGTCCACCTGTCACACTCTTTCGACCACTGTTCCCCACGTTCTCCACGGTTCACCATCTGATCCCCACTGCTCTCGCCTGATACCCGCTGATCCCCAGTGTTCACCGTAGATCCCCTCTCTTCCCCATTATTTCGCAATCAGTTTTGAACTGTTCCCCACTCTTCCACTCCGTTCACCACTTTTCTGCAGTTTTCCCCAGTTCCCCATCTGTTCCCTCTATTCCTCAATGTTGTGATCTGTTGCCCACTATTCTCCACATTTCCCATCTCTTCACCAAACGTTACACACTGCTCTTTTCCCCACTGTTCACCAATTCTAAACAGTACACTGTTATTCACTTCTGACCCCCACTGTTTCGCAGTTTTTTACAGTTTTCCCCATCTGTTCCCTCAGTTCCTCATTGTTCGCCCCCTACTCCCCACTATTCCCAACAATTCCCCGATGTTCTGCAGTGTTCCCCACGCTTCCAATCTGTTCCCCATTTCTTCTTCACTGTTCCCCACCTGTTCAAAATAGGTTTTCCAGAAGTGCCCGCTGTTCCCCAGCAGTTCCCCACCATTTCACCGCTGTTCCCTACTGTTCCCCACTCTTCCCCACTGTGCACCATCTGTTCTTCACCGTTCCACACCTCTTCCTCTTTCCTCATTGTTCCCCCTGCTCCACATTATTTCTCCACGCTTCCCCACTATTCACCACATTTCACCATCGCTTTCCCACAAGTTCCCCACTGCACCCAAGCATTTTCCACAAGTTCCCCACTCTTCACAATTTCCCCCACCATTCACCTCATTTCCCAATCTGTTCCCCACTTTCCCCACAGTTAACCACATTTTCCCATGTTCTCCACTGTTCGTCTTCTGTCCCCAATCTTCTGCAGCAGTTTCCCTCCATTGCTCCACAGTTTCCCACTGCTCCTCACCTGTTCCCCAATGTTCCAATCTGTTCCCTACTGTTCCACAGCTGTTTCCCAAAAGTGTCACACTGTTTCCCATGGATCACCACTGTTCCCCATTTCCAAATCTGTTTCCCACTTTTCCGCACTGTCCACCCATTCTCCACAGTTCGCCATCTGTTCCACTCTCTACACCATTCCACCAAACTGTTTTCCACAGTTCTTCAATGTTCCCCAATTTTAACAGCTGATCTCACACTGTTCCCGACTATTCCCCACTGTTTCTCTCTGTTCCCCACCTGTTACTCAATTTTGACCACCATACGCCGCATTGCCCACTGTTCCACTCTGTTCCCCACTGCTCCCAACTTTTCTCCACTATTTCCCCGCTTTCCACACTTTGTAATCTATTCCCCACTGCTCCCCACTATTCCCCTCCATTCAACACATTTCTGCAGTTTTCCCAATTCCCCATCTGTTCCCTCTGTTCCTCAATGTTGCCATTTGTTCTCCACTATTCTCCACTTTTCCCCAGCTGTCCCCAACGGTTTCCCACTGTTCCCCACTATTGTCCACCTGTCACACTCTTTCGACCACTGTTCCCCACGTTCTCCACGGTTCACCATCTGATCCCCACTGCTCTCGCCTGATACCCGCTGATCCCCAGTGTTCACCGTAGATCCCCTCTCTTCCCCATTATTTCGCAATCAGTTTTGAACTGTTCCCCACTGTTCCTCTCAGTTCCCCACTGAACCCCACATTTCTACAATGTCCCCCACTGTTCTCCAGCTGTTCCCGAAAGTTTTCCCTCTGTTTCCCAATTCTCGATTGTTCGCCATCAGTTTCCTACTGTTCCCCAGTGCTCCCACGGGTTTGTTCTGTTCCCCACTGCTCCCCTCTGTTCTTCACTGTTGTGCAGTGTTCCTATCTGTTCCCCACTATTCTACTCTGTTCCTCTCTGATTGCCATTTTCCCCTCAGTTCCCCACTGTTCTCCACTGTTCAGCAGTTTTCCCTGCTGTTCCCATCTTTTCTCTCCATTCCATAATGTTCAACGCGCCCTATCCACCAGCTGTTCCCGAGATGTTCCCCAAATGTTTTCCAATGTTCCTCACTGTTTCCCACCTGCCACACTCTTTTAACCACTCTTCCCCATGATTCGCCATCTGTTCCCCACTGCTCTCCCCTTTTATGCTCTGTTCCCCAACGTTACGAATTATTCACTGTTCCCACTGTTTACCAATGCTCCATTCAGTGCCGCACTGAACCCCAATTCCCCACTTTTCCCCATACTCCCCAGTGTTCCCACATTTCTTCGATGTATCCCACTGTTCTTCACCTGTTCTGCAACTGTTCCCCACCAAACTCTACTGTTTCCCACCCGTGTTGCACCTGTTCCCCACAGTTCCTCCCTGCATCCAATCAGTTCCACATCTGTTCTCCCTGCTCCCAACTCTTTCCATCTTTTCTCCACTATTCTGCAGTGTTCCCTACTCTTCCCATTTCCTAATTGTTACCGCATGCTCCCCACTATTCCCCTCCATTCCCCATTGTTCTGCACTGTTGCCCACGCTTCCAAACTGTTCACCATTTATTGCACACTGTTCACCATCCGTTCAAAATTGGTTAACCAGAGGTCCACACTGTTCCCCAGCAGTTTTCCCTCATTCCACCACTGTTCTCCACTGTTACCTACATTTCCCCACTGTTCTGCACTGTTCCCCTAATTTCCCAATCTGTTCCCCACTTTCTGCCACATTTCCCCAAGTTCACCACTGTTCACCGATCCCCACAGTTCCGAAGCAGTTCAGCACTATTTCACCACTGTTCCATAGGTGGGGAGCAGTAGGAAACAGTGGAGCAATGGTGGGGAAATGCAGCAGAAGCACGTTGACAGATGACGAACAGTGGAGAACCTGGGGAAATGTGGGTAACGGTGGGGAAAGTGGGGAACAGATAGGGAAATTGGGGGGAAATGTGAACAGTGGGAACTTGTGGAAAATGCTTGGGCGTAGTGGAGAACTGGTGAAAAACCGATGGTGAACTGTGGTGATAATTGAGCATTATAGAGTCTATGTGGAGAACAGTGAGGAACGTGGGAAACAGCTGTGGAACAGTCAGGAACATGTGGGGAAAAGTGGGAAAGAGGTGAACAGCAGTGGGAAACAGTGGAGAAGAGATGCGCAACCGTTTGAGAACTGTGGCGAACAGTGCTGAACAGTGGTGAAATGGTGGTGAACTGCTGCGTAACTGTGGGGACAGGTGAACAGTGGCTTCCCCACTATTCACCACAGTTCATCATTGGTTTCCCACCAGTTCCCCACTGCACCCAAGCATTTTCCACAAATTCCACACTGTTCACAATTTTCCCCACAATTCCCCTCATTTCCCAATCTGTTCCCCACTTTCACCACATTTCACCACATTTCCCCAGGTTCTCCACTGTTCGTCATCTGTCCCCACACTTCTGCAGCAGTACCCCACCATTGCTCCACTCTTTCCCACAGCTCCTCACCTGTTCCCCACTGTTCGTCATCTGTTCCCTACCGTTCCACTGCCGTTTCCCACAAGTTCCACACAGTTCCCCTTGGATCCACACTGTTCCCCGCATTTCCCTATCTGTTTCCCCATGTTCTCCTCTGTTCACCATCTGTAAAGAGCTGCTCTCCCCTGATTCTCTCTGAGCCCCACTGTTCCACATTATTCCCCTCTGTTCCCCACTGTTCTCCATCAGTTCTACATCTCTTCCTGCCTCCTCCCCACTATACCACTCCATTCACCATTGTACTGCAGTGTTCCCCAAGGTTCCACTCTGTTCACCATTTGTTTCTCACTGATTCCCACCTATTCAAAACAGGTTCACTAGAAGTCCCCACTGTTCCCCAGCAGTCCCCCCCCCCCCACCATTTCACCAATGTTCCCCACTGGTACCTATCAGTTCCCCATCTGTTTTCCAGTTTCCCACTGCTCCTCTCCTGTTCCCGACTGTTCGCCATCTGTTCCCTACTGTTCCACAGCTGTTTCCCACAAGTTCCACACGGCTCCCCATGGATCCCCACTGCTTCCTTCATTTCTCAATCTGTTTCCCACTTTACCCCACTCTTCACCCATTCTCCACATTTTGCCATCTGTTCCACTCTGTAGCCCATTGCTCTACACTGTTTCCACATTTCTTCAATGTTCCACAATTTTAACCAGCTGATCCTACACTGTTCCCCACTGTTCCCCACTGTTTCTCTCTCTTCCCCACCTTTCAAACAATTTGGACCACTGTTCCCTGCATTCCCCACTGTTCTCCCTCTATTCCTCACTGCTCCTCACTATTCCCCTGTTCACCATTTTTCTGCAGTTTTCCCCGGTTCCCCATCTGTTCCCTCTGTTCGTCAATGTTGCCATCTGTTTCCTTCTGTTGCCCACTATTCTCCACTTCTCCCCAGCTGTCACACATTTTTGACCACTCTTCCCAACGTTCTTAACAATTCACCATCTGTTCCACACTGCTGTCGCCTGATACCCTCAGATCCCCAGTGTTCACCATTGTTTCTCATTATTTCGTGATCTGTTTCCAACTCTTCCCCAAAGTTCATCTCATTTTCCCACTGATCCCTTCATTTCGTCAATGTTCCCCACTGTTCTCCAACTGTTTCCGAATTTTTTCCCTCTGTTACCCCATTCTCGACAGTTCGCCATCTGTTTTCGTCATTGCTCCCCACTGTTCTGCTCTGTTCCCCACTTCTCCCCTCTGTTCTACACTGTTGTGCAGTGTTCCCATCTGTTTCCCCCTATTCCACTCTGTCCCCTCTGCTCCCCATTATTCCCCATTGTTCCCCGTTGTTCTCCAGTGTTCTGCAGTTGTCCCTGCTGTTCCCATCATTTCTATCCATTCTTTAATGTTCAGTCTCTGTTGCGCTCTATCCACGAGCTGTTCCCGAGATGTTCCCCAAATGTTTTCCAATGTTCCTCACTGTTCCCCACCTTCCACAAAATTTTGACCACTATTTCCACGATTCGCCATCTGTTCACCACTGCTCTCCCCTTTTACGCTC
This sequence comes from Narcine bancroftii, assembly GCF_036971445.1. NCBI lineage: Eukaryota > Metazoa > Chordata > Chondrichthyes > Torpediniformes > Narcinidae > Narcine > Narcine bancroftii. The sequence goes on along the minus strand of NC_091481.1, from coordinate 48,626,968 downwards.
TGTTCCCCACTGTTACGAATTATTCCCCTCTGTTCCCCGTTGATCCCTACATTTCTTCACTGTTTCCCACTCTTTAACAATGATGCCTACATTTCACCACTTATTTCTTCAATATTCTCCACTGTCCTCCAGCTGTTCCCGATCTTTTTCTCTCTGTTACCCCTTTCTCGATTGTTCTCCATCTGATCCCCTCCGTTCCCCTGTGCTCCCCGAGGGAAACAGTGGGGAACAAGTGGCGATCTATGGAGAATGGGTGGAACATTGGATAAGAGTGGATAAATGTGGGGAAACGATAAGAAACATTGGGCAATATTGTGCAGCAATGGAGAAAAGAGGTCCCCAGCAGTTCCCCATCATTTAATCAATGTACCCAACTGGTATCTATCAGTTCCCCATCTGTTCGACTGTTTCCCACTGCTCCTCACCTGTACCCCAACTGTTCCGCAACTATTCCCCACCAGTTCCCAACGGTTCCGCAGCTTTTTCTCCCAAGTTCCCGAGTGACTCGATGTTCCCCCACTGTCCCCATGGATCCCAAATGTTCCCCTCATTTCCCAATCTGTTCCCCACTTTTCCCACAGTTACCCACATCCCCGGGTCCTCCACTGTTCGTCATCTGTCCTCACTCTTCTGCAGCAATTCCCTACCATTGTTTCCACTGTTTCCCACTGCTCCCCACCTGTTCCCCACTGTTTTCCATCTGTTCCCTACTGTTCCATAGATGTTTTCTGCAAGTTCCACAATGTTCACCATGGCTATCCACTGTTTCCCTCATTTACTAATTATTTTCCCACTTTTCCCCACTGTTCCCCCGTTCTCCACAGTTCGCCATCTGTTCCATTCTCTACGCCATTGCACCACACTGTTTTCCACAGCTCTTCAATGTACCCCAATTTTAACCAGCTGATCCCACACTGTTCTCCACTGCTTCACTTTGTTCCCCACATTTTAGACAATTTTCACCACTCTTCCCCACATTCGCCACTATCCCACACAGTTCCGCACTTCTCCCCACTTTTCTGCACTGTACCCCCGCTACACAGTGCGCTATCCAGTCCCCACTATTCCCCTGTTCACCACTTTTCTGCAGTTTTCCCCAGTTCCCCATCTGTTCCCTCTGTTCCTCAATGTTGCCATCTGTTGCCCACTATTCTCCACTTTTCCCCAGCTGTCCCCAAAGGTTTCCCACTGTTCCCCATTATTGTCCACCTGTCACACTCTTTTGACCACTGTTCCCCACGTTCTCCACAGTTCACCATCTGATCCCCACTGCTCTCCCCTGATACCCTCTGATCCCCAGTGTTCACCATTGTTCCCCACTCTTCCACATTATTCCACAATCTGTTTACAACTGTACCCCACTCTTCCTCTCAGTTCTCCACTGATCCCCACATTTCTTCAATGTTCTCCACTGTTCTCCAGCTGTTCCTGAAATGTTTCCCTCTGTTACCGCATTCTCCATTAATCGCCCTTCTTCCCACTCTTCCCCAGTGCTCCCCACTCTTCTGTTCTGTTCCCCTCTGCTCCCCTCTGTTCTTCACTGTTGTGCAGTGCTCCCATCTGTTTCCCCCCTATTCCACTCTGTTCCCCGCTGTTCTCCACTGTTCTGCAGTTTCAACTGCTGTTCTAATCTTTTCTCTCCATTCCTTAATGTTCAGTGCACCCTATCCACCAGCTGTTCACGAGATGTTCCCTAAATGATTTCCAATGTACCTCACTGTTCCCCACCTGCCACAAACTTTTGACCACTCTTCCCTACGATTCGTCATGTCTTCCCCACTGCTCTCCTCTTTTAATTTCTGTTCCCACTGTTATGAATTATTCCCCTCTGTTCTAAATTTTTCCCTAGTTCTTTGCTATTCCCCACTGTTTACCTATTCTCCCTACAGTTCCCCACTGTTCCCCAGTTCCCCAACATTCCACATACTTCCCACTGTTCCCCACATTTCTTCGCTGTATTCCACTGTTCTTCACCTATACTCCAACTGTTCCCCATCAATTTCTACTGTTTCCCAGAAGTTTCCCATCTGTTCCCCACAGTTCCTCCCTGCATTCAATCAATTCCACATCTGTTCCCCCTGCTCCCTTCTGTTTCCCTCTTTTCTCTTCCATTCTGCAGTGTTCCCTACAGTTCCCATTTCCTAATTGTTACCGCCTGCTCCCCACTATTCACCTCCATTCCCCATTGTTCTGCAGTGTGCCCCATGTTTCCAAACTGTTCACCATTTCTTCCACACTGTTACCCATCCGTTCAAAATTGGTTAAGCAGAGGTCCACGCTGTTTCCCAGCAGTTGTCCCTCATTCCACCACTGTTCTCCACTGTTACCCACATTTCCCCACTGTTCGCCCCTGTTCCCCTCATTTCCCATCTGTTCCCCACTTTCCCCACAGTTAACCACATTTCCCCAGGTTCTCCACTGTTCGTCATCTGTCCCCACTGTTCTGCAGCAGCTCCCCACCATTGCTCCACTCTTTCCCACTGTTCCTCACCTGTTCCCCACCGTTCTACATCTGTTCCCTACTGATCCACTATTGTTTCCCACAAGTTCCGCATGGTTCCATGTGGATCCCCAATGTTTCCCTCATTTCCCAATCTGTTTCCCCATGTTCTCCACTGTTCACCATCTGTAAACCACTGCTCTCCCCTGATACTCTCTGACCCCGACTGTTCCACATTATTCCCCTCTGTTCCCCACTTTTCTCCATCAGTTCCACATCTGTTCCTGCCTCCTCCCCACTATAACACTCCATTCACCATTGTTCTGCAGTGTTCCCCAAAGTTCCACTCTGTTCACCATTTGTTTTTCACTGATTCCCACCTGTTCAAAAGCGGTTCACCAGAAGTCCCCACTGTTCCCCAGCAGTTCCTCACCCCCCATTTCACCAATGTTCCCCACTGGTACCTATCAGTACCCCATCTGTTTTTCAGTTTCCCACTGCTCCTCACCTGTTCCCCACTGTTCGCTATCTGTTCCCTACTGTTCCACAGCTGTTTCCCACAAGTTCCACACGGTTCCCCATGGATCCCCACTGTTTCCCTCATTTCCAAATCAGTTTTCCACTTTTCCCCACTCTTCCCCCGTTCTCCACATTTTGCCATCTGTTCCACTCAGTACCCCATTGCTCCACACTGTTTCCACATTTCTTCAATGTTCCTCAATTTTAAACAGCTGATCCCAAACTGTTCCCCACTGTTCCCCACTGTTTCAATCTGTTCCCCACCTTTCACACAAGTTTGACCATTGTTCCCTGCATTCCCCACTGTTCGCTATCTATTTCCCACTGCTCCCCACTGTTCCCCTTTTCAACACTTTTCTGCACTTTCCCCGGTTCCCCATCTGTTCCCTTTGTTCCTCAATGTTGCCTTCTGTTGCCTTCTGTTGCCCACTATTCTCCACTTCTGCCCAGCTTTTGACCACTGTTCCCCAAGTTCTTAACGGTTCACCATCTCTTCCCCACTGCTCTTGCCTGATACCCTCAGACCCCAGTGTTCACCATTGATTCTCATTATTTCACTATCTGTTTCCAACTCTTCCCCACTGTTCTTCTCATTTCCCCACTGATCCCTTCATTTCGTCAATGTTCCCCACTGTTCTCCAACTGTTTCCGAATTGTTTCCCTCTGTTACCCCATTCTCGACGGTTCGCCATCTGTTTCCTACTGTTCTCCATTGCATCACACTGTTCTGCTCTGTTCCCCACTTTTCCCCTCTGTTCTACACTGTTGTGCAGCGTTCCCATCTGTTCCCCCCATTCGAACTCTGTGCTCTTCTGATCCCCAATATTCCCCTTTGTTCCCCGCTGTTCTCCACTGATCTGCACTTTTCCCTGCTGTTCCCATCTTTTCTCTCCATTCCTTAATGTTCAATCTCTGTTGCGCTCTATCCACGAGATGTTCCCGAGATGTTCATCAAATGTTTTCCAATGTTCCTCACTGTTCTCCACTTTTGACCACTCTTTCCCATGATTCTCCATCTGTTCAACTCTGCTCTCCCCTTTTACGCTCTGTTCCCCACTGTTATGAATTATTAACCTCTGTTCCCCATTCATCCCTACAGTTCTTCACTGTTTCCCACTGTTTACCAATGCTGCCTACATTTCACCACTGATCAATGTTCTCCACCGATCTCCAGCTGTTCCCGATCTGTTTATCTTTCTCGAATGTTCGCCATCTGTTTCGCACCATTCCCCAGTGCTCCCCGAGGGAAACAGTGGGGAACAGGTGGCGAACTATGGAGAACGGGTGGAACATTGGATAAGATTGGATACATGTGGTGAAACGATAAGAAACATTGGGTATTATTATGGAGCAGTTGAGAAAAGAGGTCCCCAGCAGTTCCCCACCATTTAATCAATGTACCCAACTGGTATCTATCAGTTCCCCATCTGTTCTACAGTTTCCCACTGCTCCTCACCTGTACCCCAACTGTTCCCCAACTGTTCCCCACCAGTTCCCAATGATTCCGCAGATTTCTCTCCCATGTTCCCCACTGACTGGATGTTCCCCCACTGTTCCCCATGGATCCCAAATGTTCCCCTCATTTCCCAATCTGTTCCCCACAGTTACCCACACTTCCCCAGGTTCTCCACTGTTCATCATCTGTCCTCACTCTTCTGCAGCATTTCCCCACCATTGCTCCACTGTTTCACACTGCTCCCCACCTGTTCCCCACTGTTTACCATCTGTTCCCTACTGTTCCACAGCTTTTTCCTACAAGTTCCACAATGTTCACCTTGGATTTCCACTGATTCCCTCATTTACCAAATATTTTCCCATCTTTCCCCACTGTTCACCCGTTCTCCACAGTTCGAAATTTGTTCCACTCTCTACGCCATTGCACCACACTGTTTTCCACAGTTCTTCAATGTTCCCCAATTCTAACCAACTGATCCCACACTGTTTCCCACTGGTTCACTTTTTACCCAACCTTTTAGACAATTTTCACCACTCTTCCCAACATTGTCCACTGTCCCACAATGTTCCGCACTGCTCCCCACTTTTGTCCACTGTACCCCGGCTACACAGTACGCTATCCATTCCCCACTGCACCCCACTATTTCCCTGTTCACCACTTTTCTGCAGTTTTCCCCAGTTCCCCATCTGTCCCTCTGTTCCTCAATGTTGCCATCTGTTGCCCACTATTCTCCACTTTTCCCCAGCTATCCTCAAAGCTATCCCATTGTTCCCCATTATTGTCCACCTGTCACACTCTTTTGAGCACTGTTCTCAAATTTCTCCACGATTCACCACCTGATCCCCACTGCTCTCCCCTAATACCCCCTGATCCCAAGTGTTCACCATTGTTCCCCACTCTTCCCCATTATTCCGCAATCTGTTTCCAACTATTCCCCACTCTTCCTCTCAGTTCCCCACTGATCCCCACATTTCTTCAATGTTCTCCACTGTTCTCCAGCTGTTCCCAAAATGTTTCACTCTGTTACCTATTCTCCATTGATCACTATCTGTTTCCCACTGTTCCCCAGTGCTCCCCACTGTTCTGTTCTGTTCCCACTGCTCCCCTCTGTTCTTCACTGTAGTGCAGTGTTCCCATCTGTTTCCCCCCTATTCCACATTGTTCCCTGCTGTTCTCCACTGTTCTGCAGTTTCAACTGCTGTTCCAATCTTTTCGCTCCATTCCTTAATGTTCAGTTTCAACTGCTGTTCCCGAGATGTTCCCCAACTGATTTCCAATGTTCCTCACTGTTCCCCACCTGCCACAAACTTTTGACCACTCTTCCCTACGATTCGCCATCTGTTCCCCACTGCTCTCCCCTTTTACGTTCTGATAGCACTGTTACGAATTGTTCCCCTCTGTTCTCAATTTATACCTAGTTCTTTGCTATTCCCCACTGTTTACCTATTCTCACTACAGTTCCCCACTGTTCCCCAGTTCCCCAACATTCCCCATATTCCCCACTATTCCCACTATTTTTCACCTGTTCTGCAACTGTTCCACAACAATTTCTACTGTTTCCCAGCAGTTTCCCATGTGTTCCCCACAATTCCTCCCTGCATCCAATCAGTTCAACATCTGTTCCCCCTGCTCCCTACTGTTTACTACTTTTTTCCACCTTTCTGCAGTGTTCCCTATTGTTCCCATTTCCTAATTGGAAATTAGGAACTGTGGGGAACAATGGAGAACTTGGCTAAATGTGGCAGAATGTGGGGAACAGTTTTCCACTGCTGCTCACCTGTACCCCAACTGTTCTCTAACTGTTCCCCACCAGTTCCCAACGGTTCCGCAGCTTTTTGTCCCAAGTTCCCCACTCACAAGATGTTCCCCCACTGTTCCCCATGGATCCCAAATGTTCCCCTCATTTCCCAATCTGTTCCCCACTTTCATCTCCATTCCCCATTGTTCCCCATTGTTCTGCAGTGTTCCCCACACTTCCAAACTGTGCACAATTTCTTCCACACTGTATCCCATCCGTTCGAAATAGGTTAACCAGAGGTCCCTGCTGTTCCCCAGCAGTTCCCACGAATTTCACCATTGTTCTCCACTGTTCCCCACATTTCCCCACTGTTCTCCCCTTTTCCCCTCATTTCCCAATCTGTTCCCCACTTTCTGCCACATTTCCCCAAGTTCTCCACTGTTCCCCGGTTCCCCACAGTTCCGCAGCAGTTCACCACCATTTCCCACTGTTCCGCACTGTTCGCCACAGTTTTCCATAAGTTGCACATCTCTTCTCCACTGTTTCCCACTGCTGCTCACCTCTTTCCCACTGTTCCCCATATATTCCCTACTCTTCCACAGCTGTTTCCCACATTAACCACTGTTCCCCCACATAGACTCAATAATGCCCAATATTCACCACAGTTCACCATCGGTTTTTCACCTGTTCCCCACTACACCAATCATTTTCTACCAGATTCCCACTGTTCACACTGTACCCCACAATTCCCCTCATTTTCCAATCTGTTCCCCACTTTCCCCACAGTTACCCACACTTCCCCTGGTTCTCCACTTTTCGTCATCTGTCCCCACTCTTCTGCAGCAGTTCCCCACCATTGCTCCACTCTTTCCCACTGCTCCTCACATGTGTCGCACTGTTCGACATCTGTTCCCTACTGTTCCACTGTTGTTTCCCACAAGTTCCACACGGTTCCCCATGGATCCCCACTGTTTCCCTCATTCCCAGTCTGTTTCCCCATGTTCTCCACTGTTCACCATCTGTAAACCACTGCTGTCCCCTTCTACTCTCTGAGCTCCACTCTTCCACATTATGCCCCTCTGTTCCCCACTGTTCTCCATCAGTTCCATATCTGTTCCTGCCTCCTCCCCACTATACCCCTCCATTCAACATTGTTCTGCAGTGTTCCCCAAGGTTTCACTCTGTTCACCATTTGTTTCACACTGATTCCCAACTGTTCAAAACACGTTGACCAGAAGTCCCCACTATTCCCCTGCAGTTCCCACCCATTTCACCAATATTCCACACTGGTACCTATCAGTTCCCCATCTGTTTTCCAGTTCCCACTGCTCCACACCTTCGCAATCTATTCCCCGCTGCTCCCCACTATTCCCCTGTTCACCATTTTTCTGCAGTTTTCCCCGGTTCCCCATCTGTTCCCTCGGTTCCTCAATGTTGCCATCTGTTGCCTTCTGTTGCCCACTATTCTCCACTTCTCCCCAGCTGTCACACACTTTTGACCACTGTTCTTAACGGTTCACCATCTGTTCCCCACTGCTCTCGCCTGATACCCTCAGATCCCCAGTGTTCACCATTCTTTCCCATTATTTTGCCATCTGTTTCCAACTCTTCCCCACTGTTCCTCTCATTTCCCCACTGATCCCCTCATTTCATCAATGTTCCCCACTGTTCTCCAGCTGTTTCCGAATTGTTTCCCTCTGTCACCCCATTGTCAACTGTTCGCCATCTGTTTCCTACATTGCTCCAGACTGTTCTACTCTGTTCCCCACTTCTCCCATCTATTCTACACTGTTGTGCAGTTTTCCCATCTGTTCCCCCCTATTCCAACCTGTTCCCCTCTGCTCCCCATTATTCCCCTTTGTTCCCCGCTGTTCTGCACTGTTCTGCAGTTTTCCCTGCTGTTCCCATCTTTTCTCTCCATTCTTTAATGTTCAATCTCTGTTCTGCTCTATCCACGAGCTGTTCCCAAGATGTTCACAAAATGTTTTCCAATGTTCCTCACTGTTCCCCACCTACCACACAATTTTGACCACTCTTTCCCACGATTCGCCATCTGTTCACCACTGCTCTCACCTTTTACGCTCTGTTCCCCACTGTTACGAATTATTCCCCTCTGTTCCCCATTGATCCCTACATTTCTTCACTGTTTCCCACTCTTTAACAATGATGCCTACATTTCACCACTTATTTCTTCAATATTCTCCACCATTCTCCAGCTATTCCCGATCTGTTTCTCCATGTTACACCTTAAATGATTGTTCGCCATCTGTTTCCCACCGTTCCCCAGTGCTCCCCGAGGGAAACAGTGGGGAACAGTGGGCGAACTATGGAGAACGCGTGGAACATTGGATAACAGTGGATAAATGTGGAGAAACGAGAAGAAACATTGGGGAATATTGTCGAGCAGTGGAGAAAAGAGGTCCCCAGCAGTTCCCCACCATTTAATCAATGTACCCAACTGGTATCTATCAGTTCCCCATCTGTTCTACAGTTTTCCACTGCTGCTCACCTGTACCCCAACTGTTCTCTAACTGTTCCCCACCAGTTCCCAACGGTTCCGCAGCTTTTTGTCCCAAGTTTCCCACTGACAAGATGTTCCCCCACTGTTCCCCATGGATCCCAAATGTTCCTCTCATTTCCCAATCTGTTCCCCACTTTCCCCACATTTACCCACACTTCCCCAGGTTCTCCACTGTTCGTCATCTGTTCTCACTCTTCTGCAGCAATTCCCTACCATTGCTCCTCTGTTTCCCACTGCTCCCCACTGTTTACCATCTGTTCCCTACTGTTCCACAGCTGTTTCCTACAAGTTCCACAATGTTCCCCATGTATACCCACTGTTTCCCTCATTTACCAATTCTTTTCCCACTTTTCTCCATTGTTCCCCCGTTCTCCACAGTTCGCCATCTGTTCCACTCTCTACGCCATTGCACCACACTCTTTTCCACAGTTCTTCAATGTTACCCACTTTTAACCAGCTGATCCCACAATGATCCCCACTGTTCCCCACAGTTTATTTCTTTTCCCCACCTTTTACACAATTTTTACCACTGTTCCCCACATTGCCCACTGTTCAAATCTTTTCCCCACTTTTCTCCATTCTACCCCCGCTCCACAGTTCGCTATCCATTCCACTCTGCTCCTCACCTTTCCCCTCTCTTCACCACTTTTCTGCAGTTTTCCCCAGTTCCCCATCTGTTGCCTCTGTTCCTCAATGTTGCCATCTGTTGCCCACTATTCTCCACTTTTCCAATCTCTTCACCAAACGTTACACACTGCTCCTCAGTATTCCCACCTGTCACACTCTAAAGAAGGTTTAACACTGATGAACTTTGACAGATACTGTGAACCCGGTTTCACAGTTAGAAGAAGGTTTAATATTGATGAACTGTGTCACATACTGTAACACGAAGTTCAGAGTGGGAAGAAGGTTTAACAGTGATGAACTGTAGCACATACTGTTACACTAGGTTCACAGTGGGGAAAATGTTAAACAGTGATTAACTGTTTCTGACAGTGTTACACCAGGTTCACAGTGGGGAGAATGTTTAACAGTGATGAACTCTGTAAGGTACAGTGACCTCTGTTTCACAGTGCGGAGAATGTTTAACCGTATTGAACTTGGTCAGATAATTTTACACTAGGTTTAGAGTGGGGAGAATGCATAATAGTGATGAACGGTGTCAGATACTGTTACACCAGGCTCACAGTTTGGAGAGGGTTTAACAGTGATGAATTCTTTAAGATGCTGTTACACCAGATTCACTGTGGGAAGAATGTTTTATAGTGATGAACTTTGTCAGATTCTGTGACCCCAGTTTCACAGTGGGAAGAAGGTTTAATATTGATGAACTGTGTCATATCCTGTTACACCAAGTTCACAGTGGGAAGATGTTTTAACAGTGATGAACTGTGTCACAGTGGGGAAAATGTTTAACAGTGATTAACTGTTTCTGACTGTGTTACACCAGGTTCACAGTGCGGAGAAGGTTTAACGGTGATGAACTGTGTCACATACTGTTACAGCAGGTTCACAGTGGGCAGAAGGTTCAACAGCGATGAACTGTGTGACATACTCTTACACCAGGTTCATAGTGGGGAGAAGATTTAACAGTAATGAAATTTTCAAATCCTGTTATACCAGGTTCGCGGTCCGGAGATGGTTTATCTGTGATGAACCGTTTCAGATACTGATACAACAAGTTCAGAGTGCGGAGAATGTATAACAGTGTTTTACTGTGTCAGATATTGTTACACCAGGCTCACAGTGGGGTGTATGTTTAACAGTGATGAACTGAATCAGATACTGTTACACCAGGATCTCTGTGCGGAGAAGGTTTAAGAGTGATGAAATGTGTCAAACACAGTTACTCAAGGCTCACACTGGTGAAAAGGTTCAACAGTAGTGAACTTCGTCAGATACTGTGACCCCACTTTCACAGTGGGGAGAAGTTTTAATGTTAAACCAGGTTCACAGTGAGGAGATGGTTTAACAGTGATGAACCATTTCAGATACTGTTACAACAGGTTGACAGTGCGGAGAATGTATAACAGTTATTAACTGTGTGAGAAAACTGTTGTGAACAGTGAGGAACCGTGGTGAAATGTTGGTGAACTGCTGCAGAACTGTGGGGACCGATGGTGAACAGTGGAGAACTTGGGGAAATGTGGCAGAAAGTGGGGAACAGATTGGGAAATAAAGGGAACAGTGGAGAACAGTGGGGAACTGTGTGGAACTGTGGAGAACAGTGGTAAAATGGGGTGGCGTAACTGCTGGGGAACAGCGGGGACTTGTGGTTAACCTATTTTGAATGGATGGGGAACAGTGTGGAAGAAATGGTGAACAGTTTAGAAGCGTGGAGAACACTGCAGAACAATGGGGAATGGAGGGGAATAGTGGGGAGCTGGCAGTAACCATTCGGAAAGGGGACAGTTGGGAACACAGTAGAATGGTGGAGAAAAGTGGGAAACAGTAGGGAGCACGGCAGAACAGATGTGGAACTGATTGGATGCGGGGAGGAACTGTGGGAAACAGGTGGGAAACTGCTGGGAAACAGTAGAGTTTGGTGGGGAACAGTTGCAGAACAGGTGAAGAACAGTGGGATATAGTGAAGAAATGTGGAGAACAGTGGGGAATATGGAGAAAAGTGGGGAACTGGGGAACAGTGGGGAACTCTAGGGAGCATAGCTAAACAGTGGGGAATAGTGAAGAGCTGTTGGGATCAATGGCGAACAGAGGGGAATATTTCGCAACAGTGGGGAACAGAGCGTAAAAGGGGAGAGCATTGGGGAACAGATGGTGATTCGTTGGGAGGAGTGGTTAAAAGTGTGTGGCAGGTGGGGAACATTGAGGAACATTGAAAAACATATGGGGAACATCTCGGGAACAGCTGGTGGATAGGGCGCACTGAACATTAAGGAATGGATAGAAAAGATGGGAACAGTAGGGAAAACTGCAGAACAGTGGAGAAGAGCGTGGAACAGAGGGGGATATTGGGGAGCAGAGGGGAACATAGTGGAATGGGGGAAACAGATGGGAACACTGCACAGCAGTGAAGAACAGAAGGGAGCAGTGGGGAACAGAACAGAACAGTGGGGAGCACTGGGGAACAGTGGGAAACAGATGGTGAACAATCGAGAATGGGGTAACAGAGAGAAACAGTTTGGGAACAGCTGGAGAACGGGGGAGAACATTGAAGAAATGTGGGGAACAGTGGGGAACAGTTTGAAAGAGATTACGAAATAATGGGAAGAGTGTGGAACAATGGTGAACACTGGGGATCAGAGTGTATCAGACGAGAGCAGTGGGGATCAGATGGTGAACCATGGAGAACGTGGCGAACAGTGGTCAAAAGAGTGTGACAGGTGGACAATAGTGGGGAACAGAGGGAAACATCAGTGGAAGAGCTGGGAAAAAGTGGAGTATAGTGGGCAACAGATAGCAACATTGAGGAACAGAGGGAACAGATGGGGAACTGGGGAAAACTGCAGAAAAGTGGTGAACAGAGGGGAATATTGAGGAGCAGTGGGGAATAGGTAGCGTACTGTGGAGAGCGGGGGAACAGTGGAGAAAAGTGGGGAGCAGTGGGGAACCGAGTGGAATAGTGGGGATTGCGGGGAACAGTGGTCAAAATTATGTAAAAGATGGGGAACAGAGAGATACAGTGGGGAACTGTGGGGAACAGTGTGGGATCAGCTGGTTAAAATTGAGGAACATTGAAGAAAAGTGGAAACAGTGTGGAACAATGGGGTACAGAGTGGAACAGATGGCTAAATGTGGAGAACGGGAAGAGTTTGGGAAAAGTGGGAAACAGATTGGGAAATGAGGGGAACAGTAGGGATCCATGAGGAACAGTGTGGAACTTGAGGGAAACAGCTTTGGAACAGTAGGGAACAGATGGGGAACTGTAGGGAACAGATGAGCAGCAGTGGGAAACAGGTGTGAAATGGTGGCGAACTGATGCAGAAGAGTGTGGACAGATGACGAACAGTGAAGTACTTGTGGAAATATGTGTAACAGTGGGGAAAGTGGGGAACAGATTCCAAAATGAGGGAAATTGTGGGGAAACAGTGGGGAACTGGTGAAAAATGCTTGGGTGCAGTGGGGAACTGGTCAGAAACCGATGGTGAACTCTGGTGAATATTGGGGAACAGGGGAGAAATGGTGGGGAGCAGAGGAAACAATGAGGAAAGAGGAACAGGTGTGTAACAGTAGAGAACAGATGGGGCACTAATGGTGAACAGTGGGGAAGTGTGGGAAACAGTGGGGGACTGCTGGATAACCTCTTTTGAACAGGTGGGGAACAGTGAAGAACAAATGGGGAAGAGTTTGGAAGCGTGGGGAACACTGCAGAACATTGGGGTATGGAGGGGAATAGTGGGGAGTAGGGCAGAACAACGAGGAACTGAGGGAACAGATGGGGAAAATTGTGAAAAACTATAAAACAGTGGAGGACAGAAGGGAATAATAGTGGAGACAGCTAGCTACTGTTTAGAATGAGGGAACAGTGGGGAAAAGTGGGAAACAGATTGGGAAATGAGGGGAACATAGTCTCAGTGGGGAACTTGGGAGAAAAAGATGCGGAACAGTTGGGAACTGGTGGGGAACATTTGAGGAACAGGTGAGGAGCATTGGAAAACTGGAGAACAGATGGGGAACTGAGAGGTACCAGTGGAAAACATTGGTGAGTTGGTGGGGAACTGCTAGGGGACAGTCGGGATTTATGGTAAACCTATTTTGAACAGGTCCAGAACAGTGAAAAACAAATGGTGAAAAGAACAATGGGGAATGGAGGGGAATAATGGGGAGCAGGCAGGAACAGACGTGGAACTGATGGAGAACTGTGGGAAGCAGATCTGACACAGTTTACCACTGTTAAACATTCTCCCGAATGTGTACCTACAGTCACAGTATCAGACCAAGTTCATCACTGTTAAACTTTCTCTGCACTGTGAAACTGGTGTCAAAGTATCTGACACAGTTCAGCACTGTTATACTTTCTCCCCACTTTATCCTGGGGTCACAGTACCTTACACAGTTCATGAATGTTAAACCTTCTAGCCACAGTGAATCTCGGGTAACAGTATCTGAATCAGTTCATCACTGTTAAACCTACGCTTTCTGTTAGCCTGGTGTAACGATATGTGACAACACAATTAATCACTGTCAAACATTCTCCGCACAGTGTTGCCATTTGTTCTCCACCATTCTCCACTTTTCCCCAGCTGTCCCCAAGGGTTTCCCACTGTTCCCCATTATTGTCCACCTGTCACACTCTTTTGACCACTGTTCCCCATGTTCTCCATGGTTCACCATCTGATCCCCACTGCTCTCGCCTGATACCCGCTGATCCCCAGTGTTCACCGTAGATCCCCTCTCTTCCCCATTATTTCGCAATCAGTTTTGAACTGTTCCCCACTGTTCCTCTCAGTTCCCCACTGATCCCCACATTTCTACAATGTCCCCCACTGTTCTCCAGCTGTTCCCGAAAGGTTTCCCTCTGTTTCCCCATTCTCGATTGTTCGCCATCAGTTTCCTACTGTTCCCCAGTGCTTCCCACGGTTTTGCTCTGTTCCCCACTGCTCCCCTCTGTTCTTCACTGTTGTGCAGTGTTCCTATCTGTTCCCCACTATTCTACTCTGTTCCTCTCTGATCGCCATTTTCCCCTCAGTTCCCCGCTGTTCTCCACTGTTCAGCAGTTTTCCCTGCTGTTCCCATCTTTTCTCTCCATTCCATAATATTCAATGAGCTGTTCCCGAGATGTTCCCCAAATGTTTTCCAATGTTCCTCACAGTTTCCCACCTGCCACACTCTTTTAACCACTCTTCCCCACGATTCGCCATCTGTTCCCCACAGCTCTCCCCTTTTCCGCTCTGTTCCCCAACGTTACGAATTATTCACTGTTCCCACTGTTTACCAATGCTCCATTCAGTGCCGCACTGAATTCCCCAATTCCCCACTTTTCCCCATATTCCCCAGTGTTCCCCACATTTCTTCGCTGTATCCCACTGTTCTTTACCTGTTCTGCAACTGTTCCCAACCAAACTCTACTGTTTCCCATCCGTGTTGCACCTGTTCCCCACAGTTCCTCCCTGCATCCAATCAGTTCCACATCTGTTCTCCCTGCACCCAACTCTTTCCATCTTTTCTCCACTATTCTGCAGTGTTCCCTACTCTTCGCATATCCTAATTGTTACCGCCTGCTCCCCACTATTCCCCTCCATTCCCCATTGTTCTGCACTGTTGCCCACGCTTCCAAACTGTTCACCATTTCTTGCACATTGTTCCCCATCCGTTCAAAATTGGTTAACCAGAAGTCCACGCTGTTCCCCAGCAGTTTTCCCTCATTCCACCACTGTTCTCCACTGTTACCCACATTTCCCCACTGTTCTGCACTGTTCCCCTAATTTCCCAATCTGTTCCCCACTTTCTGCCACATTTCCCCAAGTTCTCCACTGTTCACCGATCCCCACAGTTCCGAAGCAGTTCAGCACTATTTCACCACTGTTCCATAGAGTTCGCCACAGTTTTCCAGCGATTGTGCATCTCTTCTCCACTGTTTCCCACTGCTCCTCACCTCTTCCCCACTATTCCCTACATGTTCCCTACTGTTCCACAGACGTTTCCCACATTCACCACTGTTCCCCACATAGACTCTATAATGCCCACTATTCACCACAGTTCATCAGCGGTTTCCCACCAGTTCCCCATTGCAACCAAGCATTTTCCACAAGTTCCCACTGTTCACATTTCCACCAATTCTCCTCATTTCCCAATCTGTTCCCCACTTTCCCCACCGTTACCCACATTTCCCCAGGTTCTCCACTGTTCGTCATCTGTCCCCGCGCTTCTGCAGCATTTCTCCACCGTTTCCTACTGCTCCCCACCTGTTTCCCACTGTTCACCATCTGTTCCCGACTGTTCCACAGCAGTTTGCCACAAATTCTAAAATGTTCCCCATGGATACCCATTCTTTTCCCCATTTCCAAATCTGTTCCCCACTTTTCCCCACTGTTCCCCCATTCTCCACAGTTCGCCAGCTGTTCCACTCTCTACGCCATTGCACCAAACTGTTTTGCACAGTTCTTGAATGTTCCCCAATTTTAACCATCTGATCCCTTACTGTTCCCCACTGTTCCCCACTCTTTCTCTCTTTTCACCACCTTTTACACAATTTTGACCACCGTTCGCCGCATTCCCCACTGATCCACTATGTTCCCAACTTTTCTCCACTGTTCCCCCGCTCTCCACACTTCGCAATCTCCCAAGATCCCCACTGACTCGATGTTCCCCCACTGTTCCCCATGGATCCCACTCTGTTTCCCACTTTTCCCCACTGTTCCCTCAGATCCTCATTGTTCTCCCCTACTCCCCAGTATTCCCCTCCATTCACCAATGTTCTGCAGTGTTCCCCACGCTTCCACACTGTTCCCCATGTGTTCTTCACTGTTCTCCACCTGTTCAAAACAGTTTATCCAGAGGTCCCCGCTGTTACCCAGCAGTTTCACACCATTTCACAACTGTTCCCCACTGTTCACCGTTAGCTCCCCATCAGTTCCAAACTTGTTCCTCTTTCCTCATTGTTACCCCTGTTCCCCACTATTCACCACAATTCACCGTCGGTTGCTCATCAGTTTCCCACTGCACCCAAGCAGTTTTCCACCAGTTCCCCACTGTTCACACTGTCCCCCACAATTCCCCTTATTTCCCAATAAATGTGTTCCGCACATTTCTTCGCAGTATCCGACTGTTCTTCACCTATCCTGCAACTGTTCCCCACCAAACTCTACTGTTTCCCATCCGTGTTGCACCTGTTCCCCACAGTTCCTCCCTGCATCCAATCAGTTCCACATCTGTTCTCCCTGCTCCCAACTCTTTCCATCTTTTCTCCACTATTCTGCATTGTTCCCTACTCTTCCCATTTCCTAATTTTTACCGCCTGCTCCCCACTATTCCCCTCCATTCCCCATTGTTCTGCACTGTTGCCCACGCTTCCAAACTGTTCACCATTTCTTCCACACTGTTCCCCATCCGTTCAAAAATGGTTAACCAGAGGTCCACGCTGTTCCCCAGCAGTTGTCCCTCATTCCACCACTGTTCTCCACTGTTACCCACATTTACCCACTGTTCTCCACTGTTCCCCTAATTTCCCAATCTGTTCCCCACTTTCTGCCACATTTCCCCAAATTCTCCATTGTTCACCGATCCCCACAGTTCCGAAGCAGTTCAGCATTATTTCACCACTGTTCCATAGTGTTCGCCACAGTTCTCCAGCGGTTGTGCATCTCTTCTCCACTGTTTCCCACTGCTCCTCACCTCTTCCCCACTGTTCCCTACATGTTCCCTACTGTTGCACAGATGTTTCCCACATTCACCACTGTTCCCCACATAGATTCTATAATGCCCACTATTCACCACAGTTCATCAGCGGTTTCCCACCAGTTCCCCACTGCACCCAAGCATTTTCCACAAGTTCCCACGGTTCACATTTCCCCCAATTCCCCTCATTTCCCAATCTGTTCCCCACTTTCCCCACTGTTACCCACATTTCCCCAGGTTCTCCACTATTCGACATCTGTCCCCGACCGTTCCACAGCAGTTTGCCACAAGTTCTACAATGTTCCCCATGGATACCCATTCTTTTTCCCATTTCTAAATCTGTTTCCCACTTTTTCCCACTGTACCCCCATTCTCCACAGTTCGCCATCTGTTCCACTCTCTACGCCATTGCATCAAACTGTTTTCCACAGTTTTTCAATGTTCCCCAATTTTATTCAGCTGATCCCATACAGTTCCCCACTGTTCCCCACTCTTTCTCTCTTTTCACCACCTTTTACACAATTTTGATCACCGTTCGCCGCATTCCCCACTGATCCACTATGTTCCCCTCTGCTCCCAACTTTTCTCCACTGTTCCCCCGCTCTCCACACTTCGCAATCTCCCATGTTCCCCACTGACTCGATGTTCCCCAACTGTTCCCCATGGATCCCAAATGTTCCCCTCATTTCCCACTCTGTTTCCCACATTTTCCCACTGTTCCCTCAGATCCTCATTGTTCTCCCCTACTCTCCAGTATTCCCCTCCATTCACCAATGTTCTGCAGTGTTCCCCACGCTTCCACACTGTTCCCCATGTGTTCATCACCGTTCTCCACCTGTTCAAAACAGTTTATGCAGAGGTCCCCGCTGTTACCCAGCAGTTTCACACCATTTCACCAGATTGGAAGTGTGGGGAACACTGCAGAACATTGGGGAATGGAGGGAAATAGTGGGGAGTAGGGGCGAACAATGAGGAACTGAGGGAACAGATGGGGAAAAGCGGGAAACAATGCAAAAGAGTGGGTGACACAAGTGAATAATTGTGGAGAACAGATAGAATGGGTGAATAGTGGGGAAAAGTGGGAAACAGATTGGGAAATGAGGGGAAAATTTGGGATCCATGGGGAACAGTGGGGGAACATTGAGTCTCAGTGGGGAACTTGGGAGAAAAAGCTGCGGAACTGTTGGGAACTGGAGGGGAACAGTTGGGGAACAGGTGAGGAGCAATGGGAAACTGTAGAACAGATGGGGGACTGATAGATACCAGTGGGGTACATTGATTAAATTGTGGGGAACTGCTGAGGAGCAGTGTGGACCACTGGTGAACCTGTTTTGAACAGATGGGGAGCAGTGAGGAACAAATGGAGAGCAGAGTGGAACTGTGGGGAACACTGCAGAACAATGGGGAATGGAGGAGAATAGTGGGGAGCAGGGAGGAACAAATGTGGAACTGATGGAGAACAGTGATGAGCAGGTGAGGAGCTGTGAGAAAGCATGTAGCAATGGTGGGGAACTGCTGCAGAAGAGTGGGGACAGATGACGATCAGTGGAGAACCTGGTGAAATGTGGGTATCTGTGGGATAAGTGGGGAACAGATTGGAAAATGAGGGGAATTGTGGGGGACAGTGTGAACAGTGTGGAACTGGTAAAAAATGCTTGGGCGTTGTGGGGAACTGGTGAAAAACCGATGATGAACTGAGATGAATAGTGGGCATTATAGAGTCTATGTGGTGAACAGTGGGGAACGTGGGAAACAACTGAGGAACAGTAGGGAACATGTGGGGAACAGTGGGGAATAGGTGAGGAGCAATGAGCAACAGTGGAGAAGAGATGGGCAACCGACGGAAAACTGTGGCGAACAGTGCGGAACAGTGGTGAAATGATGGTGAACTGCTGCAGAACTGTGGTGACCGATGGTGAACAATGGAGAACTTGGGGAAATGTGGCAGAAAGTGGGGAACAGATTGGGAAATAAGGGGAACAGTGGAGAACTGTGGGGAACTGTGTGGAACAGTGGAGAACAGTGGTGAAATGGGGAGAACTGCTGGGCAACAGTGGGGACCTCTGGTGAACCTGTTTTGAACAGGTGGGCAACAGTGAGTAACAAATGGTGAACAGAGCGGAACCGTGGGGAACACTGCAAAACAATGAGGAATGGAGGAGAATAGTGGGGAGCAGGCAGGAAGAGATGTGGAACTGAAGGAGAACAGTGGGGAACAGAGGGGAATAATGTGGAACAGTGGGGTTCAGAGAGTATCAGGGGAGAGCAGTAGTTAACTGATGGTTAACCGTGGAGAACATGGAGAACAGTGATCAAAAGAGTTTGTCAGGTGGGCAATAATGAGGAACAGTGGGAAACGCTTGGGGAAGAGCTGGGGTAAAGTGGAGAATAGTGGGCAACAGAGCAGAACATTGAGGAACAGTGGGAACAGATGGAGAACTGTTGGGAAACTGCAGAAAAGTGGTGAATAGAGTTCAATGGTGAGGAGCAGTGTGCAACAGAGCAGAACAGTGGGGAGCACTGGGGAACAGCGGGAAACAGATGGCGAACAATGGAGAATGGGGTAACTGAGGGAAATTGTTCGGAAACAGCTGGACAACAGTGGAGAACTTTGGCGAATTGTGGGGATGAGTGGTGAACTGAGAGGAACAGTTGGGAACAGTTGGAAACAGATTGCGAAATAATGGGGAAGTGTGAGGAACAATGGTGAACACTGGGGATCAGAGGGTATCTGGCGAGAGCAGAGGGGATCAGATGGTGAACCGTGAAGGACGTGGGGAACAGTGGTCAAAAGGGTGTGACCAGTGGACAATAGCGGGGAACAGTGGGAAACCCTTGGGGACAGCTGGGAAAATTTGGAGAATAGTGGGCAACAGATGGAAACATTGAGGAACTGAGGGAACTGATGGGGAGCAGGGGAAAACTGCAGAAAAGTGGTGAAGAGAGGGGAATAGTGAGGAGCAGTGGGGAATAGATAGCGAACTGTGGAGCGCGGGTACAGTGGTTAAAATTGGGGAGCAGTGGGGAACAAAGTGGAATAGTGGGGAATGTGGGGAACAGTGGTAAAAATTGTGTAAAAGGTGGGGAACAGAGAGAAACAGTGGGGAACAGTGGGGAACAGTGTGGGATTAGTTGGTTAAAATTGGGGAACATTGAATAACTGGAGAACTGGCGTAGAGAGTGGAACAGATGGTGAACTGTGGAGAATGTGGGAACAGTGGGGAAAAGTGGGAAACAGATTGGGAAATGAGGGAAACAGTTGTTATCCATGGGGAACATTGTGGAACTTGTGAGAAACAGCTGTAGAACAGTAGGGAACAGATGGCGAATAGTGGGGTACAGGTGAGGAGCAGTGGGAATCAGTGGAGCAATGGTCGGGAAATGCTGCAGAAGAGTGGGGACAGATAACGAACTGTGGAGAACGTGGGGAAATATGGGTAATAGTGGGGAAAGTGGGGAACAGATTGGGAAATGAGGGGAATTATGCGGGACAGTGTGCACAGTGGGGAACTGGTGCAAAATGCTTGGGCGTAGTGGGGAACTGGTGAAAAACCGATGGTGAACTGTGGTGATAATTGGGCATTATAGAGTCTATGTGGAGAACAGTGAGGAACGTGGGAAACAGCTGTGGAACAGTCTCGAACATGTGGGGAAAAGTGGGAAAGAGGTGAGGAGCAGTGGGAAACAGTGGAGAAGGGATGCGCAACCGATTGAGAACTGTGGCGAACAGTGCTGAGCAGTGGTGAAATGGTGGTGAACTGCTGCGGAACGGTGGGGACAGGTGAACAGTGGCTTCCCCACTATTTACCACAGTTCACCATCGGTATCCCACCAGTTCCCCACTGCAGCCAAGCATTTTCCACAAATTCCACATTGTTCACAATTTTCCCCACAATTCCCCTCATTTCCTAATCTGTTCCCCACTTTCCCCACAGTTAACCACATTTCCCCAGGTTCTCCACTGTTCGTCATCTGTCCCCACCCTTCTGCAGCAGTTCACCACTCTTTCCCACAGCTCCTCACCTGTTCCCCACTGATCGTCATCTGTTCCCTACTGTTTCCACTGTTGTTTCCCACAAGATCCACACAGTTCCCCTTGGATCCCCCCTGTTCCCCGCATTTCCCAATCTGTTTCCCCATGTTCTCCTCTGTTCACCATTAGTAAACAGCTGCTCTCCCCTGATTCTCTCTGAGCCCCACTGTTCCACATTATTCCCCTCTGTTCCCCACTGTTCTCCATCAGCTCCACATCACTTCCTGCCTCCTCCCCACTATACCACTCCATTCACCATTGTTCTGCAGTGTTCCCCAAGGTTCCACTCTGTTCACCATTTGTTTCTCACTGATTCCCACCTATTCAAAATAGGTTCACTAGAAGTGCCCACTGTTCCCCAGCAGTCCCACCCCCGCCATTTTACCAATGTTCCCCACTGGTACCTATCAGTTCTCCATCTGTTTTCCACTTTCCCACTGCTCCTCACCTGTTCCCCACTGTTCGCCATCTGTTCCCTACTGTTCCACAGCTGTTTCCCACAAGTTCCACACGGTTCCCCATGGATCCCCACTGCTTCCCTCATTTCCCAATCTGTTTCCCACTTTACCCCACTCTTCACCAGTTCTCCACATTTTGCCATCTGTTCCACTCTGTAGCCCATTGCTCTACACTGTTTCCACATTTCTTCAATGTTCCACAATTTTAACCAGCTGATCCTACACTGTTCCCCACTGTTCCCCACTGTTTCTCTCTGTTCCCCACCTTTCACACAATTTGGACCACTGTTCCCTGCATTCCCCACTGTTCGCTCTCTATTCCTCACTGCTCCCCACTATTCCCCTGTTCACCATTTTTCTGCAGTTTTCCCCGGTTCCCCATCTGTTCCCTCTGTTCCTCAATGTTGACATCTGTTGCCTTCTGTTGCCCACTATTCTCCACTTCTCCCCAGCTGTCACACACATTTGACCACTGTTCCCAACGTTCTTAACAATTCACCATCTGTTCCACACTGCTGTCGCCTGACACCCTCAGATCCCGTGTTCACTATTGTTTCTCATTATTACGCTATCTGTTTCCAACACTTCCCCACTGTTCCTCTCATTTTCCCACTGATCCCTTCATTTCGTCAATGTTCCCCACTGTTCTCCAGCTGTTTCCGAATTGTTTCCCTCTGTTACCCCATTCTCAACGGTTCGCCATCTGTTTCCTACATTGCTCCCCACTATTCTGCTCTGTTCCCCACTTTTCCCCTCTGTTCTACACTGTTGTGCAGTGTTCCCATCTGTTTCCCCCTATTCCACTCTGTCCCCTCTGCTCCCCATTATTCCCCATTGTTCCCCGCTGTTCTCCAGTGTTCTGCAGTTGTCCCTGCTGTTCCCATCATTTCTCTCCATTCTTTAATGTTCAGTCTCTGTTGCACTCTATCCACGAGCTGTTCCCGAGATGTTCCCCAAATGTTTTCCAATGTTCCTCACTGTTCCCCACCTTCGACAAAATTTTGACCACTCTTTCCCACGATTCGCCATCTGTTCACCTCTGCTCTCCCCTTTTACGCTCTGTTCCCAACTGTTACGAATTATTCCCCTCTGTTCCCCCTTGATCCTTACATTTCTTCACGGTTTCCCACTCTTTAACAATGATGCCTACATTTCACCACTTATTTCTTCAATATTCACCGTTCTCCAGCTGTTCCCGATCTTTTTCTCTCTGTTACCCCTTTCTCGATTGTTCGCCATCTGATTCCCTCCATTCCCCTGTGCTCCCTCAGGGAAATAGAGGGGAACAAGTGGCGATCTATGGAGAACGGGTGGAACATTGGATAAGAGTGGATAAATGTGGGGAAACAATAAGAAACATTGGGCAATATTGTGGAGCAGTGGAGAAAAGAGGTCCCCAGCAGTTCCCCACCATTTAATCAATGTACCCAACTGGTATCTATCAGTTCCCCATCTGTTCTACAGTTTCCCAGTGCTCCTCACATGTACCCCAACTGTTCCGCAACTATTCCCCACCAGTTCCCAACGGTTCCGCAGCTTTTTCTCCCATGTTGCCCACTGACTCGATATTCCGCCACTGTTCCCCATGGATCCCAAATGTTCCCCTCATTTCCCAATCTGTTCCCCACTTTCCCCACAGTTACCCACATCCCCGGGTCCTCCACTGTTCATCATCTGTCCTCACTCTTCTGCAGCAATTCCCTACCATTGCTCCACTGTTTCCCACTGCTCCCCACCTGTTCCCCACTGTTTCCCATCTGTTCCCTACTGTTCCATAGCTGTTTTCTACAAGTTCCACAATGTTCACCATGGATATCCACTGTTTCCCTCATTTACCAATAATTTTCCCACATTTCCCCACTGTTCTCCCGTTCTCCACAGTTCGCCATCTGTTCCACTCTCTACGCCATTGCACCACACTGTTTTCCAGAGCTCTTCAATGTTCCCCAATTTTAACAGCTGATCTCACACTGTTCCCCACTGCTTCACATTGTTCCCCACCTTTTAGACAATTTTCACCACTCTTCCCCACATTCGCTACTGTCCCACACAGTTCCGCACTTCTCCCCTCTTTTCTGCACTGTACCCCTGCAACACAGTTCTCTATCCAGTCCCCACTGCTCTCCACTATTCCCCTCTTCACCACTTTTCTGCAGTTTTCCCTAGTTCCCCATCTGTTCCATCTGTTTCTCAATGTTGCCATCTGTTGCCCACTATTCTCCACTTTTCCCCAGCTGTCCCCAAAGGTTTCCCACTGTTCCACATTATTGTCCACCTGTCACACTCTTTTGACCACTGTTCCCCACGTTCTCCATGGTTCACCATCTGATCCCCACTGCTCTCCCCTGATACCCTCTGATCCCCAGTGTTCACCATTGTTCCCCACTCTTCCACATTATTCCACAATATGTTTCCAACTGTACCCCACTCTTCCTCTCAGTTCCCCACTGATCCCCACATTTCTTCAATGTTCTCCACTGTTCTCCAGCTGTTCCCGAAATGTTTTCCTCTGTTACCCAATTCTCCATTGATCGCCCTGTTTCCCACTCTTCCCCAGTGCTCCCCACTCTTCTGTTCTGTTCCCCACTGCTCCCCTCTGTTCTTCACTGTTGTGCAGTGCTCCCATCTGTTTCCCCCCTATTCCACTCTGTTCCCCGCTGTTCCTCACTGTTCTGCAGTTTCAACTGCTGTTCTAATCTTTTCTCTCCATTCCTTAATGTTCAGTTTCAACTGCTGTTCCCGAGATGTTCCCCAAATGATTTCCAATGTTCCTCACTGTTCCCCACCTGCCACAAACTTACGATTTGCCATCTGTTCCCCACTGCTCTCCCCTTTTACGTTCTGTTCCCACTGTTATGAATTATTCCCCTGTTCTCAATTTTTCCCTAGTTCTTTGCTATTCCCCACTGTTTACCTATTCTCCCTACAGTTCCCCACTGTTCCCCAGTTCCCCAACATTTCACATACTTCCCACTGTTCCCCACATTTCTTCGCTGTATTCCACTGTTCTTCACCTGTACTCCAACTGTTCCCCACCAATTTCTACTGTTTCCCAGCAGTTTCCCATCTGTTTCCCACAGTTCTTCCCTGCATCCAATCAATGCCACATCTGTTCCCCCTGCTCCCTACTGTTTCCGTCTTTTCTCTACCATTCTGCAGTGTTCCCTACAGTTCCCATTTCCTAATTGTTACCGCCTGCTCCCCACTATTCACCTCCATTCCCCATTGTTTTGCAGTGGTCCCCACGTTTCCAAACTGTTCACAATTTCTTGAACACTGTTCCCCATCCGTTCAAAATTGGTTAAGGAGAGGTCCATGCTGTTTCCCAGCAGTTGTCCCTCATTCCACCACTGTTCTCCCCTGTTCCCCTCATTTCCCAATCTGTTCCCCACTTTCCCCACAGTTAACCACATTTCCCCATGTTCTCCACTGTTCGTCATCTGTCCCCACTCTTCTGCAGCAGCTCCCCACCATTGCTCCACTCTTTACCACTGCTCCTCACCTGTTCCCCACTGTTCGACATCTGTTCCCTACTGATCCATGTTGTTTCCCACAAGTTCCGCACGGTCCTATATGGATCCCCAATGTTTCCCTCATTTCCCAATCCGTTTCCCCATGTTCTCCACTGTTCACCATCTGTAAACCACTGCTATCCCCTGATACTTTCTGAGCCTCACTGTTCCACATTATTCCCCTCTGTTCCCCACTTTTCTCCATCAGTTCCACATCTGTCCCTGCCCCTCCCCACTAAAACACTCCATTCACCATTGTTCTGCAGTGTTCCCCAAAGTTCTACTCTGTTCACCATTTGTTTTTCACTGATTCCCACCTGTTCAAAAGAGGTTCACGAGAAGTCCCCACTGTTCCCCAGCAGTTCCTCACCCCCCATTTCACCAATGTTCCCCACTGGTACCTATCAGTACCCCATCTGTTTTTCAGTTTCCCACTGCTCCTCACCTTTTCCCCACTGTTCGCTATCCATTCCCAACTGTTCCACAGCTGTTTCCTACAAGTTCCACACGGTTCCCCATGGATCCCCACTGTTTCCCTCATTTCCCAATCAGTTTCCACTTTTCCCCACTCTTCCCCCGTTCTCCACATTTCGCCATCTGTTCCACTCAGTACCCCATTGCTCCACACTGTTTCCACATTTCTTCAATGTTCCTCAATTTTAACCAGCTGATCCCAAACTGTTCCCCACTGTTCCCCACTGTTTCTCTCTATTCCCCACCTTTCACACAAGTTTGACCACTGTTCCCTGCATTCTCCACTGTTCGCTATCCATTTCCCACTGCTCCCCACTGTTCCCCTGTTCACCACTTTTCTGCAGTTTTCCCCGGTTCCCCATCTGTTCCCTTTGTTCCTCAATGTTGCCATCTGTTGCCTTCTGTTGCTCACTATTCTCCACTTCTGCCCAGCTGTCACACACTTTTGACCACTGTTCCCCAAGTTCTTAACGGTTCACCATCTATTCCCCACTGCTCTCGCCTGATACCCTCAGATCCCCAGTGTTCACCATTGTTTCCCATTATTTCGCTATCTGTTTCCAACTCTTCCCCACTGTTCCTCTCATTTCCCAACTGATCCCTTCATTTCGTCAATGTTCCCCACTGTTCTCCAACTGTTTCCGAATTGTTTCCCTCTGTTACCCCATTCTCGATGGTTCGCCATCTGTTTCCTACTGTTCCCCATTGCATCATACTGTTCTGCTCTGTTCCCCACTTTTCCCCTCTGTTCCACACTGTTGTGCAGCGTTCCCATCTGTTCCCCCCATTCGAACTCTGTGCTCTTCTGATCCCCAATATTCCCCTTTGTTCCCCGCTGTTCTCCACTGATCTGCACTTTTCCCTGCTGTTCCCATCTTTTCTCTCCATTCCTTAATGTTCAATCCCTGTTGCGCTCTATCCACGAGATGTTCCCGAGATGTTGACCACTCTTTCCCACGATTCGCCATCTGTTCAACACTGCTCTCCCCTTTTACGCTCTGTTCCCCACTGTTACGAATTATTACCCTCTGTTCCCCATTCATCCCTACAGTTCTTCACTGTTTCCCACTGTTTACCAATGCTGCCTACATCTCACCACTGATCCCCACATTTCTTCAATGTTCTCCACCATTCTCCAGCTGTTCCCGATCTGTTTCTCTCTGTTACACCTTTCTCGAATGTTCGCCATCTGTTTCACACCATTCCCCAGTGTTCCCCGTGGGAAACAGTGGGGAACAGGTGGTGAACTATGGAGAAAAGGTGGAACATTGGAAAACAGTGGATACATGTGGGGAAACGATAAGAAACATTGGGCATTATTGTGGAGCAGTTGAGAAAAGAGGTCCCCAGCAGTTCCCCACCATTTAATCAATGTACCCAAGTGGTATCTATCAGTTCCCCATCTGTTCTACAGATTCCCACTGCTCCTCACCTGTACCCCAACTGTTCCCCAACTGTTCCCCACCAGTTCCCAACGGTTCTGCCACTTTCTCTCCCACTTTCCCCACTGACTGGATGTTTCCCCACTGACTAGATGTTCCCCCACTGTTCCCCACGGATCCCAAATGTACCCCTCATTTCCCAATCTGTTCCCCACAGTTACCCACACTTCCCCATGTTCTCCACTGTTCGTCATCTGTCCTCACTCTTCTGCAGCATTTCCCCACCATTCCTCCACTGTTTCGCACTGCTCCACACCTGTTTCCCACTGTTTACCATCAATTCCCCACTGTTCCCCAGCTTTTTCCTACAAGTTCCACAATGTTCACCTTGGATTTCCACTGTTTTCCTCATTTACCAAATATTTTCCCACTTTTCCCCACTGTTCCCCCGTTCTCCACAGTTCGAAATTTGTTCCACTCTCTACGCCATTGCACCACACTGTTTTCCACAGTTCTTCAATGTTCCCCAATTCTAAGCAGCTGATCCCACACTGTTTCCCACTGCTTCACTTTGTTCCCCACCTTTTAGACAATTTTCACCACTCTTCCCCACATTCTCCACTGTCCCACACTGTTCCGCACTGCTCCCCACTTTTGTCCACTGTACCCCCACTACACAGTACTCTATCCATTCCCCACTGCTCCCCACTATTCACCTGTTCTCCACTTTTCTGCAGTTTTCCCCAGTTCACCCATCTGTCCCTCTGTTCCTCAATGTTGCCATTTGTTGCCCACTATTCTCCACTTTTCACCAGCTATCCCCAAAGCTTTCCCATTGTTCCACATTATTGTCCACCTCTCACACTCTTTTTCAACTGTTCCCAAATTTCTCCACGATTCACCACCTGATCCACACTGCTCTCCCCTAATACCCCCTGATCCCAAGTGTTCACCATTGTTACCCACTCTTCCCCATTATTCCGCAATCTGTTTCCAACTATTCCCCACTCTTCCTCTCAGTTCCCCACTAATCCCCACATTTCTTCAATGTTCTCCACTGTTCTCCAGCTGTTCCCGAACTGTTTCACTCTGTTACCCTATTCTCCATTGATCACTATCTGTTTCCCACTCTTCCCCAGTGCTCCCCACTCTTCTGTTCTGTTCCACACTGCTCCCCTCTGTTCTTCACTGTTGTGTAGTGTTCCCATCTGCTCCCCCTCTATTCCACTCTGTTCCCTGCTGTTCTCCACTGTTCTGCAGTTTCAACTGCTGTTCCAATTTTTTCGCTCCATTCCTTAATGTTCAGTTTGAACATTAAGATGTTCCCCAAATAATTTCCAATGTTCCTCACTGTTCCCCACCTGCCACAATCTTTTGACCACTCTTCCCTACGATTCGCCATCTGTTCCCCACTGCTCTCCCCTTTTACGTTCTGTTACCACTGTTACAAATTGTTCCCCTCTGTTCTCAATTTATACCTAGTTCTTCGCTATTCCCCACTGTTTATCTATGCTCCCTACAGTTCCCCACTGTTCCCCAGTTCCCCAACATTCCCCATAATCCCCACTGTTCCCCACATTTCTTCGCTGTATCCCACTATTCTTCACCTGTTCTGCAACTGTTCCCCAACAATTTCTACTGTTTCCCAGCAGTTTCCCATGTGTTCCCCACAGTTCCTCCCTGCATCCAATCAGTTCAACATCTTTTCCCCCTGCTCCCTACTGTTTCCCTCTTTTTTTCCACCATTCTGCAGTGTTCCCTACTGTTCCCATTTCCTAATTGTTACAGCCTGCTCCACACTATTCATCTCCATTCCCCATTGTTCTGCAGTGTTCCCCACGCTTCCAAACTGTGCACCATTTCTTCCACACTGTACCCCATCCGTTCAAAATAGGTTAACCAGAGGCCCCTGCTGTTCCCCAGCAGTTCCCACGCATTTCATCACTGTTCTCCACTGTTTCCCACATTTCCCCACTGTTCTCCCCTTTTCCCCTCATTTCCCAACCTGTTCCCCACTTTCTGCCACATTTCCCCAAGTTCTCCATTGTTCCCCGGTTCCCCACAGTTCCGCAGCAGTTCACCACAGTTTTCCATAAGTTGCGCATCTCTTCTCCACTGTTTCCCACTGCTGCTCACCTCTTTCCCACTGTTCCCCATATGTTCCCTACTGTTCCACAGCTGTTTCCCACGTTAACCACTGTACCCCCACATAGACTCAATAATGCCCAATATTCACCACAGTTCACCATCGGTTTTTCACCTGTTCCCCACTACACCAATCATTTTGTACCAGATTCCCACTGTTCACACTGTCCCCCACAATTCCCCTCATTTTCCAATCTGTTCCCCACTTTCCCCACAGTTACCCACACTTCCCCTGGTTCTCCACTTTTCGTCATCTGTCCCCACTCTTCTGCAGCAGTTCCCCACCATTCCTCCACTCTTTCCCACTGCTCCTCACATGTGTCGCACTGTTCGACATCTGTTCCCCACTGTTCCACTGTTGTTTCCCACAAGTTCCACACGGTTCCCCATGTATCCCCACTGTTTCTCCAATTCCCAATCTGTTTCCCCATGTTCTCCACTGTTCACCATCTGTAAACCACTGCTCTCACCTGCTACTCTCTGAGCCCCACTCTTCCACATTATGCCCCTCTGTTCCCCACTGTTCTCCATCAGTTCCACATCTGTTCCTGCCTCCTCCCCACTATACCCCTCCATTCACCATTGTTCTGCAGTGTTCCCCAAGGTTCCACTCTGTTCACCATTTGTTTCACACTGATTCCCAACTGTTCAAAACACGTTGACCAGAAGTCCCCACTGTTCCCCAGCAGTTCCCACTCATTTCACCAATGTTCCCCACCTACCAGTTCCCCATCTGTTTTCCAGTTCCCACTGCACCTCACCTATTCCCCACTGTTCGCAATCTATTCCCCGCTGCTCCCCACTATTCCCCTGTTCACCATTTTTGTGCAGTTTTCCCCGGTTCCCCATCTGTTCCCTCTTTTCTTCAATGTTGCCATCTGTTGCCTTCTGTTGCCCACTATTCTCCACTTCTCCCCAGCTGTCACACACTTTTGACCACTGTTCCCCATGTTCTTAACGGTTCACCATCTGTTCCCCACCGCTCTCGCCTGATACCCTCAGATCCCCAGTGTTCACCATTGTTTCCCATTATTTCGCCATCTGTTTCCAACTCTTCCCCACTGTTCCTCTCATTTCCCCACTGATCCCCTCATTTCATCAATGTTCCCCACTGTTCTCCAGCTGTTTCCGAATTGTTTCCCTCTGTCACCCCATTGTTGACTGTTCGCCATCTTTTTCCTACATTGCTCCAGACTGTTCTACTCTGTTCCCCACTTCTCCCATCTATTCTACACTGTTGTGCAGTTTTCCCATCTGTTCCCCCCTATTCCACTCTGTTCAACTCTGCACCCCATTAGTCCCCTTTGTTCCCCGCTGTTTTCCACTGTTCTGCAGTTTTCCCTGCTGTTCCCATCTTTTCTCCCCATTCTTTAATGTTCAATCTCTGTTCTGCTCTATCCACGAGCTGTTCCCGAGATGTTCATAAAATGTTTTCCAATGTTCCTGACTTTTCCCCACCTTCCACACAATTTTGACCACTCTTTCCCACGATTCGCCATCTGTTCACCACTGCTCTCCCCTTTTTCGCTCTGTTCCCCACTGTTACGAATTATTCCCCTCTGTTCCCCATTGATCCCTACATTTCTTCACTGTTTCCCACTCTTTAACAATGATGCCTACATTTCACCACTTATTTCTTCAATATTCTCCACCGTTCTGCAGCTGTTCCCGATCTGTTTCTCCCTGTTACCCCATAAATGATTGTTCGCCATCTGTTTCCCACCGTTCCCCAGTGCTCCCCGAGGGAAACAGTGGGGAACAGTGGGCGAACTATGGAGAATGTGTGGAACATTGGATAACAGTGGATAAATGTGGAGAAACGAGAAGAAACATTGGGGAATATTGTCGAGCAGTGGAGAAAAGAGGTCACCAGCAGTTCCCCACCATTTAATCAATGTACCCAACTGGTATCTATCAGTTCCCCATCTGTTCTACAGTTTTCCTCTACTCCTCACCTGTACCCCAACTGTTCTCCAACTGTTCCACACCAGTTCCCAACGGTTCCGCAGCTTTTTGTCCCGAGTTCCCCACTGACAAGATGTTTTCCCACTGTTCTCCATGGATCCCAAATGTTCCCCTCATTTCCCAATCTGTTCCCCACTTTCCCCACATTTACCCACACTTCCCCAGGTTCTCCACTGTTCGTCATCTGTTCTCACTCTTCTGCAGCAATTCCCTACCATTGCTCCACTGTTTCCCTCTGCTCCCCACTGTTTACCATCTGTTCCCTACTGTTGCACAGATGTTTCCTACAAGTTCCACAGTTCCCCATGTATACCCACTGTTTCCCTCATTTACCAATTCTTTTCCCACTTTTCCCCATTGTTCCCCCATTCTCCACAGTTCGCCATCTGTTCCACTCTCTACGCCATTGCACCACACTGTTTTCCACAGTTCTTCAATGTTACCCAATTTTAACCAGCTGATCCCACACTGATCCCCACTGTTCCCGAGTGTTTATCTCTGTTCCCAACCTTCTACACAATTTTTACCACTGTTCCCCACATTGCCCACTGTTCAAATCTGTTCCCCACTGCTCCTCACTTTTCTCCACTGTACCCCCGCTGCACAGTTCGCTATCCATTCCACTGTGCTCCCCACCTTTCCCCTCTCTTCACCACTTTTCTGCAGTTTTCCCAGTTCCCTATCTGTTGCCTCTGTTCCTCAATGTTGCCCACTATTCTCCACATTTTCCTTCTCTTCACCAAATGTTACACACTGCTCCTCAGTATTCCCACCTGTCACACTCAAAAGAAGGTTTAACTCTGATGAACTTTGACAGATACTGTGAACCCGGTTTCACAGTTGGAAGAAGGTTTAATATTGATGAACTGTTTCACATACTGTTATACGAAGTTCAGAGTGGGAAGAAGGTTTAACAGTGATGAACTGTAGCATATACTGTTACACTAGGTTCACAGTGGGGAAAATGTTAAACAGTGATTAACTGTTTCTGACAGTGTTACACTAGGTTCACAGTGGGGAGAATGTTTAACAGTGATGAACTCTGTAAGGTACAGTGACCGCTGTTTCACAGTGCGGAGAATGTTTAACCGTATTGAACTTCGTCAGATAATTATACACTAGGTTTGGAGTGGGCAGAATGCATAATAATGATGAACGGTGTCAGATACTGTAACACCACGCTCATAGTTTGTAGAGGGTTTAACAGTGATGAATTCTTTAAGATGCTGTTACACCAGATTCACTGTGGGAAGAATGTTTAACAGTGATGAACTTTGTCAGATTCTGTGACCCCAGTTTCACAGTGGGAAGAAGATTTAATATTGATGAACTGTGTCACATCCTGTTACACCAGGTTCACAGTGGGAAGAAGGTTTAATATTGATGAACTGTGTCATATCCAGTTACACCAGGTTCACAGTGGGGAGAAGGTTTAACAGTGATGAACTGTGTCACATACTGTTACACCAGGTTCACACGCACAAAGATCCTAGTGTAATACTATCTTACGCAGCCCATCACTGTTAATCCTTCTCCCCACTGTGAACTTGGTGTAACAGTATCTGACACAGTTCATCACTGTTAAACTGTCTCCCAACTGTGAACCTGGTGTAAAAGATCTGACACAGTTCATCACTGTTAAACATTCTCCGCACTTTATCCGGAGGTCACAGAACCTTACACAGTTCATCACTGTTAAACCTTCTCCCCACAATGAATCTCGTGTAAAAGTATCCGACACAGTTAATCTCTGTTTATGCTTCTCCGCACAGAGAACCTGGTGTAATAGTATCTGACACAGCTCATCACTGTTAATCATTCTCTGCACTGTGAACTTAGTGTAACAGTACCTGACACAGTTCAGTTCATCACTGTTAAACCTTTTCCGCACCATGAACCTTGTGTAACACTATCTGAAATAGTTGATTACTGTTAAACCTTCTCCCCACTGTGAACCTGGTGCAACATTAATTGACACAGTTCATCACTGTTAAACTTTCACCCCACTTTATCCTGGGGTCGCAATAATTTACATAGTTCATCAATGTTACACCTTGCCACAGTGAATCTCGTGTAACAATATCTGACACAGTTAATCAATGTTAAACATTCTCCGCACTGTGAACCTGGTGTAACAGTATCTGAAAAGGTTCATCACTGTTAAACCTTCACCCCACTATGAACCTGGTGAAAGAGTATGTGATACAGTTAATCACTGCGGAACCTTCTCCCCACTGTAAACCTGGTGGAACTGGTTGTGAGAAAGTTCATCACTGTTAAAAATTCTCCCGACAGTGAACCAGGTGTAACAGTATATGAAACAGTTAATCACTGTTAAACCTTCCCCAAACTGTGAGACTGATGTAACAGTATCTGACACCGTTCATCACTATTATACATTCAACCCACTGTAAATCTAGTGTAACAGTATTTGACTAAGTTCAGCACTGTTAAACCTTCTCCGCACTGTGAAACTGAGGTCACAGTGTCTGACACAGTTTACTACTGTTAAACATTCTCCCGAATGTGTACCTAGAGTCACAGTATCAGACCAAGTTCATCACTGTTAAACTTTCTCTGCACTGTGAAACTGGTGTCAAAGTATCTGACACAGTTCAGCACTGTTAAACTTTCTCCCCACTTTATCCTGTTGTCACAGTACCTTACACAGTTCATGAATGTTAAACCTTCTAGCCACAGTGAATCTCGGGTAACAGTATCTGAATCAGTTCATCACTGTTAAACCTACACCTTCTGTGAGACTGGTGTAACGATATCTGACACAATTAATCACTGTCAAACATTCTCCGCACAGTGAACCTGGTGTAACAGTATCTGAAACGGTTCATCACTGTTAAACCTTCTCTCCACTATGAACCTGGTGAAGGAGTATGTGATACAGTTCATCCCTGGTGAACCTCCTCCCCACTGTGAAGCTGGTGTAACTGGATGTGACAAACTTCATCACTGTTAAACCTTCTCCCCACAGTGAACCTGGTGTAACAGTATATTAAACAGATCATCACTGTTAAACCTTCTTCAAACTTTGAGCCTGGTGTGACAGTATCTGACACCGTTCATCACTATTATACATTCATCCCACTGTAACCATGGATACCCACTCTTTCCCCCATTTCCAAATCAGTTTCCCACTTTTCCCCACTGTTCCCCCATTCACCACAGTTCGCCATCTGTTCCACTCTGTACGCGATTGCACCAAACACTTTTCCACAGTTCTTCAATGTTCCCCAATTTTAACCAGGTGATCCCACACTGTTCCCCACAGTTTCTCTCTGTTCCCCACCTTTTACACAATTTTGACCACCGTTCGTCGCATTCCCCACTGTTCCACTTTGTGCCCCACTGCTCCAAACTTTTCTCCACTGTTCCCCCGCTCTCCACACTTCGCAACCTTTTCCCCACTGAACCCCACTATTCCACTTTGTTCACCACATTTCTGCAGTTTTCCCAGATGCCCATCTGTTCCCTCTGTTCCTCAATGTTGCCATTTGTTGCCCACTATTCTCCACTTTTCCCCAACTGTCCCCAAGGGTTTCCCACTATTCCCCACTATTGTCCACCTGTCACACTCTTTTGACCACTGTTCCCCACGTTCTCCACGGTTCACCATCTCATCCCCACTGCTCTCGCCTGATACCCGCTGATCCACAATGTTCACCATTGATCCCCTCTCTTCCCCATTATTTCGCAATCTGTTTTCAACTGTTCCCCACGTTTCCTCTCAGATCTCCACAGATACCCACATTTCTAAAATGTTCCCCACTGTTCTCCAGCTTTTCCTGAACTGTTTCCCTTTGTTACCCCACTGTTCCTCAATGTTCCGCTATGTTGCCCACTATTCTTGACTTTTCCCTAGCTCTTCCCCAAGCGTTTCCCACTGTTCCTCACTATTGCACACCTGTCAAACTCCACGGTTCACCATCTGTTAACGACTGCTCTCCCCTGATACTCGCTGAACCCCACTGCTTCATATTATTCCCCTCTGTTCCCCACTGTCGTCCATCAGTTCTACATCTGTTCCTGCCTGCTTCCCATTATTCTCCTCCATTCCTCATTGTTCTGCAGTGTTCCCCACGGTTCCACTCTGTTCACCATTTGTTTCCCACTGTTCCCCACCTGTCCAAAACAGGTTCACCAGAGGTCCCCACTGGTCCCCAGCAGTTCCCAACCATTTAATCAATGTACCAGACTGGTATCTATCAGTTCTCCATCTGTTCTACAGTTTCCCACTGCTCCTCACCTGTTCCCCAAATGTTCCCCAAATGTTCCCCTCCAGTTCACAACGGTTCCGCAGCTTTTCCTCCCAAGTTCCCCACTGAGACTCGATGTTCCCCCACTGTTCCCCATGGATCCCAAATATACCCCTCATTTCCCAATCTGTTTCCCACTTTTCCCCACTGTTCACCCATTCTAAACAGTTCACTATCTGTTCTCCACTATTATTCACTTCTGTCCCCCACTGTTTCGCAGTTTTTTACAGTTTTCCCCATCTGTTCCCTCAGTTCCTCATTGTTCGCCCCCTACTCCCCACTATTCCCAACAATTCCCCAATGTTCTGCAGTGTTCACCACGCTTCCAATCTGTTCCCCATTTCTTCTTCACTGTTCCCCACCTGTTCAAAACAGGTTATCCAGAAGAGCCCGCTGTTCCCCAGCAGTTCCCCACCATTTCACCGCTGTTCCCTACTGTTCCCCACACTTCCACACTGTTCACCATTAGTGCCCCATCTGTTCTTCACCATTCCACACCTCTTCCTCTTTCCTCATTGTTCCCGCTGCTCCACATTATTTCTCCACACTTCCGCACTATTCACCACATTTCACCATCGCTTTCCCACCAGTTCCCCACTGCACTCAAGCATTTTCCAAAAGTTCCCCACTCTTCACAATTTCCCCCACTATTCACCTCATTTCCTAATCTGTTCGACACTTTCCCCACAGTTAACCACATTTTCCCATGTTCTCCACTGTTCGTCTTCTGTCCCCAATCTTCTGCAGCAGTTTCCCTCCATTGCTCCACTGTTTCCCACTGCTCCTCACCTATTCCCCACTGTCCCAATCTGTTCCCTACATTTCCACAGCTGTTTCCCAAAAGTGTCACACTGTTTCCCATGGATCACCACTGTTCCCCATTTCCAAATCTGTTTCCCACTTTTCAGCACTCCTCCCCCATTCTCCACAGTTCGCCATCTGTTCCACTCTCTACGCCATTGCACCAACTGTTTTCCACAGTTCTTCAATGTTCCCCAATTTTAACCAGCTGATCTCACACTGTTCC
Organism: Narcine bancroftii; assembly: GCF_036971445.1. NCBI lineage: Eukaryota > Metazoa > Chordata > Chondrichthyes > Torpediniformes > Narcinidae > Narcine > Narcine bancroftii. The sequence continues at coordinate 48,590,729 of NC_091481.1, read as the reverse complement.
CGACTGTTCCCCACTGTTTCTCTCTGTTCCCCACCTGTTACACAATTTTGACCACCGTTCGCCGCATTCCCCACTGTTCCACTCTGTTCCCCACTGCTCCCAACTTGTCTCCACTATTCCCCCGCTTTCCACACTTCGAAATCTATTACCCACTGCTCCCCACTATTCCCCTCCATTCAACACATTTCTGCAGTTTTCCCAGTTCCCCATCTGTTCCCTCTGTTCCTCAATGTTGCCATTTGTTCTCCACTATTCTCCACTTTTCCCCAGCTGTCCCCAAGGGTTTCCCACTGTTCCCCACTATTGTCCACCTGTCACACTCTTTCGACCACTGTTCCCCACGTTCTCCACGATTCCCCATCTGTTCCCCACTGCTCTCCCCATTTACGATCTGTTCCCCAACGTTACGAATTATTCACTGATCCCACTGTTTACCATTGCTCTATTCAGTGCCCCACTGAACCCCAATTCCCCACTTTTCCCCATATTCCCCAGTGTTCCCCACATTTCTTCGCTGTATCCCATTGTTCTTCACCTGTTCTGCAAATGTTCCCCACCAAACTCTACTGTTTCCCATCCGTGTTGCACCTGTTCCCCACAGTTCCTCCCTGCATCCAATCAGTTCCACATCTGTTCTCCCTGCTCCCCTCTTTCCATCTTTTCTCCACTATTCTGCAGTGTTCCCTACTCTTCCCATTTCCTGATTGTTACTGCCTGCTCCCCACTATTCCCCTCCATTCCCCATTGTTCTGCAGTGTTGCGCATGCTTCCAAACTGTTCACCATTTCTTCCACATTGTTCCCCATCCGTTCAAAATTGGTTAACCAGAGGTCCACGCTGTTCCCCAGCAGTTTTTCCTCATTCCACCACTGTTCTCCACTGTTACCCACATTTCCCCACTATTCTGCACTGTTCCCCTAATTTCCCAATCTGTTCTCCATTTTCTGCCAAATTTCCCCAAGTTCTCCACAGTTCACCGATCCCCACAGTTCCGAAGCAGTTCAGCACCATTTCACCACTGTTCCATAGTGTTCGCCACAGTTCTCCAGCGGTTGTGCATCTCTTCTCCACTGTTTCCCACTGCTCCTCACCTCTTCCACTGTTACCCACATTTCCCCACTATTCTGCACTGTTCCCCTAATGCCGAACAGTGGTTCCCTACATGTTCCCTACTGTTCTGCAGACGTTTCCCACATTCACCACTGGTCCCAACATAGACTCTATAATGCCCACTATTCACCACAGTTCATCAGCAGTTTCCCACCAGTTCCCCACTATGCCCAAGCATTTTGTACCAGTTCCTCACTGTGCACACTGTCCCCCACAATTCCCCTGACTTCCCAATCTGTTCCCCACTTTCCACACTGTTACCCACATTTCCCCAGGTTCTCCACTGTTCGGCATCTGTCCCCGCACTTCTGCAGCATTTCGCCACCATTGCTCCACTGTTTCCTACTGCTCCCCACCTGTTCCCCACTGTTCCCCATCTGTTCCCGACTGTTCCACAGCAGTTTGCCACAAATTCTACAATGTTCCCCATGGATACCCATTCTTTTCCCCATTTCCAAATCTGTTTCCCACTTTTCCCCACTGTTCCCCCTTTCTCCACAGTTCGCCATCTGTTCCACTCTCTACGCCATTACACCAAACTGTTTTCCACAGTTCTTCAATGTTCCCCAATTTTAACCAGGTGATCCCATACTGTTCCCCACTGTTCCCCACAGTTTCTCTCTGTTCCCCACCTTTTACACAATTTTGACCACCGTTCGTCGCATTGCCCACTGTTCCACTTTTTTGCCCCACAGCTCCAAACTTTTCTCCACTGTTCCCCTGCTCTCCACACTTTGCAATCTTTTCCCCACTGCTCCCCACTATTCCACTTTGTTCACCACATTTCTGCAGTTTTCCCAGATGCCCATCTGTTCCCTCTGTTCCTCAATGTTGCCATTTGCTGCCCACTATTCTCCACTTTTCCCCAACTGTCCCCAAGGGTTTCTACCTATTTCCCACTATTGTCCACCTGTCACACTCTTTTGACCACTGTTCCCCACGTTCTCCACGGTTCACCATCTGATTCCCACTGCTCTCGCCTGATACCCGCTGATCCCCAGTGTTCACCATAGATTCCCTCTCTTCCCCCTTATTTCACAATCTGTTTTCAACTGTTCCCCAAAGTTCCTCTCAGATCTCCACAGATACCCACATTTCTAAAATGTTCCCCACTGTTCTCCAGCTGTTCCCGAACTGTTTCCCTTTGTTACCCCACTGTTCCTCAATGTTCCGCTCTGTTGCCCACTATTCTTGACTTTTACTCAGCTCTTCCCCAAGCGTTTCCCACTGTTCCTCACTATTGCCCACCTGTCAAACTCCACGGTTCACCATCTGTTAACGACTGCTCTCCCCTGATACTCGCTGAACCCCACTGCTCCATATTATTCCCCTCTGTTCCCCACTGTCGTCCATCACTTCTACATCTGTTCCTGCCTGCTTCCCATTATTCTCCTCCATTCCTCATTGTTCTGCAGTGTTCCCCACGGTTCCACTCTGTTCACCATTTGTTTCTCACTGTTCCCCACCTGTCCAAAACAGGTTCACCAGAGATACCCACTGGTCCCCAGCAGTTCCCAACCATTTAATCAATGTACCAGACTGGTATCTATCAGTTCTCCATCTGTTCTACAGTTTCCCACTGCTCCGCACCTGTTCCCCAAATGTTCTCCTCCAGTTCACAACGGTTCCAGAGCATTTCCTCCCAAGTTCCCCACTGAGACTCGATGTTCCCCCACTGTTCCCCATGGATCCCAAATATACCCCTCATTTCCCAATCTGTTTCCCACTTTTCCCCACTGTTCACCCATTCTAAACAGTTCACTATCTGTTCTCCACTATTATTCACTTCTGTCCCCCACTGTTTCGCAGTTTTTTACAGTTTTCCCCATCTGTTCCCTCAGTTCCTCATTGTTCGCCCCCTACTCCCCACTATTCCCAACAATTCCCCAATGTTCTGCAGTGTTCACCACGCTTCCAATCTGTTCCCCATTTCTTCTTCACTGTTCCCCACCTGTTCAAAACAGGTTATCCAGAAGAGCCCGCTGTTCCCCAGCAGTTCCCCACCATTTCACCGCTGTTCCCTACTGTTCCCCACACTTCCACACTGTTCACCATTAGTGCCCCATCTGTTCTTCACCATTCCACACCTCTTCCTCTTTCCTCATTGTTCCCGCTGCTCCACATTATTTCTCCACACTTCCGCACTATTCACCACATTTCACCATCGCTTTCCCACCAGTTCCCCACTGCACTCAAGCATTTTCCAAAAGTTCCCCACTCTTCACAATTTCCCCCACCATTCACCTCATTTCCTAATCTGTTCGACACTTTCCCCACAGTTAACCACATTTTCCCATGTTCTCCACTGTTCGTCTTCTGTCCCCAATCTTCTGCAGCAGTTTCCCTCCATTGCTCCACTGTTTCCCACTGCTCCTCACCTATTCCCCACTGTTCCAATCTGTTCCCTACATTTCCACAGCTGTTTCCCAAAAGTGTCACACTGTTTCCCATGGATCACCACTGTTCCCCATTTCCAAATCTGTTTCCCACTTTTCAGCACTCCTCCCCCATTCTCCACAGTTCGCCATCTGTTCCACTCTCTACGCCATTGCACCAACTGTTTTCCACAGTTCTTCAATGTTCCCCAATTTTAACCAGCTGATCTCACACTGTTCCCGACTGTTCCCCACTGTTTCTCTCTGTTCCCCACCTGTTACACAATTTTGACCACCGTTCGCCGCATTCCCCACTGTTCCACTCTGTTCCCCACTGCTCCCAACTTGTCTCCACTATTCCCCCGCTTTCCACACTTCGAAATCTATTACCCACTGCTCCCCACTATTCCCCTCCATTCAACACATTTCTGCAGTTTTCCCAGTTCCCCATCTGTTCCCTCTGTTCCTCAATGTTGCCATTTGTTCTCCACTATTCTCCACTTTTCCCCAGCTGTCCCCAAGGGTTTCCCACTGTTCCCCACTATTGTCCACCTGTCACACTCTTTCGACCACTGTTCCCCACGTTCTCCACGATTCCCCATCTGTTCCCCACTGCTCTCCCCATTTACGATCTGTTCCCCAACGTTACGAATTATTCACTGATCCCACTGTTTACCATTGCTCTATTCAGTGCCCCACTGAACCCCAATTCCCCACTTTTCCCCATATTCCCCAGTGTTCCCCACATTTCTTCGCTGTATCCCATTGTTCTTCACCTGTTCTGCAAATGTTCCCCACCAAACTCTACTGTTTCCCATCCGTGTTGCACCTGTTCCCCACAGTTCCTCCCTGCATCCAATCAGTTCCACATCTGTTCACCCTGCTCCCCTCTTTCCATCTTTTCTCCACTATTCTGCAGTGTTCCCTACTCTTCCCATTTCCTGATTGTTACTGCCTGCTCCCCACTATTCCCCTCCATTCCCCATTGTTCTGCAGTGTTGCGCATGCTTCCAAACTGTTCACCATTTCTTCCACACTGTTCCCCATCCGTTCAAAATTGGTTAACCAGAGGTCCACGCTGTTCCCCAGCAGTTTTCCCTCATTCCACCACTGTTCTCCACTGTTACCCACATTTGCCCACTATTCTGCACTGTTCCCCTAATTTCCCAATCTGTTCTCCATTTTCTGCCAAATTTCCCCAAGTTCTCCACAGTTCACCGATCCCCACAGTTCCGAAGCAGTTCAGCACCATTTCACCACTGTTCCATAGTGTTCGCCACAGTTCTCCAGCGGTTGTGCATCTCTTCTCCACTGTTTCCCACTGCTCCTCACCTCTTCCCCACTGTTCCCTACATGTTCCCTACTGTTCTGCAGACGTTTCCCACATTCACCACTGGTCCCAACATAGACTCTATAATGCCCACTATTCACCATAGTTCATCAGCAGTTTCCCACCAGTTCCCCACTATGCCCAAGCATTTTGTACCAGTTCCTCACTGTGCACACTGTCCCCCACAATTCCCCTGACTTCCCAATCTGTTCCCCACTTTCCACACTGTTACCCACATTTCCCCAGGTTCTCCACTGTTCGGCATCTGTCCCCGCACTTCTGCAGCATTTCGCCACCATTGCTCCACTGTTTCCTACTGCTCCCCACCTGTTCCCCACTGTTCGCCATCTGTTCCCGACTGTTCCACAGCAGTTTGCCACAAATTCTACAATGTTCCCCATGGATACCCATTCTTTTCCCCATTTCCAAATCTGTTTCCCACTTTTCCCCACTGTTCCCCCTTTCTCCACAGTTCGCCATCTGTTCCACTCTCTACGCCATTACACCAAACTGTTTTCCACAGTTCTTCAATGTTCCCCAATTTTAACCAGGTGATCCCATACTGTTCCCCACTGTTCCCCACAGTTTCTCTCTGTTCCCCACCTTTTACACAATTTTGACCACCGTTCGTCGCATTGCCCACTGTTCCACTTTTTTGCCCCACAGCTCCAAACTTTTCTCCACTGTTCCCCTGCTCTCCACACTTTGCAATCTTTTCCCCACTGCTCCCCACTATTCCACTTTGTTCACCACATTTCTGCAGTTTTCCCAGATGCCCATCTGTTCCCTCTGTTCCTCAATGTTGCCATTTGCTGCCCACTATTCTCCACTTTTCCCCAACTGTCCCCAAGGGTTTCTAACTATTTCCCACTATTGTCCACCTGTCACACTCTTTTGACCACTGTTCCCCACGTTCTCCACGGTTCACCATCTGATTCCCACTGCTCTCGCCTGATACCCGCTGATCCCCAGTGTTCACCATAGATTCCCTCTCTTCCCCCTTATTTCACAATCTGTTTTCAACTGTTCCCCAAAGTTCCTCTCAGATCTCCACAGATACCCACATTTCTAAAATGTTCCCCACTGTTCTCCAGCTGTTCCCGAACTGTTTCCCTTTGTTACCCCACTGTTCCTCAATGTTCCGCTCTGTTGCCCACTATTCTTGACTTTTCCCCAGCTCTTCCCCAAGCGTTTCCCACTGTTCCTCACTATTGCCCACCTGTCAAACTCCACGGTTCACCATCTGTTAACGACTGCTCTCCCCTGATACTCGCTGAACCCCACTGCTCCATATTATTCCCCTCTGTTCCCCACTGTCGTCCATCAGTTCTACATCTGTTCCTGCCTGCTTCCCATTATTCTCCTCCATTCCTCATTGTTCTGCAGTGTTCCCCACGGTTCCACTCTGTTCACCATTTGTTTCTCACTGTTCCCCACCTGTCCAAAACAGGTTCACCAGAGATACCCACTGGTCCCCAGCAGTTCCCAACCATTTGATCAATGTACCAGACTGGTATCTATCAGTTCTCCATCTGTTCTACAGTTTCCCACTGCTCCGCACCTGTTCCCCAAATGTTCTCCTCCAGTTCACAACGGTTCCAGAGCATTTCCTCCCAAGTTCCCCACTGAGACTCGATGTTCCCCCACTGTTCCCCATGGATCCCAAATATACCCCTCATTTCCCAATCTGTTTCCCACTTTTCCCCACTGTTCACCCATTCTAAACAGTTCACTATCTGTTCTCCACTATTATTCACTTCTGTCCCCCACTGTTTCGCAGTTTTTTACAGTTTTCCCCATCTGTTCCCTCAGTTCCTCATTGTTCGCCCCCTACTCCCCACTATTCCCAACAATTCCCCAATGTTCTGCAGTGTTCACCACGCTTCCAATCTGTTCCCCATTTCTTCCACACTGTTCCCCATCCGTTCAAAATTGGTTAACCAGAGGTCCACGCTGTTCCCCAGCAGTTTTCCCTCATTCCACCACTGTTCTCCACTGTTACCCACATTTGCCCACTATTCTGCACTGTTCCCCTAATTTCCCAATCTGTTCTCCATTTTCTGCCAAATTTCCCCAAGTTCTCCACAGTTCACCGATCCCCACAGTTCCGAAGCAGTTCAGCACCATTTCACCACTGTTCCATAGTGTTCGCCACAGTTCTCCAGCGGTTGTGCATCTCTTCTCCACTGTTTCCCACTGCTCCTGACCTCTTCCCCACTGTTCCCTACATGTTCCCTACTGTTCTGCAGACGTTTCCCACATTCACCACTGGTCCCAACATAGACTCTATAATGCCCACTATTCACCACAGTTCATCAGCAGTTTCCCACCAGTTCCCCACTATGCCCAAGCATTTTGTACCAGTTCCTCACTGTGCACACTGTCCCCCACAATTCCCCTGACTTCCCAATCTGTTCCCCACTTTCCACACTGTTACCCACATTTCCCCAGGTTCTCCACTGTTCGGCATCTGTCCCCGCACTTCTGCAGCATTTCGCCACCATTGCTCCACTGTTTCCTACTGCTCCCCACCTGTTCCCCACTGTTCGCCATCTGTTCCCGACTGTTCCACAGCAGTTTGCCACAAATTCTACAATGTTCCCCATGGATACCCATTCTTTTCCCCATTTCCAAATCTGTTTCCCACTTTTCCCCACTGTTCCCCCTTTCTCCACAGTTCGCCATCTGTTCCACTCTCTACGCCATTACACCAAACTGTTTTCCACAGTTCTTCAATGTTCCCCAATTTTAACCAGGTGATCCCATACTGTTCCCCACTGTTCCCCACAGTTTCTCTCTGTTCCCCACCTTTTACACAATTTTGACCACCGTTCGTCGCATTGCCCACTGTTCCACTTTTTTGCCCCACAGCTCTAAACTTTTCTCCACTGTTCCCCTGCTCTCCACACTTTGCAATCTTTTCCCCACTGCTCCCCACTATTCCACTTTGTTCACCACATTTCTGCAGTTTTCCCAGATGCCCATCTGTTCCCTCTGTTCCTCAATGTTGCCATTTGCTGCCCACTATTCTCCACTTTTCCCCAACTGTCCCCAAGGGTTTCTAACTATTTCCCACTATTGTCCACCTGTCACACTCTTTTGACCACTGTTCCCCACGTTCTCCACGGTTCACCATCTGATTCCCACTGCTCTCGCCTGATACCCGCTGATCCCCAGTGTTCACCATAGATTCCCTCTCTTCCCCCTTATTTCACAATCTGTTTTCAACTGTTCCCCAAAGTTCCTCTCAGATCTCCACAGATACCCACATTTCTAAAATGTTCCCCACTGTTCTCCAGCTGTTCCCGAACTGTTTCCCTTTGTTACCCCACTGTTCCTCAATGTTCCGCTCTGTTGCCCACTATTCTTGACTTTTCCCCAGCTCTTCCCCAAGCGTTTCCCACTGTTCCTCACTATTGCCCACCTGTCAAACTCCACGGTTCACCATCTGTTAACGACTGCTCTCCCCTGATACTCGCTGAACCCCACTGCTCCATATTATTCCCCTCTGTTCCCCACTGTCGTCCATCACTTCTACATCTGTTCCTGCCTGCTTCCCATTATTCTCCTCCATTCCTCATTGTTCTGCAGTGTTCCCCACGGTTCCACTCTGTTCACCATTTGTTTCTCACTGTTCCCCACCTGTCCAAAACAGGTTCACCAGAGATACCCACTGGTCCCCAGCAGTTCCCAACCATTTAATCAATGTACCAGACTGGTATCTATCAGTTCTCCATCTGTTCTACAGTTTCCCACTGCTCCGCACCTGTTCCCCAAATGTTCTCCTCCAGTTCACAACGGTTCCAGAGCATTTCCTCCCAAGTTCCCCACTGAGACTCGATGTTCCCCCACTGTTCCCCATGGATCCCAAATATACCCCTCATTTCCCAATCTGTTTCCCACTTTTCCCAACTGTTCACCCATTCTAAACAGTTCACTATCTGTTCTCCACTATTATTCACTTCTGTCCCCCACTGTTTCGCAGTTTTTTACAGTTTTCCCCATCTGTTCCCTCAGTTCCTCATTGTTCACCCCCTACTCCCCACGATTCCCAACAATTCCCCAATGTTCTGCAGTGTTCCCCACGCTTCCAATCTGTTCCCAATTTCTTCTTCACTGTTCCCCACCTGTTCAAAACAGGTTATCCAGAAGAGCCCGCTGTTCCCCAGCAGTTCCCCACCATTTCACCGCTGTTCCCTACTGTTCCCCACACTTCCCCACTGTTCACCATTAGTGCCCCATCTGTTCTTCACCGTTCCACACCTCTTCCTCTTTCCTCATTGTTCCCCCCTGCTCCACATTATTTCTCCACCCTTCCCCACTATTCACCACATTTTACCAGCGCTTTCCCACCAGTTCCCCACTGCACCCAATCATTTTCCACAAGTTCCCCACTCTTCACAATTTCCCCCACCATTCACCTCATTTCCCAATCTGTTCCCCACTTTCCCCACAGTTAACCACATTTTCCCATGTTCTCCACTGTTCGTCTTCTGTCCCCAATCTTCTTCAGCAGTTTTCCTCCATTGCTCCATTGTTTCCCACTGCGCCTCACCTGTTCCCCACTGTTCGAATCTGTTCCCTACATTTCCACAGCTGTTTCCCAAAAGTGCCGCATTCCCCACTGTTCCACTCTGTTCCCCACTGCTCCCAACTATTCCCCTCCATTCAACACATTTCTGCAGTTTTCCCAGTTCCCCATCTGTTCCCTCTGTTCCTCAATGTTCCCATTTGTTCTCCACTATTCTCCACTTTTCCCCAGCTGTCTCCAAGGGTTTCCCACTGTTCCCCACCATTGTCCACCTGTCACACTCTTTCGACCACTGTTCCCCACGTTCTCCACGGTTCACCATCTGATCCCCTCTGCTCTCGCCTGATACCCGCTGATCCCCAGTGTTCACCGTAGATCCCCTCTCTTCCCCATTATTTTGCAATCAGTTTTAAACTGTTCCGCACTGTTCCTCTCAGTTCCCCACTGAACCCCACATTTCTACAATGTTCCCCAATGTTCGCCAGCAGTTCCCGAAAGGTTTCCCTCTGTTTCCCCATTCTCGATTGTTCGCCATCAGTTTCCTACTGTTCCACAGTGCTTTCCACGGTTTTGCTCTGTTCCCCACTGCTCCCCTCTGTTCTTCACTGTTGTGCAGTGTTCCTATCTTTTCCCCACTATTCTACTCTGTTCCTCTCTGATCGCCATTTTCCCCTCAATTCCCCGCTGTTCTCCACTGTTCAGCAGTTTTCCCTGCTGTTCCCATCTTTTCTCTCCATTCCATAATGTTCAACGTGCCCTATCCACCAGCTGTTCCCGAGATGTTCCCCAAATGTTTTCCAATGTTCCTCACTGTTTCCCAATTGCCACACTCTTTTAACCACTCTTCCGCACGATTCGTCATCTTTTCCCCACTGCTCTCCCCTTTTACGCTCTGTTCCCCAACGTTACGAATTATTCACTGTTCCCACTGTTTACCAATGCTCCATTCAGTGCCCCACTGAACCCCAATTCCCCACTTTTCCCCATATTCCCCAGTGTTCCCCACATTTCTTCGCTGTATCCCACTGTTCTTCACCTGTTCTGCAACTGTTCCCCACCAAACTCTACTGTTTCCTATCCGTGTTGCACCTGTTCCCCACAGTTCCTCCCTGCATCCAATCAATTCCACATCTGTTCTCCCTGCTCCCAACTCTTTCCATCTTTTCTCCACTATTCTGAAGTGTTCCCTACTCTTCCCATTTCCTAATTGTTACTGCCTGCTCCCCACTATTCCCCTCCATTCCCCATTGTTCTGCACTGGTGCTGACCCTTCCAAACTGTTCACCATTTCTTCCACACTGTTCCCCATCCGTTCAAAATTGGTCAACCAGAGGTCCACGCTGTTCCCCAGCAGTTTTCCCTCATTCCACCACTGTTCTCCACTGTTACCCACATTTCCCCACTATTCTGCACTGTTCCCCTAATTTCCCAATCTATTCTCCATTTTCTGCCAAATTTCCCCAAGTTCTCCACAGTTCACCGATCCCCACAGTTCCGAAGCAGTTCAGCACCATTTCACCACTGTTCCATAGTGTTCGCCACATTTCTCCCGCAGTTTCCCACTGCTCCTCACCTCTTCCCCACTGTTCCCTACATGTTCCCTACTGTTCCACAGACGTTTCCCACATTCACCACTGTTCCCCACATAGACTCTATAATGCCCACTATTCACCACAGGTCATTAGCGGTTTCCCACCAGTTCCCCACTACACCCAAGCATTTTCCACTAGTTCCCACTGTTCACATTTCCCCCCAATTCCCCTCATTTCGCAATCTGTTACCCACTTCCCTCACCATTACCCACATTTCCCCAGGTTCTCCACTGTTCGGCATCTGTCCCCACGCTTCTGCAGCATTTCCCCACCATTGCTCCACTGTTTCCTACTGCACCCCACTTGTTCCCCACTGTTCGCCACCTGTTCCCGACTGTTCCACAGCAGTTTGCCACAAGTTCTACAATGTTCCCCATGGATACCCATTTTTTTCCCCATTTCCAAATCTGTTTCCCACTTTTCCCCACTATTCCCCCATTCTCCACAGTTCGCCATCTGTTCCACTCTCTACGCCATTGCATCAAACTGTTTTCCACAGTTCTTCAATGTCCCCCAATTTTAGCCATCTTATCCCATACTGTTCCCCACTATTCCCCACTCATTCTCTCTTTTCACCACCTTTTACACGATTTTGACCACCGTTTGCCGCATTCCCCACTGATCCACTATGTTCCCAACTTTTCTCCACTGTTCCCCCGCTCTCCACACTTCGCAATCTCCCAAGATCCCCACTGACTCAATGTTTTCCCACTGTTCCCCATGGATCCCACTCTGTTTCCCACTTTTCCCCACTGTTCCCTCAGATCCTCATTTTTCTCCGCTACTCCCCAGTATTCTCCTCCATTCACCAATGTTCTGCAGTGTTCCCCACGCTTCCACACTGTTCCCCATGTGTTCTTCACTGTTCTCCACCTGTTCAAAACAGTTTATCCAGAGGTACCCGCTGTTACCCAGCAGATTCACACCATTTCACAACTGTTCCCCACTGTTCACCGTTAGCTCCCCATCTGTTCCACACTGTTCCACACTTGTTCCTCATTCCTCATTGTTACCCCTGTTCCCCACTATTCACCACAATTCACCATCGGTTGCTCATCAGTTTCCCACTGCACCCAAGCAGTTTTCCACCAGTTCCCCACTGTTCACACTGTCCCCCACAATTCCCCTTATTTCCCAATCTGTTCCCCACTTTCCCCACATTTACTCACACTTCCCCAGGTTCTCCACTTTTCGTCATCAATCCCCACTTTTCTGCAGCATTTCCTCACCATTGCTCCACTGATTCCCACTGCTCCCCACCTGTTCCCCACTGTTTGCCATCTGTTCCCTACTGTTCCACAGCTGTTTCCCACAAGTTCCACAATGTACACTATGGATGTCCATTGTTTCCCTCATATCCCAATCTGTTTCCCACTTTTCCCCACTGTTCCCTCGTTCTCCACAGTTCGCCATCTGTTCCACTCTCTACGCCATTGCACCACACTGTTTTCCACCGTTCATCAATGTTCCCCAATTTTAACCAGCTGATCCCACATTGTTCCCTACTGCTCCACTCTGTTCTTCACTGTTGTGCAGTGTTCTATCTGTTCCCCCCTTTTCCACCCTGTTCCCCACTGCTTCCCATTATTCCACTCAGTTCCCCCCTGTTCTCCACTGTTCTCCAGTTTTCCCTGCTGTTCCCATCTTTTCTCTCCATTCCTTAATGTTCAGTGCGCCCTATCCACCAGCTGTTCCAGAGATGTTCCCCAAATGTTTTCCAATGTTCCTCACTGTTCTCCACCTGCCACACACTTTAACCACTCTTCCCCACGATTCGCCGTCTGTTCCCAACTGCTCTCCCCTTTTCCACTCTGTTCCACACTGTGATGAATTATTCACTGTTCCCCACTGTTCCCCAATTCCCCACTTTTCCCCATATTACCCAGTGTTCCCCACATTTCTTCGCTGTATCCCACTGTTCTTCACCTGTTCTGCAACTGTTCCCCACCAAACTCTACCGTGTTGCACGTGTACCCCACAGTTCCTCCCTGCATCCAATCAGTTCCACATCTGCTCTCCCTGCTACCAACTCTTTCCATCTTTTCTCCACTATTCTGCAGTGTTCCCTACTCTTCCCATTTCCTAATTGTTACCGCCTGCTCCCCACTATTCCCCTACATTCCCCATTGTTCTGCAGTGTTGCGCATGCTTCCAAACTGTTCACCATTTCTTCCACACTGTTCCCCAACTGTTCAAAATTGGTTAACCAGAAGTCCACGCTGTTCCCCAGCAGTTTTCCCTCATTCCACCACTGTTCTCCACTGTTACCCACATTTCCCCACTGTTCTCCACTGTTCCCCTAATTTCCCAATCTGTTCCCCACTTTCTGCCACATTTCCCCAAGTTCTCCACTGTTCACCGATCCCCACAGTTCCGAAGCAGTTCAGCACCATTTCTCCACTGTTCCATAGTGTTCGGCACAGTTCTCCAGCAGTTGTGCATCTCTTCTCCACTGTTTCCCACTGCTCCTCACCTCTTCCCCACTGTTCCCTACAAGTTCCCTGCTGTTCCACAGACGTTTCCCACATTCACCACTGTTCCCCACCTAGACTCTATAATGCCCACAATGGAACGTGGGAAACAACTGAGGAACAGTAGGGAACATGTGGGGAATAGTGGGGAATAGATGAGGAGCAATATTCACCACAGTTCATTAGCGGTTTACCACCAGTTCCCCACTGCACCCAAGCATTTTCCACAAGTTCCCACTGTTCACATTTCCCCCCAGTGGAGAAAAGATGGGCAACCGATGGAAAACTGTGGCGAACAGTGCGGAACAGTGGTGAAATGGTGGTGAACTGCTGCAGAACTGTGGGGACTGATGGTGAACAATGGAGAACTTGGGGAAATGTGGCAGAATGTGGGGAACAGATTGGGAAATGAGGGGAACAGTGGAGAACTGTGGGGAACTGTGTGGAACAGTGGAGAACTGTGGTGAAATGGGGAGAACTGCTGGGCAACAGTGGGTACCTCTGGTGACCCTGTTTTGAACAGGTGGGCAACAGTGAGTAACAAATGGTGAACAATGCGGAACCGTGGGGAACACTGCAAAACAATGAGGAATGGAGGAGAATAGTGGGGAGCAGGAAGGAACAGATGTGGAACTGAAGTAGAACAGTGGGGAACAGAGAGTATCAGGGGATAGCAGTAGTTAACTGATGGTTAACCGTGGAGAACATGGAGAACAGTGATCTAAAGAGTTTGACAGGTGTGCAATAATGAGGAACAGTGGGAAACGCTTGGGGAAGAGCTGGGTAAAGTGGAGAATAGTGGGCAACAGAGCAGAACATTGAGGAACAGTGGGAACAGATGGAAAACATTTGAGAAACTGCAGAAAACTGGTGAATAGAGTTGAATAGTGAGGAGCAGTGTGGAACAGAGCAGAACAGTGGGGAGCACTGGGGAACAGCGGGAAACAGATGGCGAACAATGGAGAATGGGGTAACTGAGGGAAACAGTTCGGAAACAGCTGGACAACAGTGGAGAACTTTGGCGAATTGTGGGGATGAGTGGGGAACTGAGAGGAACAGTTGGGAACAGTTGGAAACAGATTGTGAAATAATGAGGAAGTGTGAGGGACAATGGTGAACACTGGGGATCAGAGGGTATCTGGCGAGAGCAGAAGGGATCAGATGGTGAACCGTGAAGGACGTGGGGAACAGTGGTCAAAAGGGTGTGACCAGTGGACAATAGTGGGGAACAGTGGGGAACAGTGTGGGATTAGCTGGTTAAAATTGGGGAACATTGAAGAACTGGAAAACAGTGTGGTGTAATGGCGTAGAGAGTGGAACAGATGGAGAACTGTGGAGAATGTGGGAACAGTGGGGAAAAGTGGGAAACAGATTGGGAAATGAGGGAAACAGTTGGTATCCATTGGGAACATTGTGGACCTTGTGAGAAACAGCTGTGGAACAGTAGGGAACAGATGGCGAATAGTGGGGTACAGGTGAGGAGCAGTGGGAATCAGTGGAGCAATTGTCGGGAAATTCTGCAGAAGAGTGGGGACAGATAATGAACTGTGGAGAACGTGGGGAAATATGGGTAACAGTGGGGAAAGTGGGGAACAGATTGGGAAATGAGGGGAATTGTGCGGGACAGTGTGCACAGTGGGGAACTGGTGCAAAATGCTTGGGCGTAGTGGGGAACTGGTGAAAAACCGATGGTGAACTGTGGTGATAATTGGGCATTATAGAGTCTATGTGGAGAACAGTGAGGAATGTGGGAAACAGCTGTGGAACAGTCAGGAACATTTGGGGAAAAGTGGGAAAGAGGTGAGGAGCAGAGGGAAACAGTGGAGAAGTGATGCGCAACCGATTGAACACTGTGGCGAACAGTGCTGAACAGTGGTGAAATGGTGGTGAACTGCTGCGGAACTGTGGGGACAGGTGAACAATGGCTTCCCCACTATTCACCACAGTTCACCATCGGTTTCCCACCAGTTCCCCACTGCACCCAAGCATTTTCCACAAATTCCAACCTGTTCACAATTTCCCCCACAATTCCCCTCATTTCCCAATCTGTTCCCCACTTTCCCCACCGTTAACCACATTTCCCCAGGTTCTCCAATGTTCGTCATCTGTCCCCACCCTTCTGCAGCAGTACCCCACCATTGCTACACTCTTTCCCACAGCTCCTCACCTGTTCCCCACTGTTCGTCATCTGTTCCCTACTGTTCCACTGTTGTTTCCCACAAGTTCCACACAGTTCCCCTTGGATCCCCACTGTTCCCCGCATTTCCCAATCTATTTCCCCATGTTCTCCTCTGTTCACCATCTGTAAACAGCTGCTCGCCCCTGATTCTCTCTGAGCCCCACTGTTCCACATTATTCCCCTCTGTTCCCCACTGTTCTCCATCAGTTCCACATCTCTTCCTGCCTCCTCCCCACTATACCCCTCCATTCACCATTGTTCTGCAGTGTTCCCCAAGGTTCCACTCTCTTCACCATTTGTTTCTCACTGATTCCCACATATTCAAAACAGGTTCACTAGAAGTCCCCACTGTTCCCCAGCAGTCACCCCCGCCATTTCACCAATGATCCCCACTGGTACCTATCAGTTCCCCATCTGTTTTTCAGTTTCCCACTGCTCCTCACCTGTTCCCCACTGTTCGCTATCTGTTCCCTACTGTTCCACAGCTGTTTCCCAAAAGTTCCACACGGTTCCCCATGGATCCCCACTGCTTCAATCATTTCCCAATCTGTTTCCCACTTTACCCCACACTTCACCCGTTCTTCACATTTTGCCATCTGTTCCACTCTGTAGCCCATTGATCCACACTGTTTCCACATTTCTTCAATGTTCCGCAATTTTAACCAGCTGATCCTACACTGTTCCCCACTGTTCCCCGCTGTTTCTCTCTGTTCCCCACCTTTCACACAATTTGGACCACTGTTCCCTGCATTCCCCACTGTTCGCTCTCTAGTCCTCACTGCTCCCCACTATTCCCCTGATCACCATTTTCCTGCAGTTTTCCCCAGTTCGCCATCTGTTCCCTCTGTTCCTCAATGTTGCCATCTGTTGCCTTCTGTTGCCCACTATTCTCCACTTCTCCCCAGCTGTCACACACTTTTGACCACTGTTCCCAACGTTCTTAACAATTCACCTTCTGTTCCACACTGCTGTCGCTTGATACCCTCAGATCCCCAGTGTTCACCATTGTTTCTCATTATTTCGTGATCTGTTTCCAACTCTTCCCCACAGTTCCTCTCATTTTCCCACTGATCCCTTCATTTCGTCAATGTTCCCCACTGTTCTCCAACTGTTTCCGAATTGTTTCCCTCTGTTACCCCATTCTCGACGGTTCGCCATCTGTTTCCAACATTGCTCCCCACTGTTCTGCTCTGTTCCCCACTTCTTCCCTCTGTTCTACACTGTTGTGCAGTGTTCACATCTGTTTCCCCCTATTCCACTCTGTCCCCTCTGATCCCCATTATTCCCAATTGTTCCCCGCTGTTCTCCACTGCTCTGCAGTTGTCCCTGCTGTTTCCATCATTTCTCTCCATTCTTTAATTTTCAGTCTCTGTTGCGCTCTATCCACGAGCTGTTCCCGAGATGTTCCCAAATGTTTTCCAATGTTCCTCACTGTGCTACACCTTCCACACAATTTTGGCCACTCTTTCCCACGATTCGCCATCTGTTCACCACTGCTCTCCCCTTTGACGCTCCGTTCCCCACCGTTACGAATTATTCCCCTCTGTTCCCCATTGATCCCTACATTTCTTCACTGTTTCCCACTCTTTAACAATGATGCCTACATTTCACCACTTATTTCTTCAATATTCTCCACCGTTCTCCAGCAGTTCCCGATCATTTTCTCTCTGTTACCCTTTTCTCGAATGTTCGCCATCTGATTCCCTCCGTTCCCCTGTGCTCCCCGATGGAAACAGTGGGGAACAAGTGGCAATCTATGGAAAACGGGTGGAACATTGGATAAGAGTGGATAAATGTGGGGAAACGATAAGAAACATTGGGCAATATGGTGGAGCAGTGGAGAAAAGAGGTCCCCAGCAGTTCCCCACCATTTAATCAATGTACCCAACTGGTATCTATCAGTTCCCCATCTGTTCTACAGTTTCCCACTGCTCCTCACCTGTACCCCAACTGTTCCGCAACTATTCCCCACCAGTTCCCAACGGTTCCGCAGCTTTTTCTCCCAAGTTCCCCACTGACTCGATGTTCCCGCACTGTTCCCCATGGATCCCAAATGGTCCCCTCATTTCCCAATCTGTTCCTCACTTTCCCCACAGTTACCCACATCCATTTGTCCTCACTCTCCTGCAGAAATTCCCTACCATTGCTCCACTGTTTCCCACTGCTCCCCACCTGTTCCCCACTGTTTTCCATCTGTTCCCTACTGTTCCATAGCTGTTTTCTACTAGTTCCACAATGTTCACCATGGATATCCACTGCTTCCCTCATTTACCAATTATTTTCCCACTTTTCCCCACCGTTGCCCCGTTCTCCACAGTTCGCCATCTGTTCCACTCTCTACGCGATTGCACCACACTGTTTTCCACAGCTCTTCAATGTACCCCAATTTTAACCAGCTGATCCCACACTGTTCCCCACTGCCTCACTTTGTTCCCCACCTTTTAGACAATTTCACCACTCTTCCCCACATTCGCCACTGTCCCACACAGTTCCGCACTTCTCCCCACTTTTCTGCACTGTACCCCTGCTACACAGTTCGCTATCCAGTCCCCACTGCTCCTGTTCACCACTTGTCTGCAGTTTCCCCAGTTCCCCATCTGTTCCCTCTGTTCCTCACTGTTGCCATCTGTTGCCCACTATTCCTCAATTTTCCCCAGCTGTCCCCAAAGGTTTCCCACTGTTCCACATTATTGTCCACCTGTCACACTCTTTTGACCACTGTTCCCCACATTCTCCATGGTTCACCATCTGATCCCCACTGCTCTCCCCTGATACCCTCTGATCCCCAGTGTTCACCATTGTTCCCCACTCTTCCACATTATTCCACAATCTGTTTCCAACTGTACCCCACTCTTCCTCTCAGTTCCCCACTGAACCCCACATTTCTTCAATGTTCTCCACTGTTCTCCAGCTGTTCCCGAAATGTTTCCCTCTGTTACCCCATTTTCCATTGATCGCCCCGTTTCCCACACTTCCCCAGTGCTCCCCACTCTTCTGTTCTGTTCTCCACTGCTCCCCTCTGCTCTTCACTGTTGTGCAGTGCTCCCATCTGTTTCCCCCCCTATTCCACTCTGTTCCCCGCTGTTCTCCACTGTTCTGCAGTTTCAACTGCTGTTCTAATCTTTTCTCTCCATTCCTTAATGTTCAGTGCACCCTATCCACCAGCTGTTCCCGAGATGTTCCCTAAATGATTTCCAATGTTCCTCACTGTTCCCCACCTGCCACAAACTTTTGACCACTCTTCCCTACGATTCGCCATCTGTTCCCCACGGCTCTCCACTTTTACGTTCTGTTCCCACTGTTACGAATTATTCCCCTCTGTTCTCAATTATTCCCTAGTTCTTCGCTATTCCCCACTCTTTACCTATTCTCCCTACAGTTCCCCACTGTTCCCCAGTTCCCCAACATTTCACATACTCCCCACTGTTCCCCACATTTCTTCGCTGTATTCCAATGTTCTTCACCTGTACTCCAACTGTTCCCCACCAATTTCTACTGTTTCCCAGCAGTTTCCCATCTGTTCCCCACAGTTCCTCCCTGCATCCAATCAATTCCACATCTGTTCCCCCTGCTCCCTACTGTTTCCGTCTTTTCTCTACCATTCTGCAGTGTTCCCTACAGTTCCCATTTCCTAATTGTTACTGCCTGCTCCCCACTATTCACCTCCATTCCCCATTGTTCTGCAGTGTGCCGCACGTTTCCAAACTGTTCACCATTTCTTCCACACTGTTCCCCATCCATTCAAAATTGGTTAAGCAGAGGTCCACGCTGTTTCCCAGCAGTTGTCCCTCATTCCACCACTGTTCTCCACTGTTACCCACATTTCCACACTGTTCTCCCCTGTTCCCCTAATTTCCCCATCTGTTCCCCACTTTCCCCACAGTTAACCACATTTCCCCAGGTTCTCCACTGTTCGTCATCTATCCCCACTCTTCTGCAGCAGCTCCCCACCATTGCTCCACTCTTTACCACTGCTCCTCGCCTGTTCCCCACTGTTCGATATCTGTTCCCTACTGATCCACTGTTGTTTCCCACAAGTTCCACACGGTTCCCCATAGATCCCCACTGTTTCCCTCATTTCCCAATCAGTTTCCCACTTTTCCCCACTCTTCCCCCATTCTCCACATTTCGCCATCTGTTCCACTCAGTACCCCATTGCTCAACACTGTTTCCACATTTCTTCAATGTTCCGCAATTTGAACCAGCTGATCCCAAACTGTTCCCCACTGTTCCCCACTGTTTCTCTCTGTTCCCCACCTTTCACACAAGTTTGACCACTGTTCCCTGCATTCCCCACTGTTCGCTATCTATTTCCCACTGCTCCCCACTGTTCCCTGTTCACCACTTCTCTTCTGTTTTCCCCTGTTCCCCATCTGTTCCCATTGTTCCTCAATGTTGCCATCTATTGCCTTCTGTTGCTCACTATTCTCCACTTCTGCCCAGCTGTCACACACTTTTGACCACTGTTCCCCAAGTTCTTAACGGTTCACCATCTGTTCCCCACTGCTCTTGCCTGATACCCTCAGATCCCCAGTGTTCACCATTGATTCTCATTATTTCGCTATCTGTTTCCAACTCTTCCCCACTGTTCCTCTCATTTCCCCACTGATCCCTTCATTTCGTCAATGTTCCCCACTGTTCTCCAACTGTTTCCGAATTGTTTCCCTCTGTTACCCCATTCTCGACGGTTCGCCATCTGTTTCCTACTGTTCCCCATTGCATCACACTGTTCTGCTCTGTTCCCCACTTTTCCCCTCTGTTCTACACTGTTGTGCAGCGTTCCCATCTGTTCCCCCCGTTCGAACTCTGTGCTCTTCTGATCCCCAATATTCCCCTTTGTTCCGCACTGTTCTCCACTGATCTGCACTTTTCCCTGCTGTTCCCATCTTTTCTCTCCATTCCTTAATGTTCAATCTCTGTTGCGCTCTATCCACGAGATGTTCCCGAGATGTTCATCAAATGTTTTCCAATGTTCCTCACTGTTCTACACCTTCCACACACTTTCCCACAATTCGCTATCTGTTCAACACTGTTCTCCCCTTTTACGCTCTGTTCCCCACTGTTACGAATTATTACCCTCTGTTCCCCATTCATCCCTACAGTTCTTCACTGTTTCCCACTGTTTACCAATGCTGCCTACATTTCACCACTGATCCCCACATTTCTTCAATGTTCTCCACCGTTCTCCAGCTGTTCCCGATCTGTTTCTCTCTGTTACACCTTTATCGAATGTTAGCCATCTGTTTCCCACCATTCCCCAGTGCTCCCCGAGGGAAACAGTGGGGAACAGGTGGCGAACTATGGAGAATGGGTGGAACATTGGAAAACAGTGGATACATGTGGGGAAACGATAAGAAACATTGGGCATTATTGTGGAGCAGTTGAGAAAAGAGGACCCCAGCAGTTCCCCACCATTTAATCAATGTACCCAACTGGTATCTATCAATTCCCCATCTGTTCTACAGTTTCCCACTGCTCCTCACCTGTACCCCAACTGTTTCCCAACTGTTCCCCACCAGTTCCCAACAGTTCCGCAGCTTTCTCTCCCACGTTCCCCACTGACTGGATGTTCCCCCACTGTTCCCCATGGATCTCAAATGTTCCCCTCATTTCCCAATCTGTACCCCATAGTTACTTACACTTCCCCAGGTTCGTCATCTGTCCTCACACTTCTGCAGCATTTCCCTACCATTGCTCCACTGTTTCACACTGCTCCCCACCTGTTACCCACTGTTTACCATCTGTTCCCTACTGTTCCACAGCATTTTCCTACAAGTTCCACAATGTTCACCTTGGATTTCCACTGTTTCCCTCATTTACCAAATATTTTCCCACTCTTCCCCACTGTTCCCCCGTTCTCCACAGTTCGAAATTTGTTCCACTCTCTACGCCATTGCACCACACCGTTTTCCACAGTTCTTCAATGTTCCCCAATTCTAACCGGCTGATCCCACACTGTTTCCCACTGCTTCACTTTGTTCCCCACCCTTTAGACAATTTTCACCACTATTCTCCACTTTTCCCCAGCTATCCCCAAAGCTTTCCCATTGTTCCATATTATTGTCCACCTGTCACACTCTTTTGACCACTGTTCTCAAATTTCTCCACGATTCACCATCTGATCCCCACTGTTCTCCCCTGATACCCACTGATCCCAACTCTTCTTCCCCACTCTTCCCCATTATTCCGCATTCTGTTTCCAACTATTCCCCACTCTTCCTCTCAGTTCCCCACTGATCCCCACTTTTATTCAATGTTCTCCACTGTTCTCCAGCTGTTCCCGAACTGTTTCACTTTGTTACCCTATTCTTCATTGATCACTATCTGTTTCCCACTGTTACCCAGTGCTCCCCACTGTTCTGTTCTGTTCCCCATTGCTCCCCTCTTTTCTTCACTGTTGTGCAGTGTTCCCATCAGATCCCCCCCACCTATTCCACTCTGTTCCCTGCTGTTATCCACTGTTCTGCAGTTTCAACTGCTGTTCCAATCTTTTCGCTCCATTCCTTAATGTTCAGTTTCAACTACTGTTCCCGAGATGTTCCCCAAATGATTTCCAATCTTCTTCACTGTTCCCCACCTGCCACAAACTTTTGACCACTCTTCCCTACGATTCGCCATCTGTTCCCCACTGCTCTCCCCTTTTACGTTCTGTTACCACTGTTACGAATTGTTCCCCTCTGTTCTCAATTTATACCTAGTTCTTCGCTATTCCCCACTGTTTACCTATGCTCCCTACAGTTCCCCACTGTTCCCCAGTTCCCCAACATTCCCCATATTCCCCACTATTCCCACTATTCTTCACCTGTTCTGCAACTGTTCCCCAACAATTTCTACTGTTTCCCAGCAGTTTCCGATGTGTTCCCCACAGTTCCTCCCTGTATCCAACCAGTTCAACATCTGTTCCCCCTGCTCCCTACTGTTTCCCTCTTTTTTCCACCATTCTGTAGTGTTGCCTAATGTTCCCATGTCCTAATTGTTACAGCCTGCTCCACACTATTCATCTCCATTCCCCATTGTTCTGCAGTGTTCCCCTCACTTCCAAACTGTGCACCATTTCTTCCACACTGTACCCCATCCGTTAAAAATAGGTTAACCAGAGGTGCCTGCTGTTCCCCAGCAGTTCCCACCCATTTCACCACTGTTCCCTGGTTCCCCACAGTTCCGCAGCAGTTCAACACCATTTCCCACTGTTCCGCATTGTTCACCACAGTTTTCCATAAGTTGCGCATCTCTTCTCCACTGTTTCCCACTGCTGCTTACCTCTTTCCCACTGTTCCCCACTTGTTCCCTACTCTTCCACAGCTGTTTCCCACGTTAACCACTGTTCCCCCACATCGACTCAATAATGCCCAATATTCACCACAGTTCACCTTCGGTTTTTCACCTGTTCCCCACTACACCAATCATTTTCTACCAGATTCCCACTGTTAACACTGTCCCCCACAATTCCCCTCATTTTCCAATCTGTTCCCCACTTTCCCCACAGTTACCCACACTTCCCCTGGTTCTCCACTGTACGTCATCTGTCCCCACTCTTCTGCAGCAGTTCCCCACCATTGCTCCACTCTTGCCCACCGCTCCTCACATGTGTCGCACTGTTCGACATCTGTTCCCTACTGTTCCACTGTTGTTTCCCACAAGTTCCACACGGTTCCCCATGGATCCCCACTGTTTCCTTCATTCCCAATCTGTTTCCCCATGTTCTCCACTGTTCACCATCTGTAAACCACTGCTCTCCCCTGCTACTCTCTGAGCCCCACTCTTCCACATTATGCTCCTCTGTTCCCCACTGTTCTCCATCAGTTTCACATCTGTTCCTGCCTCCTCCCCACTATACCCCTCCATTCACCATTGTTCTGTAGTGTTCCCCAAGTTTCCACTCTGTTCACCATTTGTTTCACACTGATTCCCAACTGTTCAAAACACGTTGACCAGAAGTCCCCACTATTCCCCTGCAGTTCCCACCCATTTCACCAATGTTCCCCACTGGTACCTATCAGTTCCCCATCTGTTTTCCAGTTCCCACTGCTCCTCACCTATTCCCCACTGTTCGCTATCTATTCCCCGCTGTTCCCCACTATTCCCCTGTTCACCATTTTTGTGCAGTTTTCCCCGGTTCCCCATCTGTTCCCCCTGTTCCTCAATGCTGCCATCTGTTGCCTTCTTTCGCCCACTATTCTCCACTTCTCCCCAGCTGTCACACACTTTTGACCACTGTTCCCCACGTTCTTAACGGTTCACCATCTGTTCCCCACCGCTCTCGCCTGATACCCTCAGATCCCCAGTGTTCACCATTCTTTCCCATTATTTTGCCATCTGTTTCCAACTCTTCCCCACTGTTCCTCTCATTTCCCCACTGATCCCCTCATTTCATCAATGTTCCCCACTGTTCTCCAGCTGTTTCCGAATTGTTTCCCTCTGTCACCCCATTGTCGACTGTTCGCCATCTGTTTCCTACATTGCTCCAGACTGTTCTACTCTGTTCCCCACTTCTCCCATCTATTCTACACTGTTGTGCAGTTTTCCCATCTGTTCCCCCTATTCCACTCTGTTCTGCTCTGCTCCGCATTATTCCCCTTTGTTCCCCGCTGTTCTCCACTGTTCTGCAGTTATCCCTGCTGTTCCCATCTTTTCTCTCCATTCTTTAATGTTCCGCTCTATCCACGAGCTGTTCCCGAGATGTTCACCAAATGATTTCCAATGTTCCTCACTGTTCCCCACCTTCCACACAATTTTGACCACTCTTCCCCACGATTCGCCATCTGTTCACCACTGCTCTCCCCTTTTACGCTCTGTTCCCCACTGTTACGAATTATTCCCCTCTGTTCCCCATTGATCCCTACATTTCTTCACTGTTTCCCACTCTTTAATAATGATGCCTACATTTCACCACTTATTTCTTCAATATTCACCACCGTTCTCCAGCTGTTCCCAATCTGTTTCTCCCTGTTACCCCTTAAATGATTGTTCGCCATCTGTTTCCCCGAGGGAAACAGTGGGGAACAGTGGGCGAACTATGGAGAACGCGTGGAATATTGGATAACAGTGGATATATGTGGAGAAACGAGAAGAAACATTGGGGAATATTGTCGAGCAGTGGAGGAAAGAGGTCCCCAGCAGTTTCCCACCATTTAATCAATGTACACAACTGATATCTATCAGTACCCCATCTGTTCTACAGTTTTCCACTGGCCCTCACCTGTACCCGAACTGTTCTCCAACTGTTCCCCACCAGTTCCCAACGGTTCCGCAGCTTTTTGTCCCAAGTTCCCCACTGACAAGATGTTCACCCACTGTTCCCCATGGATCCAAAATGCTCCCTCATTTCCCAATCTGTTCCCCACTTTCCCCACATTTACCCACACTTCCCCAGGTCCTCCACTGTTCGTCATCTGTTCTCACTCTTCTGCAGCAATTCCCTACCATTGCTCCACTGTTTCCCACTGCTCCCCACTGTTTACCATCCGTTCCCTACTGTTCCACAGCTGTTTCCTACAAGTTCCACAATGTTCCCCATGTATACCCACTGTTTCCCTCATATACCAATTCTTTTCCCACTTTTCCCCGCTTTTCCCCCGTTCTCCACAGTTCGCCATCAGTTCCACACTCTACGCCATTGCACCACACTCTTTTCCACATTTCTTCAATGTTATCCAATTTTAACCAGCTGATCCCACACTGTTCTCCACTGTTCCCCACTGTTTCTCCCTGTTCCCCACCTTTTACACAATTTTTACCACTGTTGCCTACATTGCCCACTGTTCAAATCTGTTTCCCAGTGCTCCTCACTTTTCTCCACTGTACCCCCGCTCCACAGTTCGCTATCCATTCCACTCTGCTCCCCACCTTTCCCCTCTCTTCACCTCTTTTCTGCAGTTTTCCCCAGTTCCCCATCTGTTGCCTCTGTTCCTCAATGTTGCCATCTGTTGCCCACTATTCTCCACTTTTCCCATCTCTTCTCCAAACGTTACACACTGCTCCTCAGTATTCCCACCTGTCACACTCTAAAGAAGGTTTAACACTGATGAACTTTGACAGATACTGTGAACCCAGTTTCACAGTTGGAAGAAGGTTTAATATTGATGAACTGTGTCACATACTGTTACACGAAGTTCAGAGTGCGAAGAAGGTTTAACAGTGATGAACTGTAGCACATACTGTTACACTAGTTTCACAGTGGGGAAAATGTTAAACAGTGATTAACTGTTTCTGACAGTGTTACACCAGGTTCACAGTGGGGAGAATGTTTAACAGTGATGAACTCTGTAAGGTACAGTGACCTCTGTTTCACAGTGTGGAGAATGTTTAACCATATTGAACTTGGTCAGATAATTTTACACTAGGTTTAGAGTGGGGAGAATGCATAATAGTGATGAACGGTGTCAGATACTGTTACACCAGGCACATAGTTTGAAGAGGGTTTAACGGTGATGAATTCTTTAAGATGCTGTTACACCAGGTTCACAGTGGGGAGAAGGTTTAACAGTGATGAACTGTGTCACATACTGTTACACCAGGTTCACAGTGGGCAGAAGGTTCAACAGCGATGAACTGTGTGACATACTCTTACATGAGGTTCACAGTGGGGAGAAGATTTAACATTAATGAAATTTTCAAATACTGTTATACCAGGTTCGCGGTCCGGAGATGGTTTACCTGTGATGAACCGTTTCAGATATTGATACAACAGGTTCAGAGTGCGGAGTATGTATAACAGTGTTTTACTGTGTCAGATATTGTTACACCAGGCTCACAGTGGGGTGTATGTTTAACAGTGATGAACTGAGTCAGATACTGTTACACCAGGATCTCTGTGCGAAGAAGGTTTAAGAGTGATGAAATGTGTCAGACACTGTTACTCAAGGCTCACACTGGTGAGAAGGTTCAACAATGATGAACTTTGTCAGATACTGTGACCCCACTTTCAAAGTGGGGAGATGTTGTAATGTTAAATCAGGTTCACAGTGAGGAGATGGTTTAACAGTGATGAACCATTTCAGATACTGTTACAACAGGTTGACAGTGCGGAGAATGTATAACAGTAATTAACTGTGTGAGATATTGTTACACCAGGCTCACAGTGGTGAGAAGGTTTATAAGAGATTAACTGTTTCAGATACCTTTACACGAGATTCACTGTGGGGTGAAGGATTAACAGTGATTAACTGTTTCTGACTGTGTTACACCAGGTTCACAGTGGGGAGAATGTTTAACAGTGATGAACTGTGTCAGATGCTGTTACATCAGGTTCGCAGGGGGGAGAAAGTTTAACAGTGAGGGACTGTGTCAGATACTGTTACGCCAAGTTCACAGTGGGAACAGGGGAATAGTGGGGAGCATTGGGGAATAGATAGCGAACTGTGGCGAGCGGGGGAAGAGTGGGGAACATAGTTCAACAGTGGGGAATGCAGAGAACAGTGGTCAAAATTGTGTAAAAGTTTGGGAACTGAGAGAAACAGTGGGGAACAGTGGGGAACAGTGAGGGATCAGCTGGTTAAAATTGCGGAACTTTGAAGAAATGTGGAAACAGTTTGGTGCAATGGGGTACAGAGTGGAACAGATGGCAAAATGTGGAGAACGGGGGAAGAGTGGGGAAAATTGGGAAACGGTTTGGGAAAAGAGGGAAACAGTGGGGATCCATGGGGAACCGTGTGGAACTTGTTTGAAACACCTGTGGAACAGTAGGAAACAGATGGCGAATAGTGGGGTACAGGTGGGGAGCAGTGGGAATCAGTAGAGCAATGGTGGGAAAATGTGGCACAAGAATGGGGACAGATGATGAACAGTGGAGAACCTGGGGAAATGTGGTTAACTGTGGGTAAAGTGGGGAACAGATTTGAAAATGAGGGGAATTGTGGGGGACAGTGTGAACTGTGGTGAAGTGGTGGAAAATGCTTGGGCGTAGTGGTGAACTGGTGAAATACTGCTGGTGAACTGTGGTGAATATAGAGTCCATGTGGTGAACAGTGGGTAACGTGGGAAACAGCTGTGGAACAGTAGGGAACATGTGGGGAACAGTGGGAAAGAGGTGAGCAGCAGTGGGAAACAGTGGAGAAGTGATGCGCAACTGATGGAGAACTGTGGCGAACAGTGCGGACAGTGGTGAAATGGTGGTGAACTGCTGCGGAACTGTGGGGAACCGGAGAACAGTGGAGAACTTGGGGAAATGTGGCAGAAAGTGGGGAACAGATTGGGAAATGAGGGGAACAGTGGAGAACAGTGGGGAAATGTGGGGAACAGTGGAGAACAGTGGTGAAATGGGTGGGAAATGCTGGGAAACAGCAGGGACCTCTGGTTAACCTATTTTTAACGGATGGGGTGCAGTGTGGAAGAAATGGTGAACAGTTTGGAAGTGTGGGGAAGACTGCAGAACAATGGGGAACGGAGGGGAATAGTGTGGAGAAGGTGGTAACTATTAGGAAATGGGAACAGTAGGGAAAACTGCAGAATGGTGGAGAAAAGAGGGAAACAGTAGGGAGCAGGGGGAACAGAAGTGGAACTGATTGAATGCAGGGAGGAACTGTGGGGAACAGATGGGAAACTGCTGGGAGACAGTAGAAATTAGTGGGGAACAGTTGCAGAACAGGTGAAGAACAGTGGGATACAGCGAAGAAATGTGGAGAACAATGGGGAATATGGGGAAAGTTGGGGAACTGGGGAACAGTGGGGAACTGTAGGGAGCATAGGTAAACAGTGGGGAATAGCGAAGAACTAGGGATCAATTGAGAACAGAGGGGAATAATTCGTAACAGTGGGAACAGAACTTTAAAGGGGAGAGCAGTGGGGAACAGATGGCTAATCATAGGGAAGAGTGGTCAAAAGTTTGTGGCAGGTGGGGAACAGTGAGGAACATTGGAAATTATTTGGGGAACATATCGGGAACAACTTGTGGATAGGGTGCACTGAACATTAAGGAATGGAGAGAAAAGATTGGAACAGCAGTTGACACTGCAGAACGGAGGAGAACAGCGGGGAGCAGAGTGGAATAGGGGGGGACTGATGGGAGGACTGCACAACAGTGAAGAACAGGGGGGAGCAGTGGGGAACAGAACAGAACAGTGGGGAGCACTGGAGAACAGTGGGCAACAGGGCGATCAATGGAGAATGGGGTAACAGAGGGAAACAGTTCGGAAACAGCTGGAGAACAGTGGAGAATATTGAAGAAATGTGGGTATCAGTGGGGAACTGAGAGGAAGAGTGGGGAACAGTTGGAAACAGATTGCGGAATAATTAGGAATAGTGGGGAACAATGGTGAACACTGGGATCTGAGGGTATCAGGGGAGAGCAGTGGGATCAGATTATGAACCTTGGAGAACGTGGGGAACAGTGATCAAAAGAGTGTGACAGGTAGACAATAATGGGGAACAGTGGGAAACATTTAGGGACAGCTGGGGAGAAGTGGAGAATAGTGGGCAACGGATGGCAACATTGTGGAACAGATGGAACAGATGGGGAATTGGGAAAACTGCAGAATAGTGGTGAACAGGTTAATAGTGGGGAGCAGTGGGGAATGGATAGCAAAATGTGTAGCGGGGGTAGACAGGAGAAAAGTGGGGAGCAGTGCGGAACACTGTGGGACAGTGGAGAATGTGTGGAAGAGTGGTCAAATTGTCTAAAAGGTGGGGAACATAGTGAAGCAGTGGGGAACAGTGTGGGATCAGCTGGTTAGAATTGGGGAACATTTAAGAACTGTGGAAAACAGTAGGGTGCAATTGCGTAGAGAGTGGAACAGATGGCGAACTGTGGAGAACGGGGGAACAGTGGGGAAAAGTGGGAAAAAAATGGTAAATGAGGGAAACAGTGCATATCCATGGTGAACATTGTGGAACTTGTAGGAAACAGCTGTGGAACAGTGGGGAACAGGTGGGGAGCAGTGGGAAACAGTGGAGCAATGGTAGGGAATTGCTGCAGAAGTGTGAGAACATATGACGAACATTGGAGAACCTGGGGAAATGTGGGTAACTGTGGGGAAAGTGGGGAACAGATTGGGAAATGAGGGGAACATTTGGGATCCATGTGGAACAGTGGGGGAATATCGAGTAAGTGGGGAACTTATGAGTAAAAGCTGCTGAACCGTTGGGAACTGGTGGGGAAGAGTTAGGGAACAGTTGGGGTACAGGTGAGGAGCAGTGCGAAACTAGAACAGATGGGGAACTGATAGATACCAGTTGGGAACATTGATTAAATGGTGGGGAACTGCTGGGGACCACTTTTCTCCGCTGCTCCACAATATTCCCTAATGTTTCTTATCGTTTCCCCACATTTATCCACTGTTATCCAATGTTCCACCCGTTCTCCATAGTTCGCCAACTGTTCCCCATTGGTTCCCTCGGGGAGCACTGGGGAACGGTGGGAAACAGATGGCTAACGATCGAGAAAGTGTTAACAGGGAGAAACAGATCGGGAACAGCTGGAGATCGGTGGAGAACATTGAGGAAATGTGGGGATCAGTTTACCAGCATTGGTAAACAGTGGGAAACAGTGAAGAACTGTAGGGATCAATGGGGAACAGAGGGGAATAATTCGTAACAGTGGGGAACATAGCGTAAAAGAGGATGGCGAATCGTGGGAAAGAGTGGTCAAAAGTGTGTGGAAGGTGGGGAACAGTGATGAACATTGGAAAACATTGGGTGAACATCTCGGGAACAGCTCGTGGATAGAGCGCAACAGAGATTGAAGATTATGGAATGGAGAGAAAAAATGGGATCAGCTGGGAAAACTGCAGAACAGTGGAGAACAGCGTGGAACAAAGGGGAATAATAGGGAGCAGAGGGGAACAGAGTGGAATAGGGGGGAACAGATGGGAACAGTGCACAACAGTGTAGAACAGAGGGTAGAAGTGGGGAACAGAGCAGAAAGTGGGGAGCAGTGTAGGAAACAGAAGGCGAACAGTCGAGAATGGGGTAATAGAGGGAAACAATTCGGAAAAAGCTGGAGAACAGTGTGGAACATTGACGAAATGAGGGGATCAGTGGGGAAATGAGAGGAACAGTGGGGAAGAGTTGGAAACAGATGGCGAAATATTGGGAAACAATGGTGAACACTGGGGATCTGAGGGTATCAGGCGAGAGCAGTGGGGAACAGATGGTGAACCGTTAAGAACGTGGGGAACAGTGGTCAAAAGTGTGTGACAGGTGGTGAGAAGGGGAGAATAGTGGGCAACAGAAGGCAACAGATGGCAACATTGAGGAACAGAGGCAACAGATGGGGAACTGGGGAAAAGTGCAGAAAAGTGGTGAACAGAGGGAATTAGTGGGGAGCAGTGGGGAATAGAGTGGAATAGTGGAGAATGCGGGGAACAGTGGGTAACAGTGATCAAAAGTGTGCAACAGAGGCAACAGATGGGGAACTGGGGAAAACTGCAGAAAAGTGGTGAAGAGAGGGGAATAGTGGGGAGCAGAGTGGAATGCATACCGAACTGTGGTGCGGGGGTGCAGTGCAGAAAAGTGGGGAGCAGTGGGGAACAGAATTGAACAGTGGGAAATATGGGGAACAGTGGTAAAAATTATGTAAAAGGTTGGGAACAGAGAGAAACAGTGGGGAACAGTGGGGAACAGTGTGGGATCAGCTGGTTAAAATTGGGTAACATTGAAGAACTGTGGAAAATAGTGTGGTGCAATGGCGTAGAGAGTGGAACAGATGGCGAACTGTGGAGAACGGGGTAAAAGTGGAAAACAGATTGGGAAATGAGGAAAACAGTGGGTATCCATGGGGAACATTGTGGAAATTATGGGAAACAGCTGTGGAACAGTAGGGAACAGATGGCGAACTGTGAGGAACAGGTGAGGAGCAGTGGGAAACTGGTGAAAAGATGGAGAACTGATAGTTACCAGTGGGGAACATTGATGATTTGGGGTTGGGGGGGACTGCTGAGGAACATTTGAAACTTCTGGTGAACCTGATTTGACGAGGTGGGAAACAGTGAGAAACAAACGATGAACAGATTGGAACCTTGTGACACACTGCCGAACAATGGTGAATGGAGGAGTATAGTGGGGAGCAGGCAGGAACAGATGTGGAAATGGTACCCACTGGTACCTATCAGTTCCCCATCTTTTCACCAGTTTCCCACTGCTCCTCACCTGTTCCTCACAGTTTGCCTTGTGTTCCCTACTGTTCCACAGCTGTTGCCTCTGTTACACACTTTTCATCACTGTTACCCACTGTTCCCGTCATTCTCCACTGTACCACTCTGTTCCCCACTGCTCCCCATTAATTCCCTCTGTTCACCACTTTTCTGCAGTGTTTCCCATCTTTTGCCTCTGTTCCTCAATGTTGCCATCTGTTGCCCACTATTCTCCACTTTTCCCATCTCTTCACCAAACGTTACACACTGCTCCTCCCTATTCCCACCTGTCACACTCTAAAGAAGGTTTAAGTGTGATAAACTTTGACAGATATGGTGAACCCGGTTTCACAGTGGGAAGAAGGTTTAATATTGATGAACTGTGTCACATACTGTTACACTAGGTTCACAGTGGGAAAAATGTTAAACAGTGATTAACTGTATCTGACAGTGTTGCACCACGCTCACAGTGGGGAGAATGATGAACTCTGTAAGGTACTGTGACCCCAGGATTAAGTGGGGAGAAAGTTTAACAGTGATTAACTGTGTCAGTTACTGTTACACCAGGTTCGCAGTGGGGAGAACATTTAACAGTGAGGAACCATGTCAGATGCTGTTACACCAAGTTCATAGTGGGTAGAAGGAGCTGCGATAGATAGTATTACACCAGGATCTCTGTGCAGAGAATGTTTAACAGTGATGAACTGTGTCAGAGACTGTTTCACAAGGCTCACAGAGGTGAGACGGTTTAACAGTGATGAAATTTGTCAGATTCTGTCACCCTAGTTTCACAGAGGGGAGGAAGTTTAACATTGATGAACTGTGTCACATACTGTGTTACACCAGGTTCACAGTGGGGAGAAGGTTTAACAGTAATGAACTATTTCAGATACTGTTACACAAGGTTCACGGTTCGGATCAGGTTTAACAGTGATGAACTGTGTCAGATACTGTTACACCAGGATCTCTGTGCGGAGGAGGTTAAACAGTGATGAACTGTGTCAGATTCTGTTACACGAAATTCACAGTGGGGAGAAGGATTAACATTAATGAGTTGTGTCAGATAGTTTGGCACTAGGATCTCTGTGCTGAGAAGATTTAACAGTGATAACTCTGTCAAATACCATTACAAAAGGTTCACAGTGGTGAGAAGGTTTAACAGTGATGAACTTTTTCAGATACTGTTGTACCAGGTTCACAGTGGTGAGAAGAATCAACAGTGATGAACTGTGTTATATACTGTTACCCCAGTATCACAATGAGGAGCAGGTTTAACAGTGATGAACTGTGTCACATTCTGTTACACCAGGTTCACAGTGGGGAAAATGTTTAACAGTGATTAACTGTGTCTGATAGTGTTACACCAGGCTCACTGTGGCGAGAAGGTTTAACACTGATGAACTTTGTCATATACTGCGACCCCAGTTTCAAAGTGGGGAGAAGGTTTAACATTGATGAACTGTGTCACAGACAGTTAAACCAGGTTCACATTGGGGAGAAGGTTCAACTGTAATGAACTCCGTCACAAACTCTTACAACATGTTCACAGTGGTGAGAAGGTTTAACAGTGATGAACTTTTTCAGATACTGTTACACCAGGTTCACAGTGGTGAGAAGGATCAACAGTGATGAACTGTGTCATCTACTGTTACCCCAGTATCACAATGGGGAGCAGGTTTAACAGTGATGAACTGTGTCACATTCTGTTACACCAGGTTCACAATGGGGAAAATATTTAACAGTGATTAACTGTGTCTGATAGTGTCCCACCAGGCTCACTTTTGGGAGAATGTTTAACAGTGATGAACTGTGTCAGATACTGTGAACCCAGTTGCACAGTGCCGAGAAAGTTTAACAGTGATGAACTTGGTCAGATACCGTTACTCCAGGTTCACATTCGGGAGAATGTTTAACAGTGGTGAACTGTGTCAGATACTGTGACCTCAGTTTGACAGTGCGGAGAAGGTTTACCCGTGATGAAATTAGTCAGATACTGTTACACTAGGTTTACAGTGGGGTGAATGTAGAATAGTGATGAACAGTGTCACATACTGCGACACCAGTTACACCAGTTTCACTGTAGGGAGAATGTTTAACAGTGATGAACTCTTTCTGATCCTGTGACCCCAGTTTCACAATGGGGAGAATGTTTAACACTGATGAACTTTGTCAGAAACTGTGACCGCAGTTTCAAAGTGGGGAGAAGGTTTAACATTGATAAACCGTGTCACAGACAGTTAAATCTGGTTCACATTGGGGAGAAGATTCAACAGTGATGAACTGTTTCAGATACTGTTACGCCATGTTCACAGTGGGTAGAAGGTTCAACAGTGATTAACTGTTTCAGATACTGCGACGCCAGTTTTAAAGTGGGGATAATGTGTAACATTGATGAACTGTGTCACAGACAGTTAAACCACGTTCACAGTGGGGAGAATCTTCAACAGTGATGAATTGTGTTACATACACTAACACCAGGTTCACAGCGGTGAGAATGTTCAACAGTGATTAACTGTTTCGGATACTGTTACACCAGGTTCACGGTGCGAAGATGGTTTAACAGTTGTGAAATGTGTCAGATTCTGTTACGCAAGGTGCACAGTGGTGAGAAGGTTTAACAGTGATGAACTTTTTCAGATACTGTTACACAAGGCTCACAGTGCGTACAAGGTTTAACAGTGATGAAATGTTTCAGATCCTGCGACCCCAGTTTCACAATGGGGAGAATGATTAACCGTGATGAACTTGTTCAGATACTGTAACTCCAGGTTCACATTCGGGAGAATGTTTGACAGTGGTGAACTGTGTCAGATACAGTAACCTCAGTTTTACAGTGCGGAGAAGGTTTACCGTGATGAACTTAGTCAGTGTGGGGTCAGTGTGGGGTGAATGTATAATAGTGATGAACGGTGTCGCATACTTTTACACCAGGTTCACTGTAGGGGGAAGGTTTAACACTGATGAACTTTGTCACAGACAGTTAAACCAGGTTCACAGTGAGGAGAAGGTTCAACAGTGTTCAACTGTGTCACATACTCTTACAACAGGTTCACAGTGGGGAGCAGGTTTAACAGTAATAATCCTTTTAAGATCCTGTGACAACAGGTTCACAGTGTGGGGAATGTATTACAATGATTAACTGTGTCAGATATTGTTACACCAGGCTCACAGTGGGTGGTGTATGTTTAACAGAGATGAACTGAGTCAGATACAGTTAAACCAGGTTCACAGTGGGGAGAAGGTTCAACTGTGATGAACTGCGTCACATACTCTTACAACAGGTTCACAGTGGTGAGAAGGTTTAACAGTGATGAACTTTTTCAGATACTGTTACACCAAGTTCACATTGGTGAGAAGGATCAACAGTGATGAACTGTGTCATATACTGTTTCCCTAGTATCACAATGGGGAGCACGTTTAACAGTGATGAACTGTGTCACATACAGTTAAACCAGGTTCACAGTGGGGAGAAGGTTCAACAGTGATGAACTGCGTCACATACTCTTACAACAGGTTCACAGTGGTGAGAAGGTTTAACAGTGATGAACTTTTTCAGATACTGTTACACCAGGTTCACAATGGTGAGAAGGATTTACAGTGATGAACGGTGTCATATACTGTTACCCCAGGATCACAATGGGGAGCAGGTTTAACAGTGATGAACTGTGTCACATTTTGTTACACCAGGTTCACAGTTGGGTTCCACCCGTTCTCCATAGTTCGCCATCTGTTGCCCACTGTTTCCCTCGGGGAGCACGGTGGAATGGTGGGAAACAGATGGCGAACAATCGAGAATGGGATAACAGAGAAAAACAGGTCGGACACAGCTGGAGAACGGTGGAGAACATTGAAGAAATGTGGGGATCACTGGAGAAATGTAGGCAGCATTGGTAAACAGTGGGATTCTGTGAAGAACTGTAGGGATCAATGGGGAACAGAGGGAAATAATTTGTAACATTGGGGAACAGAGCGTAAAAGGGGAGAGCAGTGGTGAACAGATGACGAATCGTGGGAAAGAGTGGTCAAAATTGTGTGGAAGTTGGGAAACAGTGAGGAACATTGGAAAACATTTGGTGAACATCTCGGGAACAGCTCGTGGATAGGGCGCAAAAGAGATTGAACTTTAAGGAATGGAGAGAAACGATGGGAACAACAGGGAAAACTGCAGAACAGTGGGGAACAGCGGGGAACAAAGGGGAATAATGTGGAGCAGAGGGGAACAGAGTGGAATAGGGGGGAACAGATGGGAACACTGCACAACAGTGAAGAACAGAGGGGAGCAGTGGGGAACAGAACAGAACAGAGGGGAGCACTGGGGAACAGCGGGAAACAGATGGCGATCAATGGAGAATGGGGTAACAGTGGGAAACTGTTCAGGAACAGCTGGAGAACAGTGGGGAACATTAACGAAATGAGGGGATCAGTGGGGAAATGAGAGAAACAGTGGAGAAGAGTTGGAAACAAATAGCGAAATAATGGGAAACAATGCTGAACACTGGGGTTCTGAGGGTATCAGGCGAGAGCAGTGGGAAACAGATGGTGAACTGTTAAGAAGCTGAGGAAAAGTGGTCAAAATTGTGTGACAGATGAGGAGAAGTGGAGAATAGTGGGCAACAGAAGGCAACAGATGGGGAACCGAGGAAATCTGCAGAAAAGTGGTGAACAGGGGAAGAGTGGGGAGCAGTGAGGAATAGATAGCGAACAGTGGGGAATGCAGGGAAGAGTGGTCAAAATTGTGTGACACTTGGGGAACAGAGAGAAACAGTGGGGAACAGTGGGGAACAGTATGGGATCAGCTGGTTAAAATTGGGGAACATTGAAGATATGTGGAAACAGTGTGGAGCAATGGGGTACAGAGTGGAAGAAATGGCGAAATGTGGAGAACGGGGCAAGAGTGAGGAAACGTGGGGAATAGATTGGGAAATGAGGGAAACAGTGGGGATCCATGGGGAACCGTGTGGAACTTGTGGGAAACAGCTGTGGAACAGTAGGGAACAGATGTCGAACTGTGCGGAACAGGTGAGGAGCAGTGGGAAAGAGTGGAGCAATAGTGGGGAACTGATGCAGAAGAGTGGGGACAGATGACGAACAGTGGAGAATCTGGGGAAGTGTGGGTATCTGTGGGATTAGTGGGGTACAGGTTGGAAAATGAGGGGAATTGTGGGGGACAGTGTGAACAGTGGGAAACTAGTGGAAAATGATTGGCGTAGTGGGAACTGGTGAAAAACCGATGGTGAACTGTGGTGAATATTGGGCATTATTGAGTCTATGTGGGAAGCAGTGGGGATCGTGGGAAAAAGCTGTGGAACAGTAGGGAACATGTGTGGAACAGTGGGAAAGAGGTGAGCAGCAGTGGGAAACAGTGGAGAAGAGATGCACAACTGATGGAGAACTGTGGCGAACTGTGGCGAACAGTGCGGAACAGATGGTGGTAAACTGCTGCGGAACTGTGGGGAACTGGGGAACAGTGGAGAACTTGTGGAAATGTGGCAGAAAGTGGGGAACAGATTAGGAAATGAGGGGAACAGTGGAGAATGGTGGGGAAATGTGGGGAACAGTGGAGAACAGTGGTGAAATAGGTGGGACCTGCTGGGGGACAGCAGGGACCTCTGGCTAACCTATTTTTAACGGATGGGGTACAGTGTGGAAGAAATGATGAACAGTTTGGAAGTGTGGGGAACACTGGAGAACAATGGGGAATGGAGGGGAATAGTGTGGAGCAGGCGGTAACAATTGGGAAATGGGAACAGTAGGGAACACTGCAGAATGGTGGAGAAAAGAGAGAACAAGTAGGGAGCAGGGGGAACAGATGTGGAACTTTGGATGCAGGGAGGAACTGTGCGGAACAGATGGGAATCTGCTGGGAAACAGTAGAAATTGGTGGGGAACAGTTGGAGTACAGGTGAAGAACAGTGGGATACAGCAAAGAAATGTGGAGAACAGTAGGGAATATGGGGAAAGATGGGGAACTGGGGAACAGTGGGGAACTGTAGGGAGCATAGTTAAACAGTGGGGAATAGCGAAAAACTAGGGATAAATTGAGAACGGGGGGGAATAATTCGTAACAGTGGGAACAGAACGTAAAAGGTGAGAGCAGTGGGGAACAGATGGCGAGTCGTAGGGAAGAGTGGTCAGAAGTTTGTGGCTGGTGGGGAACAGTGAGGAACATTGGAAATCATTTGGGGAACATCTCGGGAACAGCTGTGGATAGGGTACACTGAACATTAAGGAATGGAGAGAAAAGATGGGAACAGCAGTTGAAACAATGGCGTGAAGCAAGGCTGTGTTCTCGCACCAACCCTTTTTTCAATCTTCTTCAGCATGATGCTGAACCAAGTCATGAAAGACCCCAACAATGAAGACGCTGTTTACATCCGGTACCGCACGGATGGCAGTCTCTTCAATCTGAGGCGCCTGCAAGCTCACACCAAGACACAAGAGAAACTTGTCCATTTGCAGATGATGCCGCTTTAGTTGCCCATTCAGAGCCAGCTCTTCAGCGCTTGACGTCCTGCTTTGCGGAAACTGCCAAAATGTTTGGCCTGGAAGTCAGCCTGAAGAAAACTGAGGTCATCCATCAGCCAGCTCCCCACCATGACTACCAGCCCCCCCACATCTCCAAACGGTCAACTCAAAACGGTCAACCAGTTTACCTATCTCGGCTGCACCATTTCATCAGATGCAAGGATAGACAATGAGATAGACAACAGACTCGCCAAGGCAAATAGCGCCTTTGGAAGACTACACAAAAGAGTCTGGAAAAACAACCAACTGAAAAACCTCACAAAGATAAGCGTATACAGAGCCGTTGTCATACCCACACTCCTGTTCGGCTCCGAATCATGGGTCCTCTACCGGCACCACCTACGGCTCCTAGAACGCTTCCACCAGCATTGTCTCCGCTCCATCCTCAAAATCCATTGGAGCGCTTACACCCCTAACGTCGAAGTACTCGAGATGGCAGAGGTCGACAGCATCGAGTCCACGCTGCTGAAGATCCAGCTGCGCTGGATGGGTCACGTCTCCAGAATGGAGGACCATCGCCTTCCCAAGATCATGTTATATGGCGAGCACTCCACTGGCCACCGTGACAGAGGTGCACCAAAGAAAAGGTACAAGGACTGCCTAAAGAAATCTCTTGGTGCCTGCCACATTGACCACCGCCAGTGGGCTGATAACGCCTCAAACCGTGCATCTTGGCGCCTCACAGTTTGGCGGGCAGCAACCTCCTTTGAAGAAGACCGCAGAGCCCACCTCACTGACAAAAGGCAAAGGAGGAAAAACCCAACACCCAACCCCAACCAACCAATTTTCCCTTGCAACCGCTGCAATCGTGTCTGCCTGTCCCGCATCGGACTTGTCAGCCACAAACGAGCCTGCAGCTGACGTGGAATTCTTACCCCCTCCATAAATCTTCGTCCGCGAAGCCAAGCCAAAGAAAAGAAAGAAGACAGTGGAGAATAGCAGGGAACAGAGTGGAATAGGGTGCAAACAGATGGGAACACTGTACAACAGTGAAGAACAGAGGGGAGCAGTGGGAACAGAACAGAACAGTGGGGAGCACTGGGGAGCAGTGCGAAAAAGATGGGGATCAATGGAAAATGGGATAACAGAGGGAAAAAGTTCGGGAACACCTGGAGAACAGTGGGGAACATTAACGAAATGAGGGGATCAGTGGGGAAATGAGAGGAACAGTGGGGAAGAGTTGGAAAGAGATAGCGAAATAATGGGAAACAATGGTGAACACAGGGGATCTGAGGGTATCAGGGCAGAGCAGTGGGGATCAGATAGTGAACCGTGGAGAACGTGGGGTACAGTGGTCAAAAGTGTGTGACAGGTGGACAATAATGGGGAAAAGTGGGAAAACTTTGGGAACAGCTGGGGAAAACTGGAGAATACTGGGCAACAGATGGCAACATTGAGGAACAGTGGGAACAGATGGAGAACTGAGGAAAACTGCAGAAAAGTGGTAAACATGGAAATAGTTGGGAGCAGTGGGGAATGGATAGCGGGGGTACAGTGGAGAAAAGTGGGGAGGAGTGCAGAACAGTGTGGGACAGTGGGGAATGTCGGGAAGAGTAGTGAAAATTGTCTAAAAGGTGGGGAACAAAGAGAAGCAAAGGGGAACAGTGTGGGATCAGATGGTTAAAATTTGGGAACATTGAAGAACTGTGGAAAACAGTGTTGTGCAATGGCGTAGAGAGTGGAACAGATGGCAAACTGTGGAGAACGGGGGAACAGTGGGGAAAGTGGGAAACAGATTGGGAAATGAGGGAAACAGTGGATATCCATGTAGGGAACAGATGGCAAACAGTGGGGTATAGGTGGGGAGCAGTGGGAAACAGTGGAGCAATGGTGGGGAAATGCTGCAGAAGAGTGAGGACAGATTATGAGCAGTGGAGAACCTGGGGAAGTGTGGGTAACTGTGGGGAAAGTGGGGAACAGATTGGGAAATGAGGGCAACATTTGGGATCCATGGGGAACAGTGGGGGAACATCGAGTCAGTGGGGAACTTGGGAGAAAAAGCTGCGGATCCATTGGGAACTGGTGGGGAATAGTTGGGGAACAGTTGGGGTACAGGTGAGGAGCAGTGGGAAACAGTCGAACAGATGGGGAACTGATAGATACCAGTTGGGTACATTGATTAAATGATGGGGAACTGCTAGGGTCCTCTTTTCTCCACTGCTCCACAATATTCCCTAATGTTTCTTATCGTTTCCCCACATTTATCCACTCTTTTCCAATGTTCCAACCGTTTTCCATAGTTCGCCCACTGTTTCCCTCGGGGAGCAGTGGGGAACAGTGGGAAGCAGATGGTGAACAATTGAGAAAGGGGTAACAGAGAGAAACAGATCGGGAACATCTGTTGAACGGTGGAGAACATTGAAGAAATGTGGGGATCAGTGGTGAAATGTAGGCAGCATTGGGAAACAGTGGGAAACAGTGAAGAACTGTAGGGATCAATGGGGAACAGTGGGGAATAATTCGTAACAGTGGGGAACAGAGCGTAAAAGGGGAGAGCAGTGGTGAACAGATGGCGAATCGTGGGAAAGAGTGTTCAGAAGTGTGTGGAAGGTGGGGAACAGTGAGGAACATTGGAAAACATTTGGTGAACATCTCGGGAGCAGCTCGTGGATAGAGCGCAACAGGGATTGAACATTAAGGAATGGAGAGAAACGATGGGAACAGCAGGGAAAACTGCAGAACAGTGGAGAACAGCGGGGAACAAAGGCGAATAATTTGGAGTAGAGGGGAACAGTGTGGAATAGTGGGGAAAAGATGGGAACATTGCACAACAGTGAAGAAAAGAGGGGAGCAGTGGGGAACAGAACAGAACAGTGGGGAGCACTGGGGAACAGTGGGAAATAGATGGCGATCAATGGAGAATGGGGTAACAGAGGGAAACAGTCTGGGAACAGCTGGAGAACAGTGGGGAACATTAACGAAATGAGGGGATCAGTGTGGAAATGAGAGGAACAGTGGAGAAGAATTGGAAACAGATAGCGAAATAATGGG
This sequence comes from Narcine bancroftii, assembly GCF_036971445.1. Taxonomy (NCBI): domain Eukaryota; kingdom Metazoa; phylum Chordata; class Chondrichthyes; order Torpediniformes; family Narcinidae; genus Narcine; species Narcine bancroftii. Next base: position 48,549,558 of record NC_091481.1, on the reverse strand, counting down.
AAACAATGGTGAACACTGGGGATCTGAGAGTATCAGGCGAGAGCAGTGGGGAACAGATGGTGAACCGTTAAGAACGTGGGGAACAGTGGTGAAAAGAGTGTGACAGCTGGGGAGAAGTGGAGAATAGTGGGCAACAGATGGCAACATTGAGGAACAGAGGGAACAGATGGGGAACCGGGGAAAACTGCAGAAAAGTGGTGAACAGGGGAATAGTGGGGAGGAGTGGGGAATAGATAGCGAACTGTGGGGAATGCAGGGAACAGTGGTCAAAATTGTGTGAAAGGTGGGGAACATAGATAAACAGTGGGGAAAAATGGGAAACGGTGTGGGATCATCTGGTTAAAATTGCAGAGCATTGAAGAAATGTGGAAACAGTATTGAGCAATGAGGTATAGAGTGGAACAGATGGCGAAATGTGGAGAACTGGGGAAGAGTGGGGAAAAGTGGGAAACAGATTGTGAAATGAAGGAAACAGTGGGGATCCATGGGGAACCATGTGGAACTTGTCGGAAACAGCTGTGGAACAGTAGGGAACAGATGGCGAACAGTGGGGAACATGTGAGCAGCAGTGGGAAACTGGAGAACAGATGCGGAACTGATAGGTACCAGTGGGGAACATTGGTGAAATGGGGTGGGGGGAACTGCTGGGGAACAGTGGGGACTTTTGAACAGGTGGGAATCAGTGAGAAACAAATGGTGAACAGAGTGGAACCTTGGGGAACACTGTAGAACAATGGTGAATGGAGCGGTATAGTGGGGAGGAGGCAGGAGCAGATGTGGAACTCATGGAGAACAGTGGGGAACAGAGGGGAATGATGTGGAACAGTGGAACTCAGAGAATATCAGGGGAGAGCAGCTGTTTACAGATGGTGAACAGTGGAGAAAATGGGGAAACAGATTGGGAAATGAGGAAAAAATGGGGATCTATGGGGAACCGTGTGGAACTTGTGGGAAACAACAGTGGAACCGTAGGGAACAGATGTCGAAGAGTGGGGAACAGGTGAGCAGCAGTGGGAAACAGTGGAGCAATGGTGGGAAACTGTGGCACAAGAATGGGGACAGATGACGAACTGTGGAGAATCTGGGAAATGTGGTTAACTGTGGGGAAAGTGGGGAACAGAATGGAAAATTAGGGGAATTGTGCGGGACAGTGCGCACAGTGGGAAACTGATGGAAAATGATTGGCATAGTGGGGAACTGGTGAAAAACCGATGGTGAACTGTGGTGAATATTGGGCATTATTGAGTCTATGTGAGGAATAGTGGGGAACGTGGGAAACAGCTGTGGAACAGTAGGGAACATGTGGGGAACAGTGGAAAAGAGGTGAACAGCAGTGGGAAACAGTGGAGAAGAGATTCGCAACTGATGGAGAACTCTGGTGATCAGTGCGGAACAGTGGTGAAATGGTGGTGAACTGCTGCGGAACTGTGGTGAACCGGGGAACAGTTGAGAACTTGGGGAAAATATGGCAGAAAGTGGGGAACAGAATGGGAAATGAGGGGAACAGAGGAGAACAGTGGGGAAATGTGGGGAATAGTGGAGAAGAGTGGTGAAATAGGTGGGAACTGCTGTGGAACTGCAGGGACCTCTGGTTAACATATTTTGAATGGATGGGGTACAGTGTGGAAGAAATGGTGAACAGTTTGGAAGCGTGGGGAACACTGCAGAACAATGCGGAATGGAGGGGAATAGTGTAGAGCAGGCGGTAACAATTAGGAAATGGGAACAGTAGGAAACACTGCAGAATGGTGGAGAAAAGAGGGAAACAGTAGGGAGCAGTTGAAACAAATGTGGAACTGATTGGATGCAGGGAGGATGTGTGGGGAACAGATGGGAGACTGCTGGGAAACAGTAGAAATTGGTGGGGAACAGTTGCCGAACAGGTGAAGAACAATGGGATACAGCGAAGCAATGTGGAGAACAGTGGAGAATATGGGGAATGTTGGGGAACTGGGGAACAGTGGGGAACTGTAGGGAGCATAGGTAAACAGTGGGGAATAGCGAAGAACGAGAGATAAATTGAAAACAGAGGGGAATAATTCATAACAGTGGGAACAGAACGTAAAAGGGGAGAACAGTGGGGAACAGATGGGGGGAAGAGTGGTCGAAATTGTGTGGCAGGTGGAGAACAGTGAGGAACATTGGAAAACATTTGGGGAACATCTCGGGAACATCTGGTGGATAGGGTACTCTGAACATTAAGGAATAAAGAGAAAAGATTGGAACAGCAGTAGAAACTGCAGAATAGTGGAGAACAGTGGGGAACAGAGTGGAATAAGGGGTAAACAGATGGGAACACTGCAAAACAGTGAAGAACAGACAGGAGCAGTGGGGAACAGAACAGAACAGTGGGGAGCAATGGGGAACAGTGGGAAATAGATGGTGATCAATGGAGAATGGGATAACAGAGGGAAAAGGTTCGGGAACAGCTGGAGAACAGTGAAGAACATTGAAGAAATGTGGGGATCAGTGGGGAACTGAGAGGAAGAGTGGGGACCAGCTGGAAACAGATTTCGGAATAATGGTGAAGAGTGGGGGAAAATGGTGAAAAGTGGGGATCAGAGCGTATCAGGAGAGATCAGTGGGATCAGATGGTGAACCGTCAAGAACGTGGGGAACAGTGGTCAAAAGTGTGTTACAGGTGGACAATAGTGGGGAACAGTGGGAAACCCTTGGGGACAGCTGGGGAAAAGTGGAGAATAGTGGGCAACAAATGGCAACATTGAGGAACAGAGGGAACAGATGGTGAACTGGGGAAAACTGCAGAAATGTAGTGAACAGGGGAATAGTGGGGAGCAGTGCGGAATGGTTAGCGAACTGTGTAGCGGGGGTACAGTGGAGAAAAGTGAGGAGGAGTGCGGAACGGTGTGGGACAGTGGGGAATGTGGGGAAGAGTGGTGAAAATTGTCTAAAAGGTGGGGAACAAAGAGAAGCAGTGGGGAACAGTGTGGGATCAGCTGGTTAAAATTGGGGAACATTGAAGAACTTTGGAAAATAGTGTGGTGCAATGGCTTAGAGTGTGGAACAGATGGCGAACTGTGGAGAACGGGGGAACAGTGGGAAAGGTGGGAAACAGATTGAGAAATGAGGGAAACAGTGGATATCCATGGTGAACATTGTGGAACATGTGGGAAACAGCTGTGGAACAGTAGGGAACAGATGGCAAACAGTGGGGAACAGGTGGGGAGCAGTGGGAAACTGTGGAGAATTGGTGGGGAAATGCTGCAGAAGAGAGAAGACAGATTATGAACTGTGGAGAACCTGGTGAAATGTGGGTAACTATGGGGAAAGTGGGGAACAGATTGGGAAATGAGGGGAACATTTGGGATCCATGGGGAACAGTGGGGGAACATCGAGTCAGTGGGGCACTTGGGAGAAAATGCTGCGGAACCGTTGTGTACTGGTGGGGAACAGTTGGGGTAAAGTTGGGGTACAGATGAGGAGCAGTGGAAAAATGTAGAATAGATGGGGAACTGATAGATACCAGTTGGGTACATTGACTAAATGGTGGGGACCTCCTCGGGACCTCTTTTCTCCACTGCTCCACAATATTTTCGAATGTTTCTAATCGTTTAACATATAACATAACAATTACAGCACGGAAACAGTCCATTAGGCCCTTCTAGTCCGCACCGAACCAAACACCCCTTTCTAGTCCCACCTCCCTGCACAATGCCCATAACCCTCCAACTTCTTCTCATCCATATACCTGTCCAACCTTTTCTTAAATAATACAATTGACTCTGCCGCCACTATTTCTCCTGGAAGATCATTCCACACGGCTACCACTCTCTGAGTAAAGAAGTTCCCCCTCATGTTACCTCTAAACCTCTGCCCCTTTATTCTTAACTCATGTCCTCTTGTTTTAACCTTTCTTCCTCTTAACGGAAATAGTCTATCCACATCCACTCTGTCTATCCATTTCATAATCTTAAATATTTCTATCAAATCCCCTCTCAACCTTCTACGCTCCAAAGAATAAAGACCTAATCTGTCCAGTCTCTCCCTATACTCTAGATGCTTAAACCAGGTAACATTCTGGTAAACCTTCTCTGCACTCTCTCCACTCTGTTTATATCCTTCCTATAATTAGGCGACCAGAACTGCACACAGAACTCCAAATTAGGCCGCACCAACGTCTTATACAATCTCAACATCACCTCCCAACTCCTATATTCCATGCAATGATTGGTAAAGGCCAGCATACTAAAAGCCTTCTTCACCACCCTATTCACGTGAGTTTCTACCTTCAGGGAATGATGTACCGTTACTCCTATATCTTTCTGCTCTTCTGTATTCCTCAATGCTCTCCCATTTACCACGTATGTCCTATTCTGATTCTTCTTACCAAAATGAAGTGCCTTACACTTATCAGCCTTAAATTCCATCTGCCATTTTTCAGCCCACTTTTCTAAGCAGCCCAAATCCCTCTGCAATCCTTGAAAACCTTCTTCATTATCCACTATTCCACCTATCTTAGTATTGTCTGCATATTTACTAATCCAATTCACCACCCAATCATCTAGATCATTAATGTATATAACGAACAACAATGGGCCCAATACAGATCCTTGAGGCACACCACTGGTCACCGGCCTCCAACCTGACAGACAATTATCCACTACCACTCTCTGGCCTCTCCCTTTCAGCCAATGTTCAATCCATTTGACTATCTTAAAATTTATACCTAAAGACTGCACCTTCCTAACTAACCTTCCATGTGGTACCTAATCGAAGGCCTTACTGAAGTCCATATAGACAACATCCACTGTGCTACCCTCATCCACATTCCTAGTCACCTCTTCAAAAAATTCAATCAGATTGGTCAAACATGACCTTCCTCCCACAAATCCATGTTGAGTGCTCCTGATCAGACCCTGTCTATCCAGATGTTTATAAGTACTATCTCTAAGAATTTTCTCCATTAATTTACCTACCACAGATATCAAACATTTATCCAGTCTTATCAAATGTTCCACCCGTTCTCCATAGTCCACACATGTTCCCCACTGTTTCCCTCGGGGAGCACTGGGGAACGGTGGGAAACAGATGTCGAACAATTGAGAAAGGGGTAACAGAGAGAAACAGATAAGGAACAGCTGGAGAACGGTGGAGAACATTGAAGAAATGTGAGAATCAGTGGCGAAATATAGGCAGGATTGGTAAACAGTGGGAAACAGTGAAGAACTGTAGGGATCAATGGGGAAAAGAGGGGAATAATTCGTAACAGTGGGGAACAGAGCGTAAAAGGGGAGAGCAGTGGTGAACAGATGGGGGAAGAGTGGTCAACATTGTGTGGCAGGTGGAGAATAGTGAGGAACATTGGAAAAATTTGGGGAACATCTCGGGAACAGCTGGTGGATAGGGTACTCTGAACATTAAGAAATGAAGAGAAAAGATTGGAACAGCAGTTGAAACTGCAGAATAGTGGAGAACAGAGGGGAACAGAGTGGAATAGGGGGTTAACAGATGGGAACACTGCACAACAGTGAAGAACAGAGGGGAGCAGTGGGGAACAGAACAGAACAGTGGGGAGCACTGGGGAACAGTGGGAAACTGATTGCGATCAATGGAGAATGGGGTAACAGAGAGAAACAGATCGGGAACAGCTGGAGAATGGTGGAGAACATTGAAGAAATGTGTGAATCAGTGGCGAAATATAGACAGCATTGGTAAACAGTGGGATACAATGAAGAACTGTAGGGATCAATGGGGAACAGAGGGGAATAATTAGTAACAGAGGGGAACAGAGTGTAAAAGGGGAGAGCAGTGGTGAACTGATGGCGAATCGTGGGAAAGAGTGTTCAAAAGTGTGTTGAAGGTGGGGAACAGTGAGGAACATTGGAAAACATTTGGTGAACATCTCGGGAACAACTCGTGGACAGAGCGCAACAGAGATTGATCATTAAGGAATGAAGAGAAAAAATGGGATCAGCAGCGAAAACTGCAGAACGGTGGAGAACAGCGGGGAACAAAGGGGAATAATGGGGAGCAGAGGGGAACAGAGTGGAATAGGGCGGATCAGATGGGAACAGTGCACAACTGTGTAGAACAGAGGCGAAAAGTTGGGAACAGAGTTGAAGAGTTGGCAGCTAGGTAGGAAACAGATGGCGAACAGTCGAGAATGGGGTAACAGAACGAAACAATTTGGAAACAGCTGGAGAACAGTGGGGAACATTGACGAAATGAGGGGATCAGTGGGGAAATGAGAGGAACAGTGGGGAAGGGTTGGAAATAATGGGAAACAATGGTGATCACTGGGGATCTGAGGGTATCTGGCGAGAGCAGTGGGGAACAGATGGTGAACCGTTAAGAACATGGGGAACAGTGGTCAAAAGTGTGTGACAGCTGGGGAGAAGTGGAGAATATTGGGCAACAGAAGGAAACAGATGGCAACATTTAGGAACAGAGAAAACAGATTGGGAACCGGGGAAAACTGCAGAAAAGTGGTGAACGGGAATAGTTGGGAGCAGTGGGGAATAGATAGCGAACACTGGGGAATGCAGGGAACAGTGGTCAAACTTGTGTGAAAGGTGGAGAACAGAGAGAAACAGTGGGGAACAGTGGGCAAGGGTGTGGGATCAGCTGGTTAAAATTGCGGAACATTGAAGAAATGTAGAAACAGTGTGGAGCAATGGGGTGCAGAGTGGAACAGATGGCGAAATGTGGAGAACTGGGGATGAGTGGGGAAAAGTTGGAAACAGATTGGGAAATGAGGTTAACAGTGGGGATCCATTGGGAACCGTGTGGAACTTGCGGCAAACAGCTGTGGAAGAGTAGGGAACAGATTGCGAACAGTGGGGAACAGCTGAGGAGCAGTGGGAAACTGGAGAAGAGATGGGGTAACAGAGAGAAACAGATGGGGAACAGCTGGAGATCGGTGGAGAAGATTGAGGAAATGTGGGGATCAGTGGTGAAATGTAGGCAGCATTGGAAAACAGTGGGAAACTGTGAAGAACCACTCTTCCCTACGATTCGCCATCTGTTCGCCACTACTCTTCCCTTTTACGTTCTGTTCCCACTTTTACGAATTAATCCCCTCTGTTCTCAATTTATCCCTAGTTCTTTGCTATTCCCCACTGTTTACCTATGCTCCCTACAGTTATCCACTGTTCCCCAGTTCCACAACTTTCCCCATATTCCCCCCTGTTTCCTACATTTCATCGCTGTATCCCATTATTCTTCGACTGTACCGCAACTGTTCCCCACCAATTTCTACTGTTTCCCAGCAGTTTCCCATCTGTTCCCCACAGTTCCTCCCTGCATTCAATCAGTTCCACATCTGTTCCCCCTGCTCCCTACTTGTTCCCTCTTTTCTCCACCATTCTGCAGTGTTCCCTACTGTTCCCATTTCCTAATTGTTACCTCCTGCTCCACACTATTCCCCTCCATGCCGCATTGTTCTGCAGTATTCCCCACGCTTCCAAACTGTTCACCATTTCTTCCACACTGTACCCCATCCGTTCAAAATAGGGTAACCAGAGGTCCCTGCTGTTCCCCAGCAGTTCCCACCCATTTCACCACTGTTCTCCACTGTTCCCAACATTTCCCCACTGTTCTCCACTGTTCCCCTCATTTCACAATCTGTTCCCCTCTTTCTGCCACATTTTCCCAAGTTCTCCACTGTTCCCCGGTTCCTCACAGTTCCGCAGCAGTTCACCACCATTTCACCACTGTTCCGCACTGTTTGCCACAGTTCTCCATGACTTGCGCATCTCTTCTCCACTGTTTCCCACTGCTGCTCACCTCTTTCACACTGTTCCCCACATGTTCCCTACTGTTCCACAGCTGTTTCCAACGTTACCCACTGTTCCCCACATAGATTCAATAATGCCCAATATTCACCACAGTTCCCCATCGGTTTTTCACCAGTTCCCCACTACGCCAATCATTTTCTACCAGTTTCCCACTGATCACTCTGTCCCCCACAATTCCCCTCATTTTCCAATCTGTTCCCCACTTTCCCCACAGTCAACCACATTTCCCCAGGTTCTCCAATATTCGTCATCTGTCCCCACTCTTCTGCAGCAGTTCCCCGCCTTTGCTCCACTCTTTCCCACTGCTCCTCACCAGTTCCCCACTGTTCAACATCTGTTCCCTACTGTTCCACTGTTGTTTCCACAAGTTCTACACGGTTCCCCATGGATCCCCACTGTTTCCCTCATTTCCCAATCTGTTTCCCACTTCTCCCCACTCTTCCCCCTTTCTCCTCATTTCGCCATCTGTTGCACTCTGGACCCCATTGCTCCACACTGTTATCACATTCTTCAATATTCCGCGATTTTAACCAGCTGATCCCACAATGTTCCCCACCGTTCCCCACTCTTTCTCTCTGTTTCCCACCTTTCACAAAAGTTGGACCACTGTTCCCCTGTTCCCCTGTTCACCACATTTCTGCAGTTTTCCCCGGTTCCCCATCAGTTCCCTCTGTTCCTCAATGTTGCCATCTGTAGCCTTCTGTTGCCACTATTCTCCACTTCTCCTCAGCTGTCACACACTTTTGACCACAGTTCCCCACGTTCTTAACGGTTCACAATCTGTTCCCCATTGCTCTCGCCTGATACCCTCATATCCCCAGTGTTCACCATTGTCTCCCATTATTTCGCTATCTGTTTCCAACTCTTCCCCACTGTTCCTCTCATTTCCCCACTGATCTCATTTCGTCAATGTTCCCCACTGTTCTCCAGCTGTTTCCGAATTGTTTCCCTCTGTTACCCCATTCTCGACTGTTCGCCATCTGTTTCCTACATTGCTCCCCACTGTTCTGCTCTATTCCCCACTTCTCCCCTCTGTTCTACACTGTTGTGCAGTGTTCCCATCTGTTCCCCCCTATTCCACTCTGTTCCCCTCACCTCCCCATTATTCCCCTTTTTTCCCCGCTGTTCTCCACTGTTCTGCAGTTTTCCCTGCTGTTCCCATCTTTTCTCACCATTCTTTAATGTACAATCTCTGTTGCGCTCTATCCACGAGCTGTTCCCGAGATGTTCACCAAATGTTTTCCATTGTTCCTCACTCTTCCCCACCTGCCACACACTTTTAACCACTCTTCCCCTTTTATGCTCTGTTCCCCACTGTTACGAATTATTCACTGTTCCCCATTGTTTACAAATGGTCCCTTCAGTTCCCGACTGTTCCGCAGTTCCCCACCTTTCCCCATATTGCCCACTGTTTCCCACTGTTCTTCACCTGTTCTTCAACTGTTCCCCACCAATCTCCACTGTTCCCCAGCAGTTTCCCACCTGTTCCCCACAGTTCCTACCTGCATTCAATTAGTTCCACATCTGTTTTTCTGCTCCCAACTCTTTCCCTCTTTTCTCCACCATTCTGCAGTGTTCCCTACTCTTCCCATTTCCTAATTGTTACCGCCTGCTCCACACTATTCCCCTCCATTCCCCATTGTTCTGCAGTGTTCCCCACGCTTCCAAACTGTTCACTATTTCTTCCACACTGTACCCCATCCGTTCAAATTGGTTAACCAGACGTCCCCGCGGTTCCCCAGCAATACACCCACATTTCACCACTATTCTCCACTGTTCTCCACATTTCCTCACTGTTCTCCACTGTTCACCAGTCCCCACAGTTCCGCAGCAGTTCATCGCCATTTCACCACTGTACCGCACTGTTCGCCACAGTTCCCCACCGTTCACCTCTTTTCCCCTCATTTCCCAATCTGTTCCCCAGTTTCTGCCACATCTCCCCAAGTTCTCCACTGTTCACCTGTCCCCACAGTTCCGAAGCAGTTCACCACCATTTCACCAGTTCCGCACTGTTCAGCACAGTTCTCCAGCAGTTGCGCATCTCTTCTCCAATGTTTCCCTACTGCTCCACAGCTGTTTCCCACGTTCCCCACTGTTCTCCAAACAAAATCTATAATGCCCACTATTCACCACAGTTCACCATCGGTTTTCCACCAGTTCCCCACTACGCCCAAGCATTTTCCACCAGTTCCCCACTGTTCACACTGTCCCCCATAATTCCCCTAATGTTGCAACCTCTTCCCCACTTTCCCCACTGTTATCCACATTTCCCCAGGTTCTCCACTGTTCGTCATCTGTCCCCACTCTTCTGCAGCAGTTCCCACCATTGCTCCACTCTTCCCCACTGCTCTTCACCTGTTCCCCACTGTTCCCCGTGGATCCCAAATGTTTCCCTCATTTCCCAATCTGTTTCCCACTTTTCCCCACTGTTCCCCCATTCTAAACAGTTCGCTATCTGTTCTCCACCACTCCCCAATATTATTCACTTCTGTCCTCCACTGTTTCGCAGATTTTCCCACTTTCCCCCATCTGTTCCCTCAGTTCCTCATTGTTCTCCCTTACTCTCCATTATTCCCCTGCATTTCCCAATTGTCTGCAGTCTTCCCCACTCTTCCACACTCTTCCCTATTTGTTCTTCACTGTTCCACTCCTGTTCAAAACGGTTTATCCAGAAGGCCTCGCTGTTCCCCAGCAGTTCCCCAACATTTCACTACTGTTGCCCAATGTTCACCATTAGTTCCCCATCTGTTCCCCACTGTTCCACACCTGTTCCTCTTTCCTAATGGTTTCCCCTGCTTCACACTGTTCACCACACTTCACCATCAGTTTCCCACCAGTTCCCCAGTGCATCCAAGCAGTTTTGTACCGGTTCCCCAACTTTCACAACGTTCCCCACAATTCACCTCATTTCCCAATCTGTTCCCCACTTTCCCCACTGTTACCCATATTTCTGCAGGTTCTCCACTGTTCGTCATCTGTCCCCACTCTTCTGCAGCATTTCCCCGCAATTGCTCCACTCTTTACCACTGCTCCCCGCCTATTAACCAGTGTTCGCCATCTTTTCCCTACAGTTCCACAGCTGATTCCCAAAAGTTCCATAATGTTCCCCATGGATAACCACGGTTTCCCTCATTTCCCAATATATTTCCCACTTTTCCCCACTGTTCCCCCATTCTCCACAGTCCGCCATCTGTTCCACTCTCTACGCTATTGCACCACACTGTTTTCCACAGTTCTTCAATTTTCCCCAATTTTAACCAGCTGATCCCACACAGTTCCCCACTGTTTCTCTCTGTACCCCACCTTTTACACAATTTTTACCACTGTTCCCCACATACCCGACTGTTCCACTCTGTTCCCCACTGGTCCCCACATTTCTCCAATGTACCCCCGCTCCACAGTTCGCTATCTATTCCCCACTGCTCCCCACTATTCCCACTTTTCTGCAGTTTTCCCCAGTTTCCCATCTGTTCCCTCTGTTCCTCAATGTTGCCATCTGTTGCCCACTATTCTCCACTTTTCCCCAGCTGTCCCCAAGGGTTTCCCACTGTTCCCCACTATTATCCACCTGGCACACTCTTTTGACCACTGTTCCCCACGTTCTTCACGGTTCACCATCTGATACCCATTGCTCTCGCCTGATACCCTCTGATCATCAATGTTCACCGTTGTTCCTCACTCTTCCCCATTATTTCGCAATCTGTTCCCAACTGTTCCCAACTGTTCCTCTCAGTTTCCCACTGATCCCCACATTTCATCAAAGTTCTCCACCGTTGTCCAGCTGCTCCTGAACTGTTTCCCTCTGTTACCCCATTCTCCATTCTTCGACATCTGTTTCCCACTGTTCCCCAGTGCTCCCCATTGGTCTCCTCTGTTCCCCTCTGCTCCCCACTATTCCTCTCTGTTCACCAATTTTCTGCAGTTTCCCCACAGTTCCCCATCTATTCCCACTGTTCTTCAATGTTCCGCTCTGTTGCCCAATATTCTCCATTTTTCCCCACCTCTTCCCCAAGCATTTGACCACTGTTCCTCACTATTGCCCACCTGTCAAACTCTTTTGAGCACTGTTCCCCATGTTCTACACGGTTCACCATCTGTTAATGACTGCTCTCCCCAATACTCTCTGAACCATACTGCTCCTCATTATTCCCCTCTGTTTCCTACTGTCTTCCATCAGTTCCACATCTGTTCCTGCCTGCTCCCCACTATTCTCCTCCATTCCCCATTGTTCTGCAATGTTCCCACGGTTCCACTCTGTTCACCATTTGTTTCTCACAGTTCCCCACCTGTTCAAAACAGGTTCACCAGAGGTCCCCACTGGACCCCAGCAGTTCCCAACCATTTTTATCAATGTACCAGACTGGTATCTATCAGTTCTCCATCTGTTCCACAGTTTCCCACTGCTCCTCACCTGTTCCCCAAATGTTCCCCAAATGTTCTCCTCCAGTTCACAACGGTTCCGCAGCTTTTCCTCCCAAGTTCCCCACTGAGACTCGATGTTCCCCCACTGTTCCCCATGGATCCCAAATATACCCCTCATTTCCCAATCTGTTTCCCGCTTTTCCCCACTGTTCACCCATTCTAAACAGTTCACTATCTGTTCTCCACTATTATTCACTTCTGTCCCCCACTGTTTCGCAGTTTTTTCCAGTTTTCCCCATCTATTCCCTCAGTTCCTCATTGTTCGCCCCCTACTCCCCACTATTCCCAACAATTCCCCAATGTTCTGCAGTGTTCCCCACCCTTCCAATCTGTTCCCCATTTCTTCTTCACTGGTCCCCACCTGTTCAAAACAGGTTATCCAGAAGTGCCCGCTGTTCCCCAGCAGTTCCCCACCATTTCACCGCTGTTCCCTACTGTTCCCCACACTTCCCCACTGTTCACCATTAGTGCCCCATCTGTTCTTCACCATTCCACACCTCTTCCTCTTTCCTCATTGTTCCCCCTGCTCCACATTATTTCTCCACGCTTCCCCACTATTCACCACATTTCACCATCGCTTTCCCACCAGTTCCCCACTGCACCCAAGCATTTTCCACAAGTTCCCCACTCTTCACAATTTCCCCCACCATTCACCTCATTTCCCAATCTGTTCCCCACTTTCCCCACAGTTAACCACATTTTCCATGTTCACCACTGTTCGTCTTCTGTCCCCAATCTTCTGCAGCAGTTTCTCTCCATTGCTCCACTGTTTCCCACTGCTCCTCACCTACTCCCCACTGTTCCAATCTGTTCCCTACATTTCCACAGCTGTTTCCCAAAAGCGTCACGCTGTTTCCCATGGATCACCACTGTTCCCCATTTCCAAATCTGTTTCCCACTTTTCCGCACTGTTCCCCCATTCTCCACAGTTCGCCACCTGTTCCACTCTCTACGCCATTGCACCAACTATTTTCCACAGTTCTTCAATGTTCCCCAATTTTAACCAGCTGATCCCACACTGTTCACGACTGTTCCCCACTGTTTCTCTCTGTTCCCCACGTGTTACACAATTTTGACCACCGTTCGCCGCATTCACCACTGTTCCACTCTGTTCCCCACTTCTCCCAACTTTTCTCCACTATTCCCCCGCTTTCCACACTTCAAAACTTATTCTCCACTGCTCCCCACTATTCCCCTCCATACAACATATTTCTGCAGTTTTCCCAGTTCCCCATCTGTTCCTTCTGTTCCTTTATGTTGCCATTTGTTCTCCACTATTCTCCACTTTTCCCCAGCAGTCCCCAAGGGTTTCCCACTGTTCTCCACTATTGTCCACCTGTCACACTCTTTCGACCACTGTTCCCCACGTTCTCCATGGTTCACCATCTGATCCCCACTGCTCTCGCCTGATACCCGCTGATCCCCAGTGTTCACCGTAGATCCCCCCTCTTCCCCATTATTTCGCATTCAATTTTGAACTGTTCCCCACTGTTCCTCTCAGTTCCCCACTGATCCCCACATTTCTACAATGTTCCCCACTGTTCTTCAGCTGTGCCCGAAAGGTTTCCCTCTGTTTCCCCATCCTCGATTGTTCGCCATCAGTTTCCTACTGTTCCACAGTGCTTCCCACGGTTTTGTTCTGTTCCCCACTGCTCCCCTCTGTTCTTCACTATTGTGCAGTGTTCCTATCTGTTCCCCACTATTCTACTCCGTTCCTCTCTGATCGCCATTTTCCCCTCAGTTCCCCGCTGTTCTCCACTGTTCAGCAGATTTCCCTGCTGTTCCCATCTTTTCTCTCCATTCCATAATTTTCAACGCGCCCTATCCACCAGCTGTTCCCGAGGTGTTCCCCAAATGTTTTCCAATGTTCCTCACTGTTTCCCACCTGCCACACTCTTTTAACCACTCTTCCGCATGATTCGCCATCTGTTCCCCACTGCTCTCCCCTTTTACGCTCTGTTCCCCAACGTTACGAATTATTCACTGTTCCCACTGTTTACCAATGCTCCATTCAGTGCCCCACTGAACCCCAATTCCCCACTTTTCACCATATTCCCCAGTGTTCCCCAGATTTCTTCGCTGTATCCCACTATTCTTCACCTGTTCTGCAACTGTTCCCCACCAAACTCTACTGTTTCCCATCCGTGTTGCACCTGTTCCCCACAGTTCCTCCCTGCATCCAATCAGTTCCACATCTGTTCTTCCTGCTCCCAACTCTTTCCATCTTTTCTCCACTATTCTGCAGTGTTCCCTACTCTTCCCATTTCCTAATTGTTACCGCCTGCTCCCCACTATTCCCCTCCATTCCCCATTGTTCTGCAGTGTTGCCCACGCTTCCAAACTGTTCACCATTTCTTCCACACTGTTCCCCATCCGTTCAAAATTGGTTAACCAGAGATCCACGCTGTTCCCCATCAGTTTTCCCTCATTCCACCACTGTTCTCCACTGTTACCCACATTTCCCAATTGTTCTGCACTGTTCCCCTAATTTCCCAATCTGTTCCCCACTTTCCCCCAAGTTCTCCACTGTTCACCGATCCCCACAATTCAGAAGCAGTTCAGCACCATTTCACCACTGTTCCATAGTGTTCGCCACAGTTCTACAGCGGTTGTGCATCTCTTCTCCACTGTTTCCCACTGCTCCTCACCTCTTCCCCACTGTTCCCTACATGTTCCCTACTGTTACACAGACGTTTCCCACATTCACCACTGTTCCCCACGTAGACTCTATAATGCCCACTATTCACCACAGTTCATTAGCGGTTTCCCACCAGTTCCCCACTGCACCCAAGCATTTTCCACAAGTTCCCACTGTTCACATTTCTCCCCAATTCCCCTCATTTCCCAATCTGTTCCCCACTTTCCCCACCGTTACCCACATTTCCCCAGGTTCTACACTGTTCGGCATCTGTCACCGCGCTTCTGCAGCATTTCCCCACCATTGCTCCACTGTTTCCTACTGCTCCCCACCGGTTCCCCACTGTTCGCCATCTGTTCCCCACTGTTCCACAGCAGTTTGCCACAAATTCTACGATGTGCCCCATGGATACCCATTCTTTTCTCCATTTCCAAATCTTTTTCCCACTTTTCCCCACTGTTACCCCATTCTCCACAGTTCACCATCTGTTCCACTCTCTACACCATTGCACCAAACTGTTTTCCGCAGTTCTTCAATGTTCCCCAATTTTAACCATCTGATCCCATACTGTTCCCCACTGTTCCCCACTCTTTCTCTCTTTTCACCACCTTTTACACAATTTTGACCACTGTTCACCGCATTCACCACTGATCCACTATGTTCCCAACTTTTCTCCACTGTTCCCCCGCTCTCCACACTTCGCAATCTCCCAAGTTCCCCACTGACTCGATGTTTCCCCACTGTTCCCCATGGATCCCACTCTGTTTCCCACTTTTCCCCACTGTTCCCTCAGATCCTCATTGTTCTCCGCTACTCCCCAGTATTCCCCTCCATTTACAAATGTTCTGAAGTGTTCCCCACGCTTCCACACTGTTCCCCATGTGTTCTTCACTGTTCTCCACCTGTTCAAAACAGTTTATCCAGAGGTCCCCGCTGTTACCCAGCAGTTTCACACCATTTCACCAAATTGGAAGCGTGGGGAACACTGCAGAACATTGGGGAATGGAGGGGAATTGTGGGGAGTAGGGGGAGAACAATGAGGAACTGAGGGAACAGATGGGGAAAAGTGGGAAACCTTGCAAAAGAGTGGGTGTCAGAAGTGAATAATTGTGCAGAACAGATAGAATGGGTGAATAGTAGGGAAAAGTGGGAAACAGATTGGGAAACGAGGGGAAAATTTGGGATCCATGGGGAACAGTGGGGGAACATTGAGTCTCAGTGGGGAACTTGGGAGAAAAAGCTGCGGAACCGTTGGGAACTGGAGGGGAACAGTTGGGGAACAGGTGAGGAGCAGTGGAAAACTGTAAAACATATGGGGGACTGATAGATACCAGTGGGGTACATTGATTAAATTGTGGGGAACTACTGAGGAGCAGAGTGGACCTCTGCTGAACCTGTTTTGAACAGATGGGGAACAGTGAGAAACAAATGGAGAACAGAGTGGAACCGTGGGAAACACTGCAGAACAATGGGGAATGGAGGAGAATAGTGGGGAGCAGGGAGGAACAAATGTGGAACTGATGGAGAACAGTGGTGAGCAGGTGAGGAGCACTGGGAAAGCGTGGAGCAATGGTGGGGAACTGCTGCAGAAGAGTGGGGACAGATGAAGAGCAGTGGAGAACCTGTGGAAATGTGGGTATCTGTGGGATAAGTGGGGAACAGATTGGAAAATGAGGGGAATTGTGGGGGACAGTGTGAACAGTGGGGAACTGGTGAAAATGCTTGGGCGTTGTGGGGAACTGGTGAAAAACCGATGGTGAACTGTGGTGAATAGTGAGAATTATAGAGTCTATGTGGTGAA
This sequence comes from Narcine bancroftii, assembly GCF_036971445.1. NCBI lineage: Eukaryota > Metazoa > Chordata > Chondrichthyes > Torpediniformes > Narcinidae > Narcine > Narcine bancroftii. Next base: position 48,532,940 of record NC_091481.1, on the reverse strand, counting down.
CAGTGGGGAACGTGGGAAACAACTGAGGAACAGTAGGGAACATGTGGGGAATAGTGGGGGATAGGTGAGGAGCAATGAGCAACAGTGGAGAAGAGATGGGCAACCGATGGAAAACTGTGGCGAACAGTGCGGAACAGTGGTGAAATGATGGTGAACTGCTGCAGAACTGTGGGGACCGATGGTGAACAATGGAAAACTTGGGGAAATGTGGCAGAATGTGGGGAACTGATTGGGAAATAAGGGGAACAGTGGAGAACTGTGGGGAACTGTGTGGAACAGTGGAGAACAGTGGTGAAATGGGGAGAACTGCTGGACAACAGTGGGGACCTCTGGTGAACTTGTTTTGAACAGGTGGGCAACAGTGAGTAACAAATGGTGAACAATGCGGAACCATGGGGAACACTGCAAAACAATGAGGAATGGAGGAGAATAGTGGGGAGCAGGCAGGAAGAGATGTGGAACTGAAGGAGAACAGTGGGGAACAGAGGGGAATAATGTGGAACAGTGGGGTTCAGAGAGTATCAGGGGAGAGCAGTAGTTAACTGATGGTGAACCGTGGAGAACATGGAGAACAGTGATCAAAAGAGTTTGACAGGTGGACAATAATGAGGAACAGTGGGAAACGCTTGGGGAAAAGCTGGGGTAAAGTGGAGAATAGTGGGCAACAGAGCAGAACATTGAGGAACAGTGGGAACAGATGGAGAACTGTTGGTAAACTGCAGAAAAGTGGTGAATAGAGTTGAATAGTGAGGAGCAGTGTGGAACAGAGCAGAACAGTGGGGAGCACTGGGGAACAGCGGGAAACAGATGGCGAACAATGAGAATGGGGTAAATGAGGGAAACAGTTCGGAAACAGCTGGACAACAGTGGAGAACTTTGGCGAATTGTGGGGATGAGTGGTGAACTGAGAGGAACAGTTGGGAACAGTTGGAAACAGATTGCGAAATAATGGGGAAGTGTGAGGAACAATGATGAACACTGGGGATCAGAGGGTATCTGGCGAGAGCAGAGGGGATCAGATGGTGAACCGTGAAGGACGTGGGGAACAGTGGTCAAAAGGGTGTGACCAGTGGACAATAGTGGGGAACAGTGGGAAACCCTTTGGGACAGCTGGGAAAAAGTGGAGAATAGTGGGCAACAGATGGAAACATTGAGGAACTGAGGGAACAGATGGGGAACAGGGGAAAACTGCAGAAAAGTGGTGAAGAGAGGGGAATAGTGAGGAGCAGTGGGGAATAGATAGCGAACTGTGGAGCGCGGGTACAGTGGGAAAATTGGGGAGCAGTGGGGAACAAAGTGGAACAGTGGCGGATGTGGGGAACAGTGGTAAAAATTGTGTAAAATGTGGGGAACACAGAGAAACAGTGGGGAACAGTGGGGAACAGTGTGGGATTAGCGGGTTAAAATTGGGGAACATTGAAGAACTGGAAAAAAGTGTGGTGTAATGGCGTAGAGCGTGGAACACATGGAGAACTGTGGAGAATGTGGGAACAGTGGGGAAAAGTGGGAAACAGATTGGGAAATGAGGGAAACAGTTGGTATCCATGGGGGACATTGTGGAACATGTGAGAAACAGCTGTGAAACAGTAGGGAACAGATGGCGAATAGTGGGGTACAGGTGAGGAGCAGTGGGAATCAGTGGAGCAATGGTCGGGAAATGCTGCAGAATAGTGGGGACAGATAACGAACTGTGGAGAACGTGGGGAAATATGGGTAACAGTGGGGAAAGTGGGAAACAGATTGGGAAATGAGGGGAATTGTGCGGGTCAGTGTGCACAGTGGGGAACTGGTGCAAAATGCTTGGGCGTAGTGGGGAACTGGTGAAAAACCGATGGTGAACTGTGTTGATAATTGGGCATTATAGAGTCTATGTGGAGAACAGTGAGGAATGTGGGAAACAGCTGTGGAACAGTCAGGAAAATGTGGGGAAAAGTGGGAAAGAGGTGAGGAGCTGTGGGAAACAGTGGAGAAGAGATGTGCAACCGATTGAGAACTGTGGCGAACAGTGCTGAACAGTGGTGAAATGGTGGTGAACTGCTGCGGAACTGTGGGGACAGGTGAACAATGGCTTCCCCACCATTCACCACAGTTCACCATCGGTTTCCCACCAGTTCCCCACTGCACCCAAGCATTTTCCACAAATTCCAACCTGTTCACAATTTCCCCCACAATTCCCCTCATTTTCTAATCTGTTCCGCACTTTCCCCACAGTTAACCACATTTCCCCAGGTTCTCCACTGTTCGTCATCTGTCCCCACCCTTCTGCAGCAGTACCCCACCATTGCTACACTCTTTCCAACAGCTCGTCACCTGTTTGTCATCTGTTCCCTACTGTTCCACTGTTGTTCCCACAAGTTCCACACAGTTCCCCTTGGATCCCCACTGTTCCCCGCATTTCCCAATCTGTTTCCCCATGTTCTCCTCTGTTCACCATCTGTAAACAGCTACTCTCCCCTGATTCTCTCTGAGCCCCACTGTTCCACATTATTCCCCTCTGTTCCTCACTGTTCTCCATCAGTTCCACATCTCTTCCTGCCTCCTCCCCACTATACCCCTCCATTCACCATTGTTCTGCAGTGTTCCCAAGGTTCCACTCTGTTCACCATTTGTTTCTCACTGATTCCCACCTATTCAAAACAGGTTCACTAGAAGTCCCCACTTTTCCCCAGCAGTCCCCCCGCCCCGCCATTTCACCAATGTTCCCCACTGGTACCTATCAGTTCCCCATCTGTTTTTCAGTTTCCCACTGCTCCTCACCTGTTCCCCACTGTTCGCCATCTGTTCCCTAATGTTCAACAGCTGTTTCCCACAAGTTCCACACGGTTCCCCATGGATCCCCACTGCTTCCCTCATTTCCCAATCTGTTTCCCACTTTACCCCACTCTTCACCCGTTCTTCACATTTTGCCATCTGTTCCACTCTGTAGCCCATTGATCCACACTGTTTCCACATTTCTTCAATGTTCCGCAATTTTAACCACCTGGAGACACAGTTCATCACTGTTAAAACTTCTCCCAGCTGTGAACCTGGTGTAACAGTATCCGAAACAGTTAATCACTGTTTAACCCTCTGATTACCTGATGTAATATTATGTGAACCTGGTGTAACAGTATCCGAAACAGTTAATCACTGTTTAACCCTCTGATTACCTGATGTAATATTATCTGACACAGCTCATCACTGTTAATCTTTCTCCCCACTGTGAACTTAGTGTAACAGTAACTGACACAGTTCATCACTGTTAAACATTCTTAGCACCGTGAACCTGGTGTAACAGTATCTGAAGTAGTTCATTACTGTTAAAACATCTCACCACTGTGAATCTGGTGTAACAGTATGTGACACAGTTCATCACTGTTAAACTGTCTCCCCACGGTGAACTGGGTGTAACAGTACCCGACACAGTTAATCACTGTTTAACCTTCTCCGCACAGAGAACAAGATGTAATATTATCTCACACAGCTAATCACTGTTAATCCTTCTCCACACTGTGAACTTAGTGTAACATTATCACACACAGTTCATCACTATTAACCCTTCTCCGCACAGTAAACCTTGTGTTACAGTGCCTGAAATAGTTCATTAGTGTTAAACCTCCCCACAGTGAACCTGGTGTAACAGATTCTGACACCGTTCATCACTATTATACATTCACCCCACTGTAAACCTTGTGTAGCAGTATCTGACTAAGTTCATCATTGTTAAATCTTCTCTGCAATGTGAAACTGAGGTAACTGCATCTGACACAGTTTACCACTGTTCAACATTCTCCCGAATTTGCACCTGGAGTCACAGTTCATCACTGTTAAGCCCTCTCCCTACAGTGAACCTGGTGTAACAGTATCCGACACAGTTAATCACTTTTTAATTTATCCGCACAGAGAACCAGATGTAATATTATCTGACACAGCTCATCACTGTTAATCCTTCTCCCCACTGTGAACTTAATGTAACAGTAACTGACACAGTTCATCACTGTTAATACTTCTCCCCACTGTGAACCTGGTGGAACAGTATTTGACACAGTTCATCAATGTTAAACATTCTCCCAACTGTGAAACTGGGGTCACAGTATCAGACAAAGTTCATCACTGTCAAACATTCTCCCAAGAGTGAACCTAGTGTAACAGTATCTTAAACAGTTGATCACTGTTAAACCTTCTCCAAACTGTGAGCCTGGTGTAACTGTACCTGACACCGTTCATCATTATTATACATTCACCCCACTGTAAACCTAGTGTAAAAGTATCTGACTAAGTTCATCACTGTTAAACCTTCTCCGCACTGTGAAACTGAGGTCACAGTATCAGACACAGTTCATCACTGTTAAACATTCTCCCCACATTGAATCTCGTGTAACAGTCTCTGACGCAGTTCATCACTATTAACCTTTCTCCCCACTGTGAACTGGGTGTAACAGTATCCGACACAGTTAATCACTGTTTAACCTTCTCCACACAGAGAACAAGATGTAATATTATCTGACACAGCTCATCACTGTTAATCTTCTTCCCCACTGTGAACTTACTGTAACATTATCGCACACAGTTCATCACTATTAAACCTTCTCCGCACAATAAACCTTGTGTTACACTGCCTGAAATAGTTCATTAGTGTTAAACCTCCCCACAGTGAACCTGGTGTAACAGTATCTTAAACAGTTCATCACTGTTAATCCTTCTCCAAACTGTGAGCCTGGAGTAACAGTATCTGACACCGTTCATCACTATTATACATTCACCACACTGGAAACCTAGTGTAGCAGTATCTGACTAAGTTCATCATTGTTAAACCTTCTCTGCACTGTGAAACTGAGGTCACTGCATCTGACACAGTTTACCAATGTTAATCATTCTCCTGAATTTGCACCTGGAGTCACAGTTCATCACTGTTAAAACTTCTCCCCACTGTTAACCTGGTGTAACAGTATCTGACACAGTTAACCATTGTTTAACCCTCTCCGCACAGAGAACCTGATGTAATATTATCTGACACAGCTCATCACTGTTAATCCTTCTCCCCAATGTGAACTTAGTGTAACAGTAACTGACACAGTTCATCACTGTTAAACCTTCTTCGCACCGTGAACCTGGTGTAACAGTATCTGAAGTAGTTTATTACTGTTAAAATATCTCCCCACTGTGAACCTGGTGTAACAGTATGTGACACAGTTCATCAATGTTAAACCTTCTCCCCACTCTGAAACTGGGGTCACATTATCTGACAAGTTCATCACTGTTAAACCTTCTCCGCACAGAGATCCTCATTTCCCCACTGATCCCCTCATTTCGTCAATGTTCCCCAATGTTCTCCAGCTGTTTCCGAATTGTTTCCCTCTGTTACCCCATTCTCGACTGTTCGCCATCTGTTTCCTACTGTTCCCCATTGCTCCACACTGTTCTGCTCTGTTCCCCACTTCTCCCCTCTTTTCTACACTGTTGTGCAGTGTTCACCTCTGTTTCCCCCCTATTCCACTCTATTCCCCTTTGCTCCCCATTATTCCCCTTTGTTCCACGCTGTTCTCCACTGTCCTGCAATTTTCCCTGCTGTTCCCATCTTTTCTCTCCATTCCTTAGGAACTGGGGAAGAGTTGGAAACAGATAGCGAAATAATGGGAAACAATGGTGAACACTGGGGATCTGAGGGTATCAGGCGAGAGCAGTGTGGAACAGATGGTGAACCGTTAAGAACGTGGGGAACAGGGGTCAAAAGTGTGTGACATCTTGGGAGGTCGAGTATAGTGGGCAACAGAAGGCAACAGATGGCAACATTGAGGAACAGAGGGAAAAGATGGGGATCCGGGGAATTCTTCAGAAATGTGGTGAACAGTGGAAAAGTGGGGAAGAGTAGGGAATAGACAGCGAACAGTGGGAATGCAGGGAACAGTGCTCAAAATTGTGTGAAACGTGGGGAACAGAGAGAAACAGTGGGGAACAGTGGGGAACAGTGTGAGAACAGCTGGTTAAAATAGCGGAACATTGAAGAAATGTGGAAGCAGTGTGGAGCAATGGGGTACAGAGTGGAACAGATGGCGAAATGTGGAGAACGGGGCAAGAGTCGGGAAATGTGGTAAACAGATTGGGAAATGAGGGAAACAGTGAGGATCCATGGGGAACCGTGTGGAACTTGTGGGAAACAGCTGTGGAACAATACTGAACAAATGGCGAACAGTGGGGAACAGTTGAGGAGCAGTGGGAAACTGGAGAACGGATGGGGAAACTGATAGGTACCAGTGGGGATCATTGGCGAAATCGGATGGGGGGGGGGGACTGCTGGGGAACAGTGGGGACTTCTGGTGAACCTGTTTTGAACAAATAGGAATCAGTGAAAAACAAATGGTGAACACAGTGGAACCTTGGGGAACACTGCAAGCAATGTTGAATGGAGGGGTATAGTGGGGAGCAGGCAGGAACAGATGTGGAACTGATGGAGAACAGTTTGGAACAGAGTGGAATAATGTGGAAGAGTGGGGCTCAGAGAGTATCAGGGTAGAGCAGTGGTTTAAAGATTGTGAAGAGTCGAGAACATGCGGAAACAGTTTGGGAAATGAGGGAAACAGTGGGGATCCATGGGGAACCGTGTGGAGCTTGTGGGAAGCAGCAGTGGAATGATAGGGAACAGATGGCGAACAGTGGGGAACAGGTGAGGAGCAGTGGGAAAGAGTGGAGCAATGGTGGGGAACTGCTGCAGAATAGTGGGGACAGATGACGAACAGTTGAGAACCTGGGGAAATGTGGTTAACTGTGGGGAAAGTGGAGAACAGATTTGGAAATGAGGGGAATTGTAGGGGAAAGTGTGAACTGTGGGGAACTTGTGGAAAATGCTTGGGTGCAGTGGGGAACTGGTGGGAAATCGATGGTGAACTGTGGTGAATAGTGGGGAAGCGTGGAGAAATGGTGGGGAGCAGTGGGAACAATGAGGAAAGAGAAACAGGTGTGGAACAGTGAAGAACAGATGGGGCACTAATGGTGAACAGTGGGGAAGTGTGGGGAACAGTAGGGAACAGTGGTGAAATGGTGGGGAACTGCTGGGGAACAGCGGGGACTTCTGGATAACCTGTTTTGAACAGGTGGGGAATAGTGAAGAAGAAATGGCGAACAGATTGGAAGCGTGCGGTACGCTGCAGAACATTGGGGAATGGATGGGAATAGAGGGGAGTAGGGGCAAACAATGAGGAACTGAGGGAACAGATGGGGACAAGTGGGAAAAACTGCGAAACAGTGGGGGACAGAAGTGAATATAAGTGGAGAACAGATAACGAACTGTTTAGAATGGGTGAAAAGTGGGGAGAAGTGGGAAACAGATTTGGGATCCATGGGGAACAGTGGGGGAACATCGAGTTTCAGTGGGGAACTTTTGAGAAAATGCTGCGGAACCTTTGGGAACTGGAGGGGAGCAGTTGGGGAAGAGTTGGGGAACAGATGATGAGCTGTGGGAAACTGTAGAACAGATGGGGAACTGATAGATACCAGTCTGGTACATTGATCAAATGGTTGGGAACTGCTGGGGTCCAGTGGGGTCCTCTGGTGAACCTGTTTTGAACAGGTGGGGAACTGTGAGAAACAAATCCTGAACAGAGTGGAACCGTGGGATCATTGCAGAACAATGGGGAATGGAGGATAATAGTGGGGAGCAGGCAGGAACAGATGTGGAACTGATGGAAGACAGTAGGGAATAGAGGGGAATAATGAGGAGCAGTATGGTTCAGAGAGTATCGGGGAGAGCAGTCATTAACAGATGGTGAACCGTGGAGAACATGGGGAACAGTGCTCAAAAGAGTTTGACAGGTGGGCAGAGGAACAGTGGTCAAACGCTTGGGGAAGAGATGGGGAAAAATGGAGAATATTGGGCAACAGAGCGGAACATTAAAGAACAGTGGGAATAGATGGGGAACTGTGGGGAAACTGCAGAAAATTGGTGAACAGAGAGGAATAGTGGGGAGCAGAGGGGAACAGAGGAGACCAATGGGGTGCACTGGGGAACAGTGGTAAACAGATGTCGAAGAATGGAGAATGGGGTAACAGAGGGAAACAGTTCGGGAGCAGATGGACGACGGTGGAGAACTTTGACGAAATGTGGGAATCAGTGGGAAACTGAGAGGAACAGTTGGGAACAGTTGGAAACAGATTGCAAAATAATGGGGAAGAGTGAGGAATAACGGTGAACATTGATGATCAGAGGGTATCAGGCGAGAGCAATGGGTATCAGATGGTGAACCGTGAAGAACATGGGGAACAGTGGTCAAAAGAGTGTGCCAGGTGGATAATAGTGGGGAACAGTGGGAAACCCTTGGGGACAGCTGGGGAAAAGTGGAGAATAGTGGGCAACAGATGGCAACATTGAGGAACAGAGGGAACAGATGAGAAACTGGGGAAAACTGCAGAGAAGTGGTGAAGAGAGGGGAATAGTGGGGAGCAGTGGGGAACAGAGTGGAACAGACGGGAATGTGGGGAACAGTGGTAAAAATTGTGTAAAAGGTGGGATACAGAGAGAAACAGTGGGGAACTGTGTGGGATCAGCTGGTTAAAATTGGGGAACTTTGAAGAACCGTGGAAAACAGTGTGGTGCAATAGCATAGAGAGTGGAACAGATGGCGGACTGTGGAGAATGGGGGAACAGTGGGGAAAAGTGGCAAATATATTGGGAAATGAGGGAAACAGTGGTTATCCATGGGGAACATTATGGAACTTTTGGGAATCAGCTGTGGAACAGTAGGGAACAGATGGCGAACACTGGTGAACAGGCGGGGAGCAGTGGGAAACAGTGGAGTAATTGCGGGGAAATGCTGCAGAAGAGTGGGGACAGATGACGAACAGTGGAGCACCTGCGGAAATATGGGTAACAGTGGGGAAAGTGGGGAACAGATTGGGAAATGTGGTGAATTGTGGGGAACAGTGTGAAAGTTGGGGAACTGGTGCAAAACTGCTTGGATGCAGTGGGGAACTGGTGGGAAACTGATGGTGAAGTGTGGTGAAGAGTGTGAAGCAGGGGAAACCATTAGGAAAGAGGAACAGGTGTGGAACAGTGGGGAACAGATGGGGAACTAATGGTGAACATTAGGCAACAGTAGTGAAATGTTGGGGAACTGCTGGGGAACAGCGAGGCCTTCTGGATAAACTGTTTTGAACAGGAGTGGAACAGTGAAGAACAAATAGGGAAGAGTGTGAAAGAGTGGGGAAGACTGCAGACAATTGGGAAATGCAGGGGAATAGTGGAGGGTAAGGGAGAACAATGAGGAACTGAGGGAACAGATGGGGGAAAGTGGGAAAATCTGCGAAACAGTGGAGGACAGAAGTGAATAATATTGGAGAGTGGTGGAGAACAGATAGCAAACTGTTTAGAATGGGGGAACAGTGGGGAAATGTGGGAAACAGATTGGGAAATGAGGGAAACATTTGGGATCCACAGGGAACAGTGGGGAACAGGTGAGGAGCAGTGGGAAAGAGTGGAGCAATGGTGGGAACTGCTGCATAAGAGTGGGGACAGAAGACGAACAGTGGAGAACCTGGGGAAATGTGGATAATGGTGGGGAAAGTGGGGAACAGGTTGCAACATTAGGGGAATTATGGGGGATAGTGTGAACAGTGGGGAACTGGTGGAAAATGCTTGGGCGTAGTGGGGATCTGGTGGAAAACCGATGGTGAACTGTGGTGAATAGTGGGCATTATAGATTTTGTTTGGAGAACAGTGGGGAATGTGGGAAACAGCTGTGAAGCAGTAGGGAAACAGTGGAGAAGAGATGCGCAACTGCTGGAGAACTGTGGTGAACAGTGCGGAACTGGTGAAATGGTGGTGAACTGCTGCGGAACTGTGGGGACAGGTGAACAGTGGAGAACTTGGGGAGATGTGGCAGAAACTGGGGAACAGATTGGGAAATGAGGGGAACAGAGGTGAACGGTGGGGAACTGTGGCGAACAGTGCGGTACAGTGGTGAAATGGTGATGAACTGCTGCGGAACTGTGGGGACTTGTGAACAGTGGAGAACAGTGAGGAAATGTGGAGAACAGTGGAGAATAGTGGTGAAATGTGGGTGTACTGCTGGGGAACCGCGGGGACCTCTGGTTAACCAATTTGAACGGATGGGGTACAGTGTGGAAGAAATAGTGAACAGTTTGGAAGCGTGGGGAACACTGCAGAACAATGGGGAATGGAGGGGAATAGTGTGGAGCAGGCGGTAACAATTAGGAAATGGGAAGAGTAGGGAACACTGCAGAATGGTGGAGAAAAGAGGGAAAGAGTTGGGAGCAGGAGAACAGATGTGGAACTGATTGAATGCAGGGAGGAACTGTGGGGAACAGGTGGGAAACTGCTGGGAAACAGTGGAGATTGATGGGGAACAGTTGAAGAACAGGTGAAGAACAGTGGGGAACAGTGGGCAATATGGGGAAAGGTGGGGAACTGCGGAACAGTCGGGAACTGAAGGGACCATTGGTAAACAATGGGGAACAGTGAATAATTCGTAACAGTAGGGAACAGAGCATAAAAGGGGAAGAGTGGTTAAAAGTGTGTGTCAGGTGGGGAAGAGTGAGGAACATTGGAAAACATTTGGTGAACATCTCGGGAACAGCTCGTGGATAGAGCGCAACAGAGATTGAACATTAAAGAATGGAGAGAAACGATGGGAACAGCAGGGAAAACTGCAGAACAGTGGAGAACAGCGGGGAACAAAGGGGAATAATGGGGAGCAGAGGGGAACAGAGTGGAATAGGGGGGAACAGATGGGAACACTTCACAACAGTGTAGAAGAGAGGGGAGAAGTGGGGAATAGGGCAGAACAGTGACGAGCAATGTAGGAAACAGTTGGTGAACAATCGAGAATGGGTTAACAGTGGGACACAATTCGGAAACAGCTGGAGAACAGTGGGGAACATTGACGAAATGAGGAGATCAGTGGGGAAATGAGAGGAACAGTGGGGAAGAGTTGGAAACAGATAGTGAAATAATGGGAGACAATGGTGAACACTGGGGATATGAGGGTATCAGGCGAGAGCAATGGGGAACAGATTGTGAACCGTTAAGAACGTGGGGAACAGTGGTCAAAAGTGTGTGACAGCTGAGGAGAAGTGGAGAATAGTGGCAACAGAAGGCTACAGATGGCAACATTGATGAACAGAGGGAACTGATGGGGAACTGGGGAAAACTGCAGAAATATGGTGAACAGGGGAACAGGGGAACAGTGGTCCAACTTGTGTGAAAGGTGGGAAACAGAGAGAAAGAGTGGGGAACGGTGGGGAACATTGTGGGATCAGCTGGTTAAAATCGTGGAATATTGAAGAAATGTTATAACAATGTGGAGCAATGGGGTACAGAGTGCAACAGATGGCGAAATGAGGAGAAAGGGGGAAGAGTGGGGAGAAGTTGGAAACAGATTGGGAAATGAGGGAAACAGTGGGGATCCATGGGGAACCGTGTAGAACTTGTGGAAACAACAGTGGAACAGTAGGGAACAGATGTTGAACAGTGGGGAACTTGTAAGGAGCAGTGGGAAAGAGTGGAGCAAAGGCGGGGATCTGCTGCAGAAGAGTGGGGACAGATGACGAATAATGGAGAACCTGGGGAAATGTGGTTGACTGTGGGGAAAGTGGGGAACAGATTGGAAAATGAGGGGAATTGTGGGGGACAGAGTGATCAGTGGGAAACTGGTAGAAAATGATTGGCGTAGTGGGGAACTGGTGAAAAACCGATGGGGAACTGGGGTGAATATTGGGCATTATTGAATCTATGTGGGGAACAGTGGGTAACGTTGGAAACAGGTGTGGAACAGTAGGGAACATGTGGGGAACAGTATGAAAGAGGTGAGCAGCAGTGGGTAACAGTGGAGAAGAGATGCGCAACTCATGGAGAACTGTGGTGAACAGTGCGGAACAGTGGTGAAATGGTGGTGAACTGCTGCGGAACTGTGGGGAACCGGGGAACAGTGGAGAACTTGGGAAAATGTGGCAGAAAGAGGGGAACAGATTGTGAAAAGAGGGGAACAGTGGAGAACAGTGGGGAAATGTTGGGAACAGTGGAGAACAGTGGTGAAATGGGTAGGACCTGCTGGGGAACAGCATGGACCTCTGGTTAACCTATTTTGAACGGATGGGGCACAGTGTGGAAGAAATGGTGAACAGTTTGGAAGCGTGGGGAATACTGCAGAACAATGCAGAATGGAGGAGAATAGTATGGAGCAGGCGGTAACAATTAGAAAATGGGAACAGTAGGCAACACTGCAGAATGGTGGAGAAAAGAGAGAACAAATAGGGAACAGGGGGAACAGATGTGGAACTGATTGGATGCAGGGAGGAACTGTCGGGAACAGATGGGAAACTGCTGGGAAACAGTAGAAATTGGTGGGGAACAGTTGCAGTACAGTCGATGAATAGTGGGATAGAGCGATGAAATGTGGGAAACAGGGGGGAATATGGGGAAAGTTGTGGAACTGGGGAACAGTGGATAACTGTAGGGAGCATAGGTAAACAGTGGGGAATAGCGAAGAACTAGGGATAAATTGAGAACAGAGGGGAATAATTTGTAAAAGTGGGAAAAGAACGTAAAAGGGAAGAACAGTGGCGAACAGATGGCGAATCGTAGGGAAGAGTGGTTCTTCAGTTTCCCAGTTTACCAATGCTGCCTACATTTCACCACTGATCCCCACATTTCCTCAATCTTCTCCTCCGATCTCCAGCTGTTCCCCATCTGTTTCTCTCTGTTACCCCATCTGTTCTCCAGTTTCCCACTGCTCCTCAGCTGTTCCCCACTGTTCGCAATCTGTTCCCTACTCTTCCACAGCTGTTTGCCACAAGTTCCACACGGTTCCCAATGGATCCCCACTGTTAACCTCATTTCCCAATCTGTTTCCAACTTTTCCCCACTCTTCCCCAGTTCTGCACATTTCGCCATCTGTTCCACTCTGTACCCCATTGCTCCACACTGTTTCCACATTTCTTCAATGTTCCGCAATTTTAACCAGCTGATCCCACACCCTTCCCCACTGTTCTCCACTGTTTCTCTTTGTTCCCCACATTTCACACAAGTTTGACCACTGTTCCCTGCATTCCCCACTGTTCACTATCTATTCCCCACTGCTCCCAACTATTCCCCTGTTCACCACTTTTCTGCAGTTTTCCCAGGTTCCCAATCTGTTCCCTCTGTTCGTCAATGTTGCCATCTGTTTCCTTCTGTTGCCCACTATTCTCCACTTCTCCCCAGCTGTCACACACTTTTGACCACTGTTCCCCACGTTCTTAACGGTTCACCATCTGTTCCCCACTGCTCTCGCCAGTTACCCTCAGATCCCCAGTGTTCACCATTGTTTCCCATTATTTCCAGCCCTTCCCCACTGTTCCTCTCATTTCCCCACTGATCCCCTCATTTCATCAATGTTCCCCACTGTTCTCCAGCTGTTTCCAAATTGTTTTGTTCTGTTACCCCATTCTCGACTGTTCGCCATCTGTTTCCTACCTAGCTCCCAACTGTTCAACTCTGTTCCCCACTTTTTGCCTCTGTTCTACACAGTTGTGCACTGTTCCCATCTGTTCCGACTATTCCACTCTGTTCCCCTCTGCTCCCCATTATTCTCCTTTGTTCCCCGCTGTTCTCCACTGTTCTGCAGTTTTCACTGCTGTTCCCATTTTTTCTCTCCATTCCTTAATGTTCAATCTCTGTTGCGCTCTATCCACGAGCTGTTCCCGAGATGTTCACCAAATGTTTTCCAATGTTCCTCACTGTTCCCCACCTTCAACACACTTTTTAACACTCTTTCCCACGATTCGCCATCTGTTCACCACTGCTCTCCCCTTTTACGCTCTGTTCCCCACTGTTACGAATTATTCCCCTCTGTTCCCCATTGATCCCTACAGTTCTTCACTGTTTCCCACTGTTTACCAATCCTGCCTATATTTCGCCACTGATTCCCACATTTCTTCAATGTTCTCCACCGTTCTCCAGCTGTTCCCGATCTGTTTCTCTCTGTTACCACTTTCTTGATTGTTCGACATCTGTTTCCCACCGTTCCCCAGTGCTCCCCGAGGGAAACAGTGGGGAACATGTGGCGAACTATGGAGTACGGGTGGAACATTTGATAAGACTGGATAAATGTTTGATGTCTGTGGTAGGTAAATAAATGGAGAAAATTCTTAGAGATAGTACTTATAAACATCTGGATAGACAGGGTCTGATCAGGAGCACTCAACATGGATTTGTGGGAGGAAGGTCATGTTTGACCAATCTGATTGAATTTTTTGAAGAAGTGACTAGGAATGTGGATGAGGGTAGCGCAGTGGCTGTTGTCTAATGGCCTTCGATAAGGTACCACATGGAAGGTTAGTTAGGAAGGTGCAGTCTTTAGGTATAAATTTTAAGATAGTCAAATGGATTGAACATTGGCTGAAAGGGAGAGGCCAGAGAGTGGTAGTGGATAATTGTCTGTCAGGTTGGAGGCCGGTGACCAGTGGTGTGCCTCCAGGATCTGTATTGGGCCCTTTGTTCTTCGTTATATACATTAATGTTCTAGATGATGGAGTGGTGAATTGGATTAGTAAATATGCAGACGATACTAAGATAGGTGGAATAGTGGATAATGAAGAAGGTTTTCAAGGATTGCAGAGGGATTTGGGCTGCTTAGAAAAGTGGGCTGAAAAATGGCAGATGGAATTTAATGCTGATAAGTGTGAGGCGCTTCATTTTGGTAAGAAGAATCAGAATAGGACATACGTGGTAAATGGGAGAGCATTGAGGAATACAGAAGAGCAGAAAGATTTAGGAGTAACGGTACATCGTTCCCTGAAGGTAGAAACTCACGTGAATAGAGTGGCGAAGAAGGCTTTTAGTATGCTGGCCTTTATCAATCATTGCATGGAATATAGGAGTTGGGAGGTGATGTTGAGATTGTATAAGACGTTGGTGCGGCCTAATTTGGAGTTCTGTGTGCAGTTCTGGTCGCCTAATTATAGGAAGGATATAAACAGAGTGGAGAGAGTGCAGAGAAGGTTTACCAGAATGTTACCTGGGTTTAAGCATCTAGAGTATAGGGAGAGATTGGACAGATTAGGTCTTTATTCTTTGGAGCGTAGAAGGTTGAGAGGGGATTTGATAGAAGTATTTCAGATTATGAAAGGGATAGACAGAGTGGATGTGGATAGACTATTTCCGTTAAGAGGAGGAAAGATTAAAACAAGAGTTAAGAATTAAGGGGCAGAGGTTTAGAGGTAACATGAGGGGGAACTTCTTTACTCAGAGAGTGGTAGCCGTGTGGAATGATCTTCCGTGAGAAATAGTGGCGGCGGAGTCAATTGTATTATTTAAGAAAAGGTTGGACAGGTATATGGATGAGAAGAAGATGGAGGGTTATGGGCATTGTGCAGGGAGGTGGGACTAGAAAGGGGTGTTTGGTTCGGTGCAGACTAGAAGGGCCTAATGGCCTGTTTCCGTGCTGTAATTGTTATGTTATATGTTAAACGATTAGAAATATTCGAAAATATTGTGGAGCAGTGGAGAAAAGAGGTCCCCAGGAGTTCCCCACCATTTAATCAATGTACCCAACTGGTATCTATCAGTTCCCCATCTATTCTACATTTTTCCACTGCTCCTCACCTGTACCCCAACTTTGCCCCAGCTGTTCCCCACCAGTACCCAACGGTTCCGCAGCATTTTCTCCCAATTGCCCCACTGACTCGATGTTCCCCCACTGTTCCCCATGGATCCCAAATGTTCCCCTCATTTCCCAATCTGTTCCCCACTTTCCCCATAGTTACCCACATTTCCCCAGGTTCTCCACAGTTCATAATCTGTCTTCTCTCTTCTGCAGCATTTCCCCACCAATTCTCCACAGTTTCCCACTGCTCCCCACCTGTTCCCCACTGTTTGCCATCTGTTCCCTACTGTTCCACAGCTGTTTCCCACATGTTCCACAATGTTCACCATGGATATCCACTGTTTCTCTCATTTCTCAATCTGTTTCCCACTTTTCCCACTGTTCCCCCATTCTCCACAGTTCGCCATCTGTTCCACACTCTAAGCCATTGCACCACACTGTTTTCCACAGTTCTTCAATGTTCCCCAATTTTAACCAGCTGATCCCACACTGTTCCCCACTGCTTCTCTTTGTTCCCCACCTTTTAGACAATTTTCACCACTCTTCCCCACATTCCCCACTGTCCCACACCATTCCGCACTCCTCCTCACTTTTCTCCACTGTACCCCGCTACACAGTTCGCTAACCATTCCGCACTGCTCCCCACTATTACCTGTTCACTACATTTCTGCAGTTTTCCCCAGTTCATCATCTGTTCCCTCTGTTCCTCAATGTTGCCATTTGTTGCCCACTATTCTCCACTTTTCCCCAGCTGTCCCCAAGGGTTTACCACTGTTCCCCACTATTGTCCACCTGTAACACTCTTTTGACCACTGTTCCCTACGTTCTTGATGGTTCACCATCTGATGCTCACTGCTCTCTCCTGATACGCTCTGATCCCCAGTTTTCACCATTTTTCCCCACTCTTCCCCATTATTCCGAAATCTGTTTCCAACTGGTCCCCACTCTTCCTCTCAGTTCCCCACTGATCCCCACATTTCTTCAATGTTCTTCACTGTTCTCCAGCTGTTCCCGAACCTTTTTCCTCTGTTATCCCATTCTCCATTGATCGCCATCTGTTTCCCACTGTTCCCCAGTGCTCCCCACTGTTCTGTTCTGTTCCCCACTGCTCCCGTCTGTTCTTCACTGTTGTGCAGTGTTCCCATCTGTTTACCCTTATTCCATTCTGTGCCCCGCTGTTGTCCACTATTCTGCAGTTTCAACTGCTGTTCCAATCTTTTCTCTTCATTCCTTAATGTTCAGAGTACCCTATCCACCAGATGTTCCCGAGATGTTCACCAAATGTTTTCCAATGTTACTCACTGTTCTCCACCTGCCACACAATTTTGACCACTCTTCCCCCATCTGTTCCCCATTGTTCTCCCCATTTACGTTCTGTTCCCACTGTTACGAATTATTCCCCTCTGTTTTCAATTTATCTCTAGTTCTTCGCTATTCCCCACTGTTTACCTATGCTCCCTACAGTTCCCCACTGTTCCCCAGTTCCCCAACATTCCCCATATTCTCCACTGTTCTCCACATTGCTTTGCTGTATCCCATTGTTCTTCACCTGTTGTGCAACTGTTCCCCACCAATTTCTACTGTTTCCCAGCAGTTTCTCATCTGTTCCCCACACATCCTCCCTGCATCCAATCAGTTCCACATCTGTTTCCACTGCTCCCTACTGTTTCCCTCTTTTCTCCACCATTCTGCAGTGTTCCCTACTGTTCCCATTTTCTAATTGTTACCGCCTGCTCTACACTATTCCCCTCCATTCTGCATTGTTCTGCAGTGTTCCCCACGCTTCCAAACTGTTCACCATTTCTTCCACACTGTACCCCATCCGTTCAAAATATGTTAACCAGAGGTCCCTGCAGTTCCCCAGCAGTTCCCACCTATTTCACCACTCTTCTCCACTGTTCCCCACATTTCCCCACTGTTCTCCTCTGTTCCCCTCATTTCCCAATCTGTTCCCCACTTTCTGCCATATTTTCCACAAGTTCTCAACTGTTCCCCGGTTCACCACAGTTCCGCAGCATTTCACCACCATTTCACCACTGTTCCGCACTGTTCGACAGAGTTCTCCATCGGTTGCAAATCTCTTCTCCACTGTTTCCCACTGCTGTTCACCTCTTTTCCACTGTTCCCCACATGTTCCCTACTGTTCCACAGCTGTTTCCCACATTCCCCACTGTTCCCCACATAGACTCAATAATGCCCAATATTCACCACAGTTCACCATCGGTTTTTCACCAGTTCCCCACTACGCCAATCATTTTCCATCAGTTTACCCCTGTGCACACTGTCCCGCACAATTCCCCTAATTTTCCATTCTGTTCCCCACACTCCCCAAAGTTAACCACATTTCCCCAGATTCTCCACAGTTCGTCATCTGTCCCCATTCTTGTGCCACAGTTTCCCACCATTGCTCCAATGTTTCCCACTGCTGCTCACCTGTTCCCCACTGTTCAACATCTGTTCCCTACGGTTCCACTGTTGTTTCCCACAAGTTCCACACGGTTCCCAATAGATCCCCATTTTTTTCCTAATTTCCCAATCTGTTTCCACATTTTCTCCACTGTTCACCATCTGTAAACCACTGTTCTCCCCTGATATTCTCTGAGTTCCACTGTTCCACATCATTCCCCTCTGTTCCCCACTGTTCTCCATCAATTCCACATATGCTCCTGCCTCCTCCCCACTATACCGCTCCATTCACCATTGTTCTACAGTGTTCCCCAAGGTTCCACCTTGTTCACCATTTGTTTCTCACTGATTCCCACCTGTTCAAAACAGGTTCACCAGAAGTCCCCACTGTTCCCCAGCAGATATCCCCACCCCATTTCACCAATGTTCCCCACTGGTACCTATCAGTTCCGCATCTGTTCTCCAGTTTCCCACTGCTGCTCACCTGTTCCCCACTGTTTGCCATCTGTTCCCTACTGTTCCACAGCTGTTTCCGACAAGTACCACACGGTTCCCCATGGATCCCCACTGTTTCCCTCATTTCACAATCTGTTTCCCACTTTTCCCCACTCTTCCCCAGTTCTCCACATTTCGCCATCTGTTCCACTCTATACCTCATTGCTCAACACTGTTTCCACATTTCTTCAATGCTCCGCAATTTTAACCAGATGATCCCACACTGTTCCCCACTTTTCCCCACTGTTTATCAATGTTCCCTACCTTTAACACAATTTTGACCACTGTTCCCTGCATTCCCCTCAGTTCGCTATCTATTCCCCACTGCTCCCCACTATTCCCCTGTTTACCACTTTTCTGCAGTTTTCCCCAGTTTCCCATCTGTTCCCTCTGTTCCTCAATGTTGCCATCTGTTGCCCACTATTCTCCACTTCTCCCCAGCTGTCACACACTTTTCACCACTGTTCCCCACGTTCTTAACGGTTCACCATGTGTTCCCAACTGCTCTCGCCTGATACTCTCAGATCCCCAGTGTTCACCATTGTTTCCCATTATTTTGCTATGTTTCCAATTCTTCTCCACTGTTCCTCTCATTTCCCCACTGATCCCCTCATTTCGTTAATGTTCCCCACTGTTCTCCAGCTGTTCCCAGACAGTTTCCCTCTGTTACCCCATTCTCCATTGATCGCCATCTATTACCCACTGTTCCCCAGTGCTCCCCACTGTTCTGTTCTGTTCCCCACTGGTCCCCTCTGTTCTTCACTGTTGTGCAGTGTTCCCATCTGTTCCCCACTATTCCACTCTGTTCCCCTCTGATCCACATTATTCGCCTTTGTTCCCCGCTGTTCTCCACTGTTCTGCAGTTTTCCCTGCTGTTCCCATCGTTTCTCTCCATTCCTTAATGTTCAATCCATGTTGCGCTCTATCCACGAGCTGTTCCAGAGATGTTCACCAAATGTTTTCCAATGTTCCTCACTGTTCCCCACCTTCCACACATTTCTGAACACTCTTTCCCACGATTCCCCATCTGTTCACCACTGCTCTCCCCTTTTACGCTCTGTTCCCCACTGTTACGAATTATTCCCCACTGTTCCCCATTGAGCCCTACAGTTCTTCACTGTTTCCCTCTGTTTCCCAATGCTGCCTACATTTCACCACTGATCCCCACATTTCTTCAATGTTCTCCACCGTTCAACAGATGTTCCCGATCTGTTTCTCTCTATTACCCCTTTCTCAATTGTTCACCATCTGCTTCCCACTGTTCCCCACTGCCCCCCGAGGGAAACAGTGGGCGAACTATGGAAAACGGGTGGAACATTGGAAAAAAGTGGATAAATGTGGGCAAATGATAAGAAACATTGGGGAATATTGTGGAGCAGTGGAGAAAAGAGGACCACAGCAGTTCCCCACCATCTAATCAATGTACCCAACTGGAATCTATCAGTTCCCCCTCTGTTCGACTGTTTCCCACTGCTCCTCACCTGTACCCCAACTGTTCCCCAACTATTCCCCACCAGTTCCCAATGGATCCGCAGCTTTTTCTCCCAAGTTCCCCACTGACTCGATGTTCCCCCACTGTTCCCCATGGATCCCAAATGTTGCCCTCATTTCCCAATCTGTTCCTCACTTTCCCCACAGTTACCCACACTTCCCCAGGTTCTCCACTGTTCATAATCTATCCTCACTCTTCTGCAGCATTTCCACACCATTGCTCCAGTGTTTCCCACTGCTCCCCTCCTGTACCCCACTGTTTGCCATTTGTTCCCTACTGTTCCATAGCTGCTTCCCACAAGTTCCACAGTGTTCACCATGGATATCCATTGTTTCCCTCATTTCCCAATCTGTTTCCCACTTTTCCCCACTGTTCCCCCGTTCTCCACAGTTTGCCATCTGTTCCACTCTCTACGCCATTGCACCACACTTTGATGTTCCCCAATTTTAACCATCTGATCCCACACTGTTCCCCTTTGCTTCTCTTTGTTCCCCATCTTTTAGACAGTTTTCACTACTCTTCCCGACATTCCCCACTGTCCCACACTGTTCTGCACTCCTCCCCACTTTTCTCCACTGTACCCCCGCTACACAGTTCGCTATCCATTCCCCACTGCTCACAACTATTTCCATGTTTACCACTTTTCTGCAGTTTTCCTCAGTTCTCCATCTGTTCCCTCTGTTCCTCAATGTTGCCATCTGTTGCCCAGTATTCTCCACTTTTCCCCAGCTGTTCCCAAAGTTTTCCCACTTTTCCCCATTATTGTCCACCTGTCACACACTTTTGACCATTGTACCCCATGTTCTCCACGCTTTGCCATCTGATCCCCACTGCTCTCCTCTGATAGCCTCAGATCCCCTGTGTTCACCATTGTTTCCCATTATTTCGCTATATCTTTCCAACTCTTCCCCACTGTTCCTCTCATTTCCCCACTGATCCCCTCATTTCGTAAATGTTCCCCACTGTTCTCCAGGTATTCCCGAACTTTTTCCCTCTGTTACCCCATTTTCCATTGATCGCCATCTGTTTCCCACTGTTCCCCAGTGCTCCCCACAGTTCATCACTGATAAACCTTCTCACCACTGTGAGCATTGTATAACAACATCCAACACAGTTCATCACGGTTAAATCTTCTCAGCACGGAGATCCTTGTGTCATACTATCTGACGCAGCTCATTACTGTTAATTCTTCTCCCCACTGTGAACTTCGTGAAGCAGAATCTGACACAGTTCATCACTGTTAAACCATCTCCCCACTGTGAACCTTTTGTAACAGTATCATAAACGGTTCATCACTGTTAAACCAACTCTGCACCGGGAACCTGGTGAATCAGAATCTGAAAAGGTTCATCACAGTTAAACCATCTCCGCACCGTCAACCTGGTGTAATACTATCTGACACTGTTCATCACTGTTAAAAATTCTCCCCACTGAGAAACTGTTGTAAGAGTATGTGACGCAGTTCAACACTGTTGAACCTTCTCCCCACTGTTAACCTGGTTTAATTGCCTGTGACACAGTTCATCAATGTTAAACCTTCTCCCCTTTGTGAAACTAGGGTCACAGTATCTGACAAAGTTCATCACTGTTAAAACTTCTCCCCACTGTGAACCTGGTGTAACAGTATCTGACACAGTTCATCACTGTTAAACCTTCTCCCCACTGCGAACCTGGTGTAACACAGTATGTGACACAGTTCATCAATGTTAAAGTTCCTCCCCTCTGTGAAACTAGGGTGACAAAATCTGACAAATTTCATCACTGTTAAACCGTCTCACCTCTGTGAGCCTTGTGAAACAGTCTCTGACACAGTTCATCACAGTTAAACATTCTCCGCACAGAGATCCTGGTGTAATACTATCTATCGCAGCTCCTTCTACCCACTATGAACTTGGTGTAACAGCATCTGACATAGTTCCACACTGTTAAACGTTCTCCCCACTGCGAACCTGGTGTAACAGAAACTGACACAGTTAATCACTGTTAAACTTTCTCCCCACTTAATCCTGGGGTCACAGTACCTTACAGAGTTCATCACTGTTAAACATTCTCCCCACTGTGAACGTGGTGTAACACTGTCAGAAACAGTTAATCACTGTTTAACATTTTCCCCACTGTGAACCTAGTGTAACAGTATGTGACACAGTTCATCAATATTAAACCTTCTTCCCACTGTGAAACCGGGTTCACCATATCTGTCAAAGTTGATCACTGTTAAACCTTCTTTAAAGTGTGACAGGTGGTAACAGGGAGGAGCAGTGTGTAACGTTTGGTGAAGAGATGGGAAAAGTGGAGAATAGTGGGCAACAGATGGCAACATTGAGGAACAGAGGCAAAAGATGGGAAACTGGGGAAAACTGCAGAAAAGTGGTGAACAGAGGGAATTAATGGGGAGCAGGGGGGAACAGAGTGGTATAGTGGAGAATGAGGGGAACAGTGGGTAACAGTGATCAAAAGTGTGTAACAGAGGCAACAGCTGTGGAACAGTAGGGAACATATGGCAAACTGTGAGGAACAGGTGAGGAGCAGTGGGAAACTGGTGAAAAGATGGGGAACTGATAGGTACCAGTGGGTACCATTTCCACATCTGTTCCTGCCTGCTCCCCACTATACCCCTCCATTCACCATTGTTCGGCAGTGTGTCCCAAGGTTCCAAGCTGTTCATCATTTGTTTCTCACTGTTTCCCACCTCGTCAAATCAGGTTCACCAGAAGTTTCAAATGTTCCCCAGCAGTCCCCCCCAACCCCCATTTCATCAATGTTCCCCACTGGTAACTGTCAGTTCTCCATCTTTTCACCAGTTTCCCACTGCTCCTCACCTGTTCCTCACAGTTCGCCATCTGTTCCCTACTGTTCCACACCTGTTTCCCACAATTTCCACAATGTTCCCCATGGATACCCACTGTTTCCCTCATTTCCCAATATGTTTCCCACTTTTACCCCGTTCTCCACAGTTCGCCATCTGTTCCACTCTCTACGCCATTGCACCACACTATTTTCCACAGTTCTTCAATGTTACCCAATTTTAACCAGCTGATCCCACACTGTTCCCCACTGTTCCCCACTGTTTTTCTCTGTTCCCAACCTTTTACATAATTTTTACCACTGTTCCCCATATTTCCCACTGTTCAATTCTGTTCCCCACTGCTCCCCACTTTTCTGCACTGTACCCCCACTCCACAGTTCGGTATGCATTCCACTCTGCTCCCCACTATTCCCCTCTGTTCACCACTTTTCTCCAGTTTTCCCCAGTTCCCCATCTGTGGCATCTGTTGCACACTTTTGATCACTGTTACCCACTGTTCACTGAATTCTCCACTATTCCACTTTGTTCCCCACTGCTCCCCACTAATTCCCTCTGTTCACCACTTTTCTGCAGTTTTCCCCAGTTCCCATTTTTTACCTCTGTTTATCAATGTTGCCATCTGTTGCCTTCTTTTGCCCACTATTCTCCCCTTCTCACCAGCTGTCACACACTTTTGACCACTGTTCCCCACGTTCTTAACGGTTCACCATCTGTTCCCCACTGCTCTCGCCTGATACCCTCAGATCCCCAGTGTTCACCATTGTTTCCCATTATTTCACCATCTGTTTCCAACTCTTCCCCACTGTTCCTCTCATTTCCCCACTGATCCCCTCATTTCGTCAGTTCCACACTGTTCTCCAGCTGTTTCCGAATTGTTTCCCTCTGTTACCCCATTCTCGACTGTTCGCCTTCTGTTTCCTAAATTGCTCCCCACTTTCTGCTCTGTTCCCAACTTCTTCCCTCTGTTCTACACTGTTGTGCACTGTTCCCATCTGTTCCCCCCTATTACACTCTGTTCCCCTCTGCTCCCTATTATTCCTCTTTGTTCCACGCTGTTCTCCACTGTTCTGCAGTTTTCCCTGCTGATCCCATTTTTGAGAATTGAGAAAGGGGTAATAGAGAGAAACAGATCGGGAACATCTGTTGAACGGTGGAGAACATTGAAGAAATGTGGGGATCAGTGGTGAAATGTAGGCAGCATTGGGAAACAGAGGGAAACAGTGAAGAACTGTAGGGCTCAATGGGGAACAGTGGGGAATAATTCGTAACAGTGGGGAACAGAGCGTAAAAGGGGAGAGCAGTGGTGAACAGATGGGGAATCGTGGGAAAGAGTGTTCAGAAATGTGTGGAAGGTGGGGAACAGTGAGGAACATTGGAAAACATTTGGTGAACATCTCTGGAACAGCTCGTGGATAGAGCGCAACATGGATTGAACATTAAGGAATGGAGAGAAACGATGGGAACAGCAGGGAAAACTGCAGAACAGTGGAGAACAGCGGGGAACAAAGGCGAATAATGTGGATCAGAGGGGAACAGAGTGGAATAGTGGGGAACAGATGGGAACACTGCACAACAGTGAAGAACAGAGGGGACCAGTGGGGAACAGAACAGAACAGTGGGGAGCACTGGGGAACAGTGGGTAATAGATGGCGATCAATGGAGAATGGGGTAACAGAGGGAAACTGTCTGGGAACAGCTGGAGAACAGTGGGGAACATTAACGAAATGAGGGGATCAGTGGGGAAATGAGAGGAACAGTGGAGAAGAATTGGAAACATAGCAAAATAATGGGAAACAATGGTGAACACTGGGGATCTGAGAGTATCAGGCGAGAGCAGTTGGGAACACATGGTGAACCGTTAAGAACGTGGGGAACAGTGGTGAAAAGTGTGTGACAGCTGGGGAGAAGTGGAGAATAGTGGGCAACAGATGGCAACATTGAGGAACAGAGGGAACAGATGGGAAACTGGGGAAAACTGCAGAAAAGTGGTAAACAGGGGAATAGTGGGGAGCAGTGGGGAATAGATAGCGAACTGAGGGGAATGCAGGGAACAGTGGTCAAAATTGTGTTAAAGGTAGGGAACATTGATAAACAGTGGGGAAAAGTGGGGAACAGTGTGGGATCATCTGGTTAAAATTGCGGAGCATTGAAGAAATGTGGAAACAGTGTTGAGCAATGAGGTATAGAGTGGAACAGATGGCGAAATGTGGAGAACTGGGGAAGAGTGGGGAAAAGTGGGAAACAGATTGTGAAATGAGGGAAACAGTGGGGATCCATGGGGAACCGTGTGGTACTTGTCGGAAACAGCTGTGGAACAGTAGGGAACAGATGGCAAACAGTGGGGAACAGGTGAGCAGCAGTGGGAAACTGGAGAACAGATGCGGAACTGATAGGTACCAGTGGGGAACATTGGTGAAATGGGGTGGGGATATCTGCTGGGGAACAGTGGGGACTTCTGGTGAACCTGTTTTGAACAGGTGGGAATCAGTGAGAAACAAATGGTGAACAAGGTGGAACCTTGGGGAACACTGTAGAACAATGGTGAATGGAGCGGTATAGTGGGGAGGAGGCAGGAGCATATGTGGAATTGATGGAGAACAGTGGGGAACAGAGGGGAATGATGTGGAACAGTGGAACTCAGAGAATATCAGGGGAGAACAGTGGTTTACAGATGGTGAACAGTGGAGAAAATGTGGAAACAGATTGGGAAATTAGGAAAAAAATGGGGATCTATTGGGAACCGTGTGGAACTTGTGGGAAACAACAGTGGAACCGTAGGGAACAGATGTTGAACAGTGGGGAACAGGTGAGCAGCAGTGGGAAACATTGGAGCAATGGTGGGAAACTGTGGCACAAGAATGGGGACAGATGACGAACTGTGGAGAATCTGGGGAAATGTGGTTAACTTTGGGGAAAGTGGGGAACAGAATGGAAAATTAGGGGAATTGTGCGGGACAGTGTGCACAGGGGTAAACTGATGGAAAATGATTGGCGTAGTGGGGAACTGGTGAAAAACCGATGGTGAACTGTGGTGAATATTGGGCATTATTGAGTCTATGTGGGGAACAGTGGGGAATGTGGGAAACAGCTGTGGAACAGTAGGGAACATGTGGGGAACAGTGGAAAAGAGGTGAACAGCAGTGGGAA
The DNA here is from genome assembly GCF_036971445.1 of Narcine bancroftii. NCBI lineage: Eukaryota > Metazoa > Chordata > Chondrichthyes > Torpediniformes > Narcinidae > Narcine > Narcine bancroftii. The sequence goes on along the minus strand of NC_091481.1, from coordinate 48,507,019 downwards.
ACAGTGGAGAAGAGATTTGCAACCGATGGAGAACTCTGTCGAACAGTGCGGAACAGTGGTGAAATGGTGGTGAAATGCTGCGGAACTGTGGTGAACCGGGGAACAGTTGAGAACTTGTGGAAAATATGGCAGAAAGTGGGGAACAGATTGGGAAATGAGGGGAACAGAGGAGAACAGTGGGGAAATGTGGGGAACAGTGGAGAAGAGTGGTGAAATAGGTGGGAACTGCTGGGGAACTGCAGGGACCTCTGGTTAACATATTTTGAACGGATGGGGTACAGTGTGGAAGAAATGGTGAACAGTTTGGAAGCGTGGGGAACACTGCAGAACAATGCAGAATGGAGGGGAATAGTGTAGAGCAGGCGGTAACAATTAGAAAATGGGAACAGTAGGGAACACTGCAGAATGGTGGAGAAAAGAGGGAAACAGTAGGGAGCAGTGGAAACAGATGTGGAACTGATTGGATGCAGGGAGGATGTGTGGGGAACAGATGAGAAACTGCTGGGAAACAGTAGAAATTGGTGGGGAACAGTTGCACAACAGGTGAAGAACAATGGGATACAGCAAAGCAATGTGGAGAACAGTGGAGAATATGGGGAATGTTGGGGAACTGGGAACAGTGGGGAACTGTAGGGAGCATAGGTAAACAGTGGGGAATAGCGAAGAACTAGAGATAAATTGAAAACAGAGGGGAATAATTCGTAACAGTGGGAACAGAACGTAAATGGGGAGAACAATGGGGAACAGATGGGGGAAGAGTGGTCAAAATTGTGTGGCAGGTGGAGAACAGTGAGTAACATTGGAAAACATTTGGTGAACATCTCGGGAACATCTGGTGGATAGGGTACTCTGAACATTAAGGAATGAAGAGAAAAGATTGGAACAGCAGTTGAAACTGCAGAATAGTGGACAACAGCGGGGCACAGAATGGAATAAGGGTAAACAGATGGGAACACTGCACAACAGTGAAGAACAGACGGGAGCAGTGGGGAACAGAACAGAACAGTGGGGAGCACTGGGGAACAGTGGGAAACAGATGGCGATCAATGGAGAATGGGATAACAGAGGAAAAAGGTTCGGGAACAGCTGGAGAACAGTGAAGAACATTGAAGAAATGTGGGGATCAGTGGGGAACTGAGAGGAAGAGTGGGGACCAGTTGGAAACAGATTTCGGAATAATGGGGAAGAGTGGGGAAAAATGGTGAAAACTGGGGATCAGAGCGTATCAGGAGAGAGCAGTGAGCATCAGATGGTGAACCATCAAGAACGTAGGGAACAGTGGTCAAAAGAGTGTTACAGGTGGACAATAGTGGGGAACAGTGGTAAACCCTTGGGGACAGCTGGGGAAAAGTGGAGAATAGTGGGCAACAAATGGCAACATTGAGGAACAGAGGGAACAGATGATGAACTGGGGAAAACTGCAGAAATGTAGTGAACAGGTAATAGTGGGGAGCAGTGCGGAATGGTTAGCGAACTGTGTAGCGGGGTACAGTGGAGAAAAGTGAGGAGGAGTGCGGAATGGTGTGGGACAGTGGGGAATGTGGGGAAGAGTGGTGAAAATTGTCTAAAAGGTGGGGAACAAAGAGAAGCAGTGGGGAACAGTGTGGGATCAGCTGGTTAAAATTGGGGAACATTGAAGAACTGTGGAAAACAGTGTGGTGCAATGGCTTAGAGTGTGGAACAGATGGCGAACTGTGGAGAATGGGGGAACAGTGGGAAAAGTGGGAAACAGATTGAGAAATGAGAGAAACAGTGGATATCCATGGTGAACATTGTGGAACATGTGGGAAACAGCTGTGGAACAGTAGGGAACAGATGGCAAACAGTGGGGAACAGGTGGGGAGCAGTGGGAAACTGTGGAGAATTGGTGGGGAAATGCTGCAGAAGAGAGAAGACAGATTATGAACTGTGGAGAACCTGGGGAAATGTGGGTAACTATGGGGAAAGTGGGGAACAGATTGGGAAATGAGGGGAACATTTGGGATCCATGGGGAACAGTGGGGGAACATCGAGTCAGTGGGGCAATTGGGAGAAAATGCTGCGGAACCGTTGGGTACTGGTGGGGAACAGCTGGGGCAAAGTTGGGGTACAGGTGAGGAGCAGTGGAAAAATGTAGAATAGATGGGGAACTGATAGATACCAGTTGGGTACATTGATTAAATGGTGGGGAACTCCTGGGGACCTCTTTTCTCCACTGCTCCACAATATTTTCGAATATTTCTAATCGTTTAACATATAACATAACAATTACAGCACGGAAACAGGCCATTAGGCCCTTCTAGTCTGCACCGAACCAAACACCCCTTTCTAGTCCCACCTCCCTGCACAATGCCCATAACCCTCCATCTTCTTCTCATCCATATACCTGTCCAACCTTTTCTTAAATAATACAATTGACTCCGCCGCCACTATTTCTCACGGAAGATCATTCCACACGGCTACCACTCTCTGAGTAAAGAAGTTCCCCCTCATGTTACCTCTAAACCTCTGCCCCTTAATTCTTAACTCTTGTTTTAATCTTTCCTCCTCTTAACGGAAATAGTCTATCCACATCCACTCTGTCTATCCCTTTCATAATCTGAAATACTTCTATCAAATCCCCTCTCAACCTTCTACGCTCCAAAGAATAAAGACCTAATCTGTCCAATCTCTCCCTATACTCTAGATGCTTAAA